>NC_083348.1:67187094-67527109 GCF_019175385.1 Lycium barbarum | reverse complement strand
CCTTATGCAAAAATTTAAAAGGGCGGTGCATGGCCCATGTAATATGAAAGCGATGCGAAGGGCGGTGCGCAGCCCATGCATCATATGAAAGGCGGTGCATGGCCTTATGCAGAAATTTAAAAAGGGCGGTGCATGGCCCAGTAGATATATGAAAGCGATGCGAAGGGCGGTGCGCAGCCCATGCATCATATGAAAGGCGGTGCATGGCCTTATGCAGAAATTTAAAAGGGCGGTGCATGGCCCATGTAATATGAAAGTGATGCGAAGGGCGGTGCGCAGCCCACGCATCATATGAAAGGCGGTGCATGGCCTTATGCAGAAATTTAAAAAGGGCGGTGCATGGCCCAGTAGATATATGAAAGCGATGCGAAGGGCGGTGAGCAGCCCATGCATCATATGAAAGGCGGTGCATGGCCTTATGCAGAAATTTAAAAGGGCGGTGCATGGCCCATGTAATATGAAAGTGATGCGAAGGGCGGTGCGCAGCCCACGCATCGTATGAAAGGCGGTGCATGGCCTTATGCAGAAATTTAAAAGGGCGGTGCATGGCCCAGTAAATATAAAAAAAGCGATGCGAAGAGCGGTGCGCAGCTCATGCATCATATGAAAGGCGGTGCATGGCCTTATGCAGAAATTTAAAAAGGGCGGTGCATGGCCCAGGCAATATGAAAGTGATGCGAAGGGCGGTGCGCAGCCCACGCATTATATGAAAGGCGGTGCATGGCCTTATGCAGAAATTTAAAAGGGCGGTGCATGGCCCAGTAAATATATGAAAGCGATGCGAAGAGCGGTGCGCAGCTCATGCATCATATGAAAGGCGGTGCATGGCCTTATGCAAAAATTTAAAAGGGCGGTGCATGGCCCAGTAAATATATGAAAACGATGCGAAGAGCGGTGCGCAACTCATGCATCATATGAAAAGCGGTGAGTAATTCAGGTGCAGTGCAATGCGGATGCAAGCACACGCAGTGGCATTTAAAAAAGGATAAAAGCAATGTATTCGAAGGCAATACAGAATATTTGCATTGATATATATTTGAAGAAAATAATTTGCAAGATTAGCTTATTGTGATCGCCGAAAGTTATTGATATTTGAAGATATAATTGATAGAAGAATGCTCAAACCGTTTGACGCGTCATCCTTACAAGGTCGTGCCTACCTCGCTCCTGCAACTTGGCAACCTGCATCCAAAGAAATTTTTTGTAAGTTTCGGGGAGGGGGTTGATTCGCGTTGACTTGAGGATCCGGCTCTTGGCGCTTCATGCCTACAACTTTCTATGAACTTGTAGCCTCCGCTAATTCTGAGTCTTGGCCGACTAGTAAACAGTCTGATTACGATCACATTATTTTGGAAGAAAATAGACATAGTAAAATATATGTATGGTGATAAATAACTTTTGCTGAACTCGGAACTGTGACACATTGTGAAACAAAGCGAATGCCCCTCTTCCGAAGTTTTCTTCTGCCCGACGACTCTGTTGAAAACATTCTCCCGAGCCTGTCGATGTTATCCTGAGGCGATCCCTCTTTTTTTTTTTTTTTTTTTTTTTTTTTTTTTTTCAAAATGGCGAGACCGAGCCTACATAGGCTGCCTACGTATCCCACTAGGGGAATCAGGTCGAGTGTAGTTCAAATTACAAGCCAAACTGCGATTGGGGAGAATAAAATGATGTGACCGAGGCCTATGCGGGCCGCCTACGTATCCCCCATGGGAATCAGGTTAGGCGTAGTTCATATTACAAGCAAAATAAAATTGGAATTTTGAAGTGATGTGACCGAGGCCTATGCGGGCCGCCTACGTATCCCCCATGGGAATCAGGTCAGGCGTAGTTCATATTACAAGCAAAATAAAATTGGAATTTTGAAGTGATGTGACCGAGGCCTATGCGGGCCGCCTACGTATCCCCCATGGGAATCAGGTCAGGCGTAGTTCATATTACAAGCAAAATAAAATTGGAATTTTGAAGTGATGTGACCGAGGCCTATGCGGGCCGCCTACGTATCCCCCATGGGAATCAGGTCAGGCGTAGTTCATATTACAAGCAAAATAAAATTGGAATTTTGAAGTGATGTGACCGAGGCCTATGCGGGCCGCCTACGTATCCCCCATGGGAATCAGGTCAGGCGTAGTTCATATTACAAGCAAAATAAAATTGGAATTTTGAAGTGATGTGACCGAGGCCTATGCGGGCCGCCTACGTATCCCCCATGGGAATCAGGTCAGGCGTAGTTCATATTACAAGCAAAATAAAATTGGAATTTTGAAGTGATGTGACCGAGGCCTATGCGGGCCGCCTACGTATCCCCCATGGGAATCAGGTCAGGCGTAGTTCATATTACAAGCAAAATAAAATTGGAATTTTGAAGTGATGTGACCGAGGCCTATGCGGGCCGCCTACGTATCCCCCATGGGAATCAGGTCAGGCGTAGTTCATATTACAAACGAAAGGATATTGATTGGAATTATACCCAAAAGACCTAAACTGATATAGGTTTGTCATGCATCCCGCCACGGGGAGTAGTGTCATTACATGAATAAGTGTTGCGGGATATTACATACAAATAAAGAAGGCTTCTAAATATAATATCTCTTGACGGCATCTGCGTTGATAGCTTTCGGCCAAATTTCGCCATCCATTTCTGCTAGGATTAACGCTCCTCCAGTCAATACTCGATGAACCATATAAGGTCCCTGCCAGTTAGGTGCAAATTTTCCTTTAGCTTCATCTTGACATGGGAATATGCGTTTCAGTACCAATTGCCCCGTTTTGAATTGCCTCGGTCTTACTTTCTTGTTGAAAGCTCTGGCCATTCTATTCTGATAAAGTTGTCCATGACAAACGGCATTCAATCTCTTTCCATCAATGAGCATCAATTGTTCGTATCGATTCTGCGTCCACTTAGCGTCACTTAACTCAGCTTCTTGGATGATTCTCAAAGAGGGTATTTCTACCTCAGCAGGTAACACCGCTTCTGTCCCGTAGACCAAAAGATAGGGTGTTGCCCCTGTTGAAGTTCTCACGGTAGTGCGATACCCGAGAAGAGCTAACGGCAGTTTCTCGTGCCAATGCTTGTAATTATCGATCATCTTCCTCAGTATTCTCTTGATGTTTTTATTGGCTGCTTCAACTGCCCCATTCATCTGAGGGCGATAAGGAGTGGAATTGCGATGAGTAATCTTGAAGGTATCGCAAATCTCCTGCATTAGACCACTGTTAAGGTTAGCGCCGTTATCCGTTATGATTGACTCCGGGACTCCGAATCGGCAAATAATGTTGCTCCGAACGAAATCCGCTACCACCTTCTTTGTTACCGACTTATGTGAAGATGCTTCCACCCACTTTGTGAAATAATCAATGGCTACCAAAATGAACCTGTGCCCATTCGATGCTGCTGGCTCGATAGGACCGATGACATCCATACCCCAACTTGCGAAAGGCCACGGAGAACTTGTCACATTTAATTCATTTGGCGGAACTCGAATCAAATCACCATGAATCTGACATCGGTGACACTTCTGCACAAAACGGATACAATCGGACTCCATAGTCATCCAGAAATAGCCTGCGCGAAGGATCTTCTTAGCCAGTGTAAAGCCATTCATATGAGGCCCACATGTGCCGCCATGCACTTCTTCAATCAAACGAGCCGCTTCTTTAGCGTCAACACATCTTAATAATCCTAACTCCGGAGTCCTCCTATACAGGATTTCTCCGCTTAGGAAGAAATGGTTTGCTAATCTCCGAAGCGTTTTCTTCTGAACACTAGTTACCCCTTCCGGATAGTCTCCGGTCTTAAGATATTTGTTAATGTCGTAGTACCAAGGTTCCCCATCAGGCTCTTCGTCCACATAGAAGCAATGTGCATGTTGATCGTGCACGTTTATCTTGATAGGATCTATGCGGTTCTTGTCTGGATGCTGAATCATAGAAGACAACGTGGCCAAAGCATCAGCGAACTCGTTCTGTGTCCTTGGAACGTGTTTGAATTCGACCTTAATGAATCTCTTACACAAATCCTTTACGCAGTGCAAGTACGGAAGTATCTTCCCGTTCTTAGTTGTCCATTCGCCTCGCACTTGATGAACCAGCAAGTCTGAATCGCCTATAACCAGAAGCTCTTGTATATGCATGTCAGCTGCCATTCTGAGGCCGAGAATACAAGCCTCATATTCTGCCATATTGTTGGTACACGGGAACTTGATTTTGGCTGAAATGGGATAGTGCTGGCCTGACTCTGAAATCAAAACTGCTCCAATGCCGACCCCTTTAGAATTTGCCGCCCCGTCGAAGAACAGCCTCCACCCCGGGTACTCTTCTGCGATGCCTTCCCCGATGAACAACACTTCTTCATCCGGGAAATAAGTTTTAAGGGGTATGTATTCCTTGTCCACAGGATTCTCTGCAAGATGATCAGCTATCGCCTGCCCTTTGACAGCCTTTTGAGTAACATACACAATGTCAAACTCGCTCAACAACATTTGCCACTTAGCTAGCTTCCCCGTAGGCATAGGCTTCTGGAAGATGTACTTGAGTGGGTCCATCCTCGAAATGAGGTAAGTAGTATATGCAGACAAATAATGTCTCAACTTCTGTGCAACCCATGTCAAAGCACAACAGGTGCGTTCCAATAACGTATACCGTGCCTCGTAAGGTGTGAACTTTTTACTCAAGTAATATATCGCTCTCTCCTTCTTTCCTGTCTCATCATGCTGTCCTAATACACACCCAAAAGCATTTTCTGATACGGACAAATACAATAACAAAGGTCTTCCAGCTTCTGGAGGCACCAAAACAGGCGGGCTAGACAAATACTCTTTGATTTTGTCAAAGGCCCTTTGGCAATCTTCAGTCCATTTGGTAGGAGCATCCTTCCTCAATAACTTGATTATTGGTTCACATATCACCGTTGATTGTGCTATAAATCGGCTGATGTAGTTGAGGCGCCCGAGGAAACTCATCACATCTTTCCGACTCTTTGGAGCGGGCAATTCCTGAATGGTTTTTATCTTCGAGGGATCTAACTCTATGCCTCTTCTGCTCACAATAAAACCCAACAATTTCCCTGCAGGTACTCCAAATGCACATTTTGCGGGGTTCAACTTCAGATTATATCGCCTCAACCTGTCGAAGAACTTTCTTAAATCCGTTAGATGGTCTGAGCTCTTTCGTGATTTGATGATGATATCATCCACATAGACTTCAATCTCTTTATGGATCATATCATGGAAAATGGTGGTCATGGCTCTCATGTAGGTAGCTCCTGCGTTTTTGAGCCCGAAAGGCATCACCCGATAGTAGTACACCCCCCAAGGTGTGATGAATGCTGTTTTCTCTGCATCTTCCTCATTCATTAGGATTTGATGATATCCTGCGTAGCAATCAACGAAAGACTGCAACTCATGCTTTGTACAATTATCAATAAGCATATGAATATTCGGGAGGGGAAAGTCGTCTTTTGGACTGGCTTTGTTGAGATCACGGTAATCCACGCACACTCTAACTTTGCCATCCTTCTTAGGCACGGGAACGATATTGGCTAGCCAAGTGGGGTACATCGTAGTTCGTATGACCTTTGCATCGAACTGTTTAGAGATCTCCTCCTTGATTTTCAAACTCAAGTCTGATTTAATGTTTCTTTTCTTTTGCTTTATCGGAGGACAGGATGGATCAAGAGACAACTTGTGCGAAACAATGTCAGTGCTTAATCCGGGCATATCATCATAAGACCAGGCGAACACATCTATGTACTCTTTCAAAAGTTTGATCAATTTCTCTCTCTGTGACGGAGTTAAGTGGACGCTGATTCTTACTTCCATCATGATTTTTGAATTACCCAAATTTATGATTTCTGTTTCATCCAAATTTGGTTTTGGCTTATTTTCAAAATATTCATAATCTTTAGTTAATCCTTCAGGTCGCATATCTTCTTCGCATTCTTCATCATCTTGTTCGGCATTTCCTACGGGCTCGCTCGTTTCACTATGTGTCATATTCGAGGTATCAGCAGATCTATTAATTTGACTGCTGAAAATAAAAGAAAAATTGATTAAATAAAGATGGAAAACATAAATAAAAGCATGGCTGGAAAATTGCATTTAAACTTCAATAGTTGGGAGGCAAAACAACAAAAGCATAGGCACGATTCAAGCCTCAATTTTGAATCGTGTCTGTTTCATAAAATACTGAATACAGTTTTGTCTACCAAGACTCCCGAAGAAACGGGGGCAGGGTACAAGTCCAATTGTTCAGGCGACATCCTGGCTCTGCAACCCGGATAGTCGGGTCTTCGGAACATCCACTTGAAACCATGTTGCACTCTGCTTCTCCTTCGATGATGAATAAGTTCTTAAAATTTTCTAGGAGGTCGTCTTCCAGCTTTTCTTCTGACGCCTGGGCAGCGGAATCCCTGAGAAATGATTGATTCAGGAGCGGAACAGGCTTCGGCAAGGGACTAGCACTTCTTCTTTTGAGACTGGCTAAAGCAATCTCCTCAGGGGTGGGCTCATATCCGAGACCGAAAGTATGGTTGTGTCCGGGCAGTTGGATTGGTTCCACAATCCCATTCGAATTCAAACCGAGGCCTTGACCGGGTCGGAAACCGTTCTTCAGCATTTCCCATGCCACCATCATAAGCGCTTGTGGCAATTTTATTTTCCCTGCTTGAACAGCACACACAATCTCTTTGATGTGGAAAACAGATCCGTCTAGTCTTTCCACACTCTCAATAGGAGGAATCGAAACTTCCGGGTAGAGGGAATTGTTGCCTTCTCCATGGATTACCACTTCCTGATGATTCCACACGAACTTCAAACTCTGATGCAAAGTGGAAGGGACCGCACCAGCCATGTGGATCCATGGTCTCCCAATCAGCAAGTTGTAACTAGTAGATATGTCCATTACTTGGAATTTCACCATGAACTCCACAGGCCCAATCTCTAGAAATAAATCGATCTCTCCGACAACCTCTCTTCGGGCTCCGTCAAAACCTGTGACACTGACCTGACTGCCGTGGAGTTTCCCAACATCGATCCCTAAAGCTCGTAGAGTAACGACAGGACATATATTCACAGCTGAACCCCCGTCGACCAATACTTTGGAGATGAACTTATCCCTGCATCTGATAGTAATGTTTAATGCCTTGTTATGCCCCAAACCTTCAGGTGGCAGCTCGTCATTATGAAAAGAGACCCGGTGGGCCTCGAGGATCTCCCCTACCATAGCCGACAATTTTTCACTGGAAGTCTCGGCCGGAACATAGGCTTCATTCAGTATTTTCACTAAAGCACTCCTATGAGCTTCAGAACTCATCAATAATGCGAATAAGGAAATTTGAGCTGGCGTTTTCTTCAGCTGTTCTACAACAGAGTATTCCTTCGTCGGCATTTTCCTCCAGAATTCTTCGACTTCAGCGTCTGTAATAGTTTTCTTCGAGCCATTCTCCTTGCTTGGCGCCCCTCGTGCCACCTCTTCGGGGGCATAGCATCGTCCAGATCTAGTTATCCCGGTGGCAACGGTTTCTACAACTATTCTTCCTTTTTCTTTGTCCTTTACCCCGGATTGATAGTCCCAGGGGACCGTTTTGGTGCTGTGAGAAGGTGCTGGGGCAACGAAAGCTGTGATCTTGGGCCTTGGAGTGAGTACTTCGAACGGGGCCCTCATTTGAACTGTGATTACGGGAGCAACACAAGCTGACGATTCGACCTTATCTCTTTTCTTAACCGGGACGATGGTCCCCTCCAGATTGTAATCTTCATCAATAGTGATCATGTGCGCATCTGCATTGCAGTGATTCGGTAACGGATTGTTGTTTATGTTCGGGGGAGCTTCCTTAAGCTGTATGACTCCTTCCTTGATTAATGCCTCAACTCTATCCTTGAGAGCAAAACAGTTTCCAGTATCATGCCCTGCAATTCCCGAATGATATGCACAATGTTTAGTCTCGTCATACCATCCTGGGATAGGATCAGGAGTTCTTCCTTGAATTGGTTGGAGTATCCCTGCCATTTTCAGCCTCTCGTACAGTTGGGCTAAAGGCTCGGCTAATGGTGTGTAAGTTCTGGTTGGTCTTCTTTCAACATTTGGGCGTGGTCTAGGGGTGTTTTGTGGGCGGTTTGGTGAATGGTACTGGGGTTGCGTTGCATAGGTTGGACGGTGTTGTGTTGGGTTTTGGTAGGAAGGGGTTCGAGGTGAATAATATGCTGGCTGAGTGTGATAGACGGGAAGAGGGGTAGGTGGGGGTTGGTAATAAGGCTGAGGTGTTTGAGTGTACTGGCTGTAGTGCGAGGGCTGAGGTGAGAAATGTTGGTGGGTTGATTTTTGGGTTGGTTTTTGATCTTGGACGGCCATGACTGGGGATACTCCGTCTCTCTTCTTCTTAGCAGGGTCTGCCTGAATGGCCTTACTTGTGGCCTGCAAAGCCGCAAGATTTGTAACTCTCCCTGTTTTAATTCCTTCTTCTATGAAGTCCCCCATCCTGATGACTTCAGCAAACTTCTGCCCAATGACACTTAACATTCTCTCATAATATGTGGGGTCCTTTAGAGATTGTACGAAAAGCATCGTCATTTCACTCTCTGCCATTGGAGGTTGGACTTTTGCGGCTTCCGCTCTCCAGCGTATAGCATATTCCCGGAAAGTTTCTGTCGATTTTCTCTCCAGCTTCATCAAATAGAACCGATCTGGGACAGTCTCGGTGTTGAATCTGAACCTGTCCATGAATTCCTGGGCCATATCTCCCCAACTGTGCCATCTCTGCGGGTCTTGGTACGTATACCAATCGAGTGCTTCTCCTGTTAGACTCCTTATAAATAGTTTCATTCGGATGGCCTGATCTTTACCCACTCCGACAAGCTTATCGCAATATGATCTCAAATGGGCCCGAGGGTTTCCCTTCCCGTCGAACATGTCAAACTTTGGCACTTTATACCCAGCGGGTAACTCAACGTCAGGGTGAATGCACAGATCTTCATATTCCAGCCCTTCACCTCCTCTATTGGTCTGGATATTTCTGACGGCTTCTCTCAGACTGCGAAGCTCTTTTGCCACATCTTCGTCTGCCCTTGCCCTGGCCTCCCTTTCTAATTCTTCGTAAGGGTCAACCTCTGGGTGCTGCAAAGCCTGCATCTGGGTCGTGAAAGGTTGAGCTTCTGCCACATATTGCGTGTTATGGCTAGCAATACGTGCCAGTGGGGTAGGATGAACCGCTTGGTAATTTTGGGTATGTGGATTAATTTGGGTAACTGTAGGTTGAGGAATGTAAGGGGTAGTGAAAGGTTGTGAATTGGTTTGTTGGAAGTTAATTTGCTGGAAGTTGGCTTGTTGCTGGTCATTTGGTTGCGAGGTAGTTTGTTGTATGTTGGCTTGTTGTGGGATAGTTTGTTGTTGGATAGTTTGTTGTGGGATGGTTGGTTGTGGGTGGATCTGGTGTGGAATGGTTTGTTGTGGATTTGACTGTTGTGAGGCAGATTGTTGGTTAGTTTGTTGGGGGTTGGAGGTATTTGGATGGACTGTGTAAAGTGGAAGGTTTGAGGGAGAAGGTTGTGGTGCGGGTGAATCGACAGGCGAAAAGGATGGTGGAATTGTTGTGTTTGTTCTTTGTTCAGGGTGAGGGGCGTTCAGAGTGATGGACAGATTGGTGAGATTTCGCAGTCGCTCGATTTCGGTCTGCATATTGGCCATTTGCTGCAACAATTGGGCAATGAGTTCATCATTTCCCCCTCCTGAAGCCTCAGGTTCCTCTCTCGGAAGACTGACGAGTCCCAAGCCAGTCTGTTCGGATGCCCCTGAATCATTCATGTTGCCGGATGTTCGAGCTTTTGATCTCGTGAAGTATGGGTGGTCTGCCAGTTCACAGTCAACACGAATCAACCTCTGGGGGATAGTAAGAAAAAATAGACCTTTTTCGAATGAAGAAGCTGTGTTAGTACGGTGCGAATGATTGCTGTTTAAAATAATACGGAGATTTAGCAGATAATGTTGAAATAATCACATACTGCATATCAAATAAGCACATATTGCGTAGCAAACATACACTGAATAGCAAACAAACATATTGCAAACAAACATATATTGAATAGCAAACAAACATATCGGAAGGAAATCGATGCGTCCTATTATGCAAGGGACCTTTTATGCCAAAGGTAGGCCTAGCGTGGATTTGAAGGATAACATATGTAGTTATGTGTCATTCCAGTGTGCTATTAATTGAAGTCCCAAAACGAATACAATGTTTAAAATCCCAATGCAAAAGAAATTATTACAATTGCTACTGAACAAGTTAACTAAAATGCAGATGGCCCTTCGTTGCTCTTGAGTCTCTTGGTTGCCCGAATTGACTGATCAATCTTTCGGCGATTCTGGGCAAGGTATGACATGGCTAAAACACCCCCTGTTTTGATGCCTTCTTTGATACAGGTATCACCCTGCTCAGCCAGAAGTGTGTCCAGCTCTTGCATGCTTTGCTCGTAACTAAGTGCTTGCTGCTTCCAATTCTCTGCTTCCCTTTCCTTTTCCTTAAGTTGCGCATGATGCTCGGCTTCAAAAACAAGATTTTTCTTACGCAATTGTCGAAGTAAAATGCATGCTTCGGCTTCCCCATCCTTAATCCGATCTTTCAGACTAACGCCGGGTTTGATTGATTCCTCCAAATCAGCGGCCAGCCATTCCATATAGTTGTCCTCGCATCCAGCTTGATATCTATTCGGCTCAACTGAATCTGCTTTCATAGTTTCCCTCAGTTTCCACATGCGGATAACCTCCTTTAAAAAAGGGATTTTCCCTTCCTTGTAATCAGCTCGGTAATAGTCCATATCTGCCACTAACGGTATGTTTTGCTTTCTTCCCGATTGCCTCAAAGTTCTTAGTGGGGCGTAAGGTTGCAGGCTTTGAAGTCCCATCAGAATTAAGAATGGTATAACCCTCGTTCTAAACACCAAACTCTCGGATGGAAACCAACTAAACATCCATTGAATTGAATCGTCGTTCAAATGGCTAAGAAATTCTACCCACTCTTTTACACATTTTGGCTTTTCAAATGGTCTACTCGTTAAGATAGCGCTTGGAACGTGACCTAGAATGTGATTTTCACCCGTTGGCTTTCGAAATGATAGACTCCCGTTGACTTTCTGAAGATGTTCCATCAACCAAATCTGTAGAAGCAAGTTGCATCCCTCGAAATGCTTATACCCGTGCTTACAGCGTTCTAATGCTCGGTAGATGTCTGCCACGACCATAGGGACCAGAGTATAGTGTTTCCCATCGATGCCACCAAAAATAGCCTTAGTTACAATAACAAGATGGGTGTGAATGTCCTTTGTGGTTCCTTTAGGAAATACTATAGTCCCTAAAAGACATAGTGCGAAAGCGAAGCACCGTTTCTGTTTCCAGGAGTCATATGAGGAGAATTCATCCTGATGATCAACGAAGCTCTTTTGATAACCGAATCTGTGATATAAATACTCGAGTGGTATCATAGACTTTTTCAAACATTCTACGCCTTTACCTTCTCGGAACCCGAAGCTGTCAGCAAATTCTTTTGGTGAAGGTTGCCTCGGGATAATCATGCCACAATTTTGCCATTTCCTTGGTTTACGTAGTAGCGCCACATTTTCTATATAGCCTCCTATTTCCTCTAACAACGGAGTCATCTCAATGTTGCCAAATCTAAACACCATCCTCTTTTCATCCCAAAACACAGTTGCAGCCTCGATGACGTCTCTATAGGGCTGGATATCCATCAAAGACGGTAAGTGTCCCAATGCTCCACGCACAACCCGCTGTCCGTAATCTCCTAAATCAATCCACCATGCTTTTAGTTGGGGAGGGACGCTCAAAACCATACTGAATCTCGGATAGGCATTATGTTGACTCATGGCTACCTGCGTTCACGAATGGTTAGTTCTACCTAACTAGCACAGGGTCCACATAACACACATTCATCCTTCAAATCAATGCATATACCATGATGATTGTCGCTCGGGGTCGTAGACCCACTCGGACGTTTGGAAAAGGTTTACTAATGGACTTAATACACCTTGGGTATTAAGTCTCCTAGGCTCGTGCATGTCTTATAAAAGGCTTTGGTTTAGCTCTATCTTAGGCTGATTAGGAGTTGGTTTCCTATGACGCAAGGTTCCCCCAAGCGGACAACTTGGGAGTGGAAAGTCTGTGGCCGTCGACTGCACCGCCGATCGACTAAATCCACAAGATCAATCCAGCTAAAGGGTAATTTTAGTAGTGCACGGCCGCGATCCGCGAAACCGCTTAAGTGTGTGAATTTGTGTGAATTTTCCAGGAGTGGAGGAAATATGAGCGGAATGCCAATTTAGGGAAAGCAGTAACACATTATTACATAGAAGATTTTACATAATAAAACAAAACACTTGAAAGAACATAAAAGAAACAAACAAGGCAACAATAAAGCAAGCATAAAGAAAACAACAAAATATCCAACAATTCAATTATTAACCTAAATTTATTATGGTTAGAACCTAGAATATCCCCAGCAGAGTCGCCAAGCTGTCACACCCCATTTTAACCTGGGTTAGAGCGGAGTACAACATATTGGAGATTCTTTGTTGCTTTTTTTAAAAGAGTCGCCACCTAATTGA
This sequence comes from Lycium barbarum, assembly GCF_019175385.1. Taxonomy (NCBI): domain Eukaryota; kingdom Viridiplantae; phylum Streptophyta; class Magnoliopsida; order Solanales; family Solanaceae; genus Lycium; species Lycium barbarum. The sequence goes on along the minus strand of NC_083348.1, from coordinate 67,514,498 downwards.
TTTTTACAGTGAATTAGGACACCTAATTATTAACTAAGATAAAGTTAAAACTAAACCTTTGTTAATGGTCTGCTTAACCAGTGTGATTCTAGGTAAGGGTTCTATATCATCCTAAAGGGAAGGGGTTAGGCATCCTTTAGAATCCGTTAAACACGGTTATCCGGCTAAACTTAGGTTAATCATTCAATGTTGGATATAGTATTTAAATTTTAAGAAAAAATAGCTTGTGCAGATGAGACTTGTAGAATATAACAATTTATGTCATCTTATAAAAAGGACTTCAAATAATAAGGTTGTTTAAAATGGAACTAGTAATTTGCACAAGAAGGGATTTTAGAATGCTATTTGAAATAAAAGTTTATAAATGTCGTTAAAGTTCTTAAAATAAAATACTAATAAAACCTATAGGAAAGAATATAATTTGTATAAAGGGAGACTTCGAATGCCATAAAATTTATAAATATTATTAAGCTTTAAATGGAAAGTGTTATTTAGAATGAAATTTGTAGAAAATATAATAATTCGCATAAAAAAATGTGAATGACATTTAAAAATAAACTTATAACTATTGCAAAGATTTTTAAATAATGATGCTATTTAAAATAAAATTCGCATGAAATGTGTAAGCAAAAGAAAACGCGAATTTGCGTTAAAACAAACTAAACGATGATGTATTGATTGACTTTTGCGTTTTGGAAGTTCAAAATGTTCTTTAATTTCTGTTTGCGTGTTAATGATGTTTCGAAATTCTCAAAATAAGAATATGTGAATCCTTTAATTTAGAACATATATATGGCCATGTCATTTATTTTGCAAATTGATCATTTTAAATAAAAAAAACGTAAAGAGAAGGAAATGGTTTGTGAAATTAATTGTTAGTTCTTTCTTAAGTTAACTACCCATAGCTAAGATCAATCCGCTAATTCGTTTAAAGTTTATCTAAATCAGCAAGGATAAAATAAAACGTTGGTCACATAATACACAATCAAACGATAATGACAATAAAAAGAATGAATCAAATAGGCCCAGCCATTTTGAGGCTGTTGGGCCTTGTTCACTGTTGGGCATCGGCCCAGCAGCCCTATTTCCGCTGGGCCGCTGCTGCTGCTGCTGCTGCTCTGGGTCACTGCTGGGCTTCAGCCCAGCAGCCTCCCCTTTTTTTTTTTAACTGCTGTTGGGCTAACACGGAGAGGATATTTACGTCGGGCCTTAGCCCAAACCGAATGCGGAGTAGAACGAGTCCTCCGGACTCGTATGCGAGGTTCATGCGGAAAGAATGAAAGAAGGATTAGTATACGATCAATGGGTTAAACATAAAAAATATGAATTCAAACAACTTCATAAATTATGTATATATCGCATATACTTAAGGATAACCCATGCCTACACAGATTAGCCACCACACACATACAAATAGGCAATCCTCAAACATGGACAGAAACTCAAACAGCTGCACATCGTGTGTTTTAATCAACGTAAGGACAACTGCCAGTTTATATCTCAGTTTCGCTACTTACATAGGCAAACAAACAGAACTCACAGCATTTTATGTCATAAATAGGAAGATAGCAGGCAGTGATAGATAGTCCAGTCCAAACATTCATAATATAATTCAACGTATAGTCTAGCAAACATGTTATTTAGGCAGGTATTTCAAAGAATTAGTCTAGGACATATATACTTAAGATGGGCATTAATAGATTTGATAATTTCAAGTCGCAAAGGGCCAACAATCTCAGCAGAACTGAGCAGAATCACAGCTATGCATATAACAACAAGAAGTTAATGGCAAAGCGACAAATGGTCAGGATAAATTCAGAATCATCTTTTGGAATCTTTGCATATATTAGATATAGGCAGGACCATGTTCAGGAATGATATGAAGGTAGTAAGTATGTTAGCTTACATGAGGGTCACAATAGAATGGATCTGGACTAAATCATGTTTATCAAAAAAAGATCCACAATTTGAGTTTCAGGCAAAGCAACAATCACAATATGGTGGAACAACACCTAAACTTCTTATTAGTAATATTATTAGTTCATAAGTTGCATCACTTAATGATTCATACACATTGATTTAGAAAGCACCAGTTAAACAGTTCCAGTTTTAGTTTCAGGAAAATGAACATTCACACAAAACTCAGACCAAACATTGCCACTGTAATCACATACTTACCATCTATCCAGAGAAGTGAATTTCTAAACACTGTTACCACATCAGCAACTATCCCCATAGACAAGATTCAAACCCCTTAGAGATTTGAGAGAGACTAGAGGATATGCAAATGATATAAGGGAATTGAATTAGCATGTGAATAGGCATGGGGAATACTGGTTTCACAAAGAAGGCAAACTATAGACTAGCAATGATAGTATAAAGGCATATAAGATTCCTGTTTAATTTAGGCAAGGACAAATACTCAAATCACAGGTATGGGTAAACCAGAAGGATACAGGAAATGTCATCACATATGGTTTTATTCAATGTATTTTGGATCTGTTTCATGCAAAGTGTCAAAGGAAGAAAATATTTCAGTTTTAGAGGGGACCTACTATCACCTGCAATTCCTCATGCAAATTCAAACAAAACAGATTTAATTTTCACATAAGGAAAAGGGACAGGGTCAACTGTGGACTCCCAAGTTCACCCACACAGATTAACACAAGTAAGAGAGGGGAGAAACATAATTAATTATTTCCAATTTACTTTAACACATGGAGGATCTGGAGATCAGATGAGACTGGTATCCTAATCCATTGGACTCTGGTTAATAAATGAACCAACAGGAGACTGATCTCTTACACTTAGAGTATGCTTTGCATTGACAGAAGACATTCAACAGGAAAAGTTCGAAGCTAGGCAAAGATTAAGGCTCAAGTACTTATGTAACCAGTTAAACTTCAGTTTAAATCCTTAACATGATCATGCTGAACTATTTAATGATGACAGAGACAAATTAAAACATAACAGGGGTGTTGCCAAGTCCAGAACAGCCTAAAGCTTGGCACTAACCTGATCATGCATTTTGGCAGCAAAGAAGGACTTAACAGATTACAGAATGACCTATACCACTAACTAATTATAGAGGAATTAGTCTCAAACAATATGTGTAGCAAGTATGCATACTGTTTCAGGATTAGACAGACACAATTCTTAAGATGAAATGGAAGTTCAAAGCCCAAGCATTCATGTAATCACCCCCAACATGTGATAACTCTTATACATCAGTAAAGCAGGTGTTTGGACATTTTAGACAATCAGATCCTCAAGAAAATAGATAGACATGGCTATATTCAGACACCAAGGACATACCAGGCCAACTCTGACTCTACTCAGTGTTCTGTGGAGACAAAAGGCATATAAGGGCAAGCCAGACGACTCTGCAGAACCCTTTTATATGACCTAGACTAGCATTAATACATTCATGAATCACATAGAGACATCAAACTGAAACAACATTCAATGTTATATTGAACCACTGAGATCTCCAAATAAGCATACATGCTTGTATCAACAGGATTTATATGAAATTAATATGGGGTATAGTCATAAACCTAACCAGCATATGATATCACATAAAGACGTAGTCCAGCAAAACCACAGGTTAACTTAAGCAATTCAACTATTCTGTGATCAATCATCATTTGAGCAGACAAACCATGCTTAAGCTGCCATAAGCTAAATAACCTATGGCTAACCAAAAACAAGACATGAAATGAGCCACTGCAGCACAACTAAAAAGGGCAAGCACATACACATAATTAGCAGACTACAAACTAAAATATAAAACCAATCAAATTAGCAGACTACAAACTAAATATATACCATTTTACTAGATCGAATTCTCAGCGTGCAAACCAATGACATTCAGACTAAGCCGAATATCTTAAACTAAATAACAACAGCAACATCCGACAAGATTTCAACTAAGCCAAAACACAATAACGACTCATTTAATCACAATAACTAAGCTAACATCAAACCCAACCATATCAGCACACAAACATATCAAACTGAAATACGAGGAAGCAAATGGGATTTAACTGACCTTTTGCAGGTGCAGCGAAATGGGATTTTGAATCTTCGATCTACGCTCGAATTCGCAAGATACTAGGATCCCTTTTGAGTGCGATTTTCGTCTATAATGAAGTCGAACCTTTGTTTCTAAGGCTACGGCTCACTCAAACAGAAATGAAAACGGAACAGAGAAATTAAGATAAAAAAAAAAGATGGATTCGATAGAAGTTCTATGGCTGAAAACTTCTTAGTTTTGGGGTTTCGATGTTTGAAAACTTCTTCTATCTAATTTTGGCTATCAAACAAAAGAAAAAAGCTCCCCTTCAACTCTGATTCCTCTTCCTCTTTATAGGTTTTTATTTTCGTCGTTTTGTACTGAAAAAAGGGGGAAGGAGGAGCGGGAGAGAGATAAAAGTGGGGGACAAGGGTGAGTGGGGAGCGGAGAAGAAGGAGGGAACAATGGAGAGTGGGAGCGGCGCGAGAGAGAAAAGAGAAAGGGGAAAAGGAAAGAGATGAAGCGGCGGAAGAAAAAATGTGAAGGGAAACCCTAAGGGTTTCCCTTATTTTGCTGAGGAATGAATTGGACCCGGTCTATTTGTGGACCGGGTCAAATTTTAGACTGCGTATTTAAAGAATGGGCTATTAAATTAAACCTGGACTGATCTAAAATTGAGATAAAAAACATGGTCTAGTCTGAAAATATTAGGAGCCAATTGGACTTTGATTTGGGGTCCGGTAAGTGAAAATACGAACTGAGTGCAAGAAATAGTTTGGCTTCTAAATTTGAAATAAGAGACACATTTTGATTAATGATGTACTAAGGGTGCCAAAATATCACCTAATACGGAAATATGTAATTATAAAAAGACCCCGGGTAAAAATTATATGATGTCGCAAGTGACCGTGCTATAATATTTAATAACAAAATGCTATCATCAGAAATGTGCGAAATAAATGTGATGCGTGTGCTGAAGTTGGTAGAACCTCGAGAAATGCAAGTTTCAATAATACTAAATAATAGCAATAAATAAATAGCGGTAGTGATACTGTTAATAACAATAATGATAATGGTAATGGTGACAAAAACAATAATAGATATAATAATAATAATAGTAAATAACAAATGTTGATAGCTAAAAATGATAATAATTAATAAAGCTAATAAAGATGATAGTAATTAACAATAAATAACAATTATTGAAAAATAATAAAATGATAATAAATTAATAATAATAACGATAATAGGGGTAATAATAAAATAATAATGATGATAATAATAAGAGAAATAATGATTTTAATAATAATAATAAATAAAAATTATTGATAAAAATAATGATAATAATTAATAATGAAAATAACGATGATAAAGATGATTAATAAATTGATAACAAATAACGTTGATAATAATGATTAGTAATAATAATAATAATAATAATAATGAAAATTGAAATAACAAGAATAATAATAATTAATGACAATTAGTAATAATGGTAATTTAATAATAATAATAATAATAATAATGATAATAATAATAGTTGTAACAGAATAATGAAACGCCGTTATTGATAGGGACTAATAACTATAGTAAACATAATATATATTATTATTTATTTTTTATTTTATTTTATTTTTATTTTATTTTATTTTATTAAAATATTAGAAGCGCAAATATATATTTTGGAGGAGAGGCGGGACAAAATTGGGTGTCAACACTCAATATACACTACAAAAAAATGAGTAATTTGCGGAGGTTGAAAAATGCAATTCGTGAAGGTTTTAGGCTCTTCTAACAACTAGTGGAGGTTAAAACCTCCGCGAATTGCAACTTTCAACCTCCACAAATTGTTCTTTTTTTTGTAGTGATATATATGCACCATGGTCAAACTATTTTATGATGGGGCAAGAGTTATACAAAAATTATTAAATCATTATGCATGTCAAGTTTAATATGGCAATCAGGAATTTAAAATATTCAATATACATAGTTGCAAAATGATTTGTTTGACAGCATAAGAACTTGTTCACAATAACAATCAATATATGCGTCAATCTCAATATCTAGTAGAGTTTGAACCAAGAGTTCCAGATGAACGGGGTAGGGTATCAGTATATCTGACACATAATTTAGATGTGAAAAATTATCCTCTAAAAAAAGAAATGTTGAATGAATTGATCGTAAATTATGAGATTTTATTTCATCATAATTCATAATAAGTGGTAATGGAATATGCCAGGAATTTCATCCACGGCGACTGACATACACTCTCCCGGCTAGGTAAGTAAACATATGAATCTAAGATAAATGGTGTAGCTCCCTGACAAGCTAGGCAATGGTGCAACAGGGTAGAAAGCACGGGACTAGCCTTCCTCCCGATCAATTAGGCCAAATACAAACATTTTTTATTTAAATATATATGTTATTCAAAATCATTTCAATCTAATAAGTTTATCACTACCGAAAACAGGACTAAAACTGATATTTAAGGGTTGGCCGACCAAAATCGTCCGACTCACTCTGTCGGTTTAGTTGGCGAGGAAAACAATTTAAAAATCGACCGAGTCGATTGATTTTTTAAAATAACGCTAAAAGTAAACTAGTCAGGGTCCAAACCGATACAGTGGCATGATATTATTCTATCACTAGACTACTGGTGCCTGTTGGTCCAAGTCATTTTTTTTTTTGGTTTATACTCTTTAACCGCATTTTGTACGGAAAAAACCTACGGATCCAGTCAGTTTTTTAAGAAAAAATTATATTATTGACTGTGTCGGTCGGTAAATTGATTATTTCTTAAAGATGAGTTAGACCAAAAACGAACCGCTTCGGTTGAGTGTTTGAAAACTGTTTTCGATCATGTTGAATAATAAACCGACCGCGTCGGTCAGTTTGTCTAAAAGATTATTTTCTGAGTAAAATTACCGATCGTATAGGTCGATTTTTCTTTTTTCCAGATTTGATGACAAAAAAAGATCGACCAAATTCAATTGATTTCTTAAAAGTTTTTTTTTTTTTTTTTTTTTTTTTGCTTATTCCATCCAGTTTGGTCGGTTCTTCAGTTGGTATTTTTGATCGACCATGTCGGTCGGTATACTTCAGCCATCGGACCTTACAGACTTGATCTCATACAAATGGAGTTCCTACGACATAAACAAAGAAAGAATTATTTTGTATAGAATTGGTCTAGTTGAGATGCTAATTAAGCTGTATATTTTTGTTGCCCATCACTGGACATATATAGTTGTGCAAAACTTGGATCGTCTTTGTCTGTGCTTTATTTTTTGAAAGCAGTGTTTAACTGCAAACTGAAACGGAGGGTTGAGCTATTGTTCCCTTCATTTTTGTAATTTTCATTTTTTGATATAAAGGTCACACCACCATAGGACGATATATATATATTTTTTAAACAAAAAGTCAGTTTTGAGGTGTTTTTTTAGTAGTGTAGCTTAACCATAACAGAACAGTTAGAAAATTAGCTTATTGGGTTAGATATTTAAAATTAGCTTATTGGGTTAGATATTAATTGGTTGAACTGCTATATAGACATGTGATGAGTCTATAAATTTACGACGCGTATAGCAAGAAGATATATAGTTCCATTTTGTTCAATATACAGAAAGCTTCTCTCTCTTTATAGTTTATACTTGAGTATTCTTAGCTTTCTTCCACAAGTTCATGCTAGATTCATGAGAATTAACACAGGCTCGCGTTAAATGCGTCTCTTGGCCAATATGGTTTGCGAGATGGTTTCTTTTGTCCTTCTGATTTCTTAATTTGACACGATCAGTTTGTGAAAGCAAGGAAATAGGGATATATGCACAAAAAGCTAGGCACATTACCGGCCATGTGACAATGATGGCCAAATGATGTACATGTGGGCAATAAGCCAAGTCAAACTTTGGACTTTTCTTTTTCTTTTCTTGCGCTACTTTTCGAACCTTTGAATGATAAAAAGTGAAAATTAGAGAGAAGAAAGTAGTCGCATATTATGCAAAAAAGACAAAGGAATGAAATTGGAAAGCTATGGCCAGAGCTCCATCACTTATTTCTCTAGGGACGTGGTTAGTCACTCTGCATGCATGGTTTACCAAATTAATTGTATCTTATTCACGAGTCCATCAGCCAACATTTTTTCTCCCCTACCCCCTTTATTTGTTAAGTTCTAGAAATACTGAAACATTAATTGAACTTGGCGTAACTATTGAATACATGATATTTGGACTGGAGAGATTCTATCAGTCAATCAGTTGGGTTGACTACTTTCTTAATTGATGTGCCATTTTGTCCTCTTTAATTTGTTCCAGAAAAAAAAATATAAATAATTAAACTATTAGATTTTTATTTTAAACCTTTAATAATATACTTTTACAGCCTTACATTCCTTTTTTTTTTCCCGTAAAGTTCGTGCTCTATCTATAGCATCAAATAACCTATTGATGAAGAATGAAGAAAAAGAAAAAATTTAAGTGGTAACGATGTGGTAGTTGTGGTGGGATAGGGATATCCTTCTATTTCACATATACAGTCCACATCTACTTCCACTCCGCACACGATTATTGGTTTGGCTTTTGACCGTTTTGAGGTTTGAAGAATCATATGCTTTCAAATTAAACTTTTTTTTCCACGCACAACCCCGCTTTTGTTAAAGAGCATTAAAAAAAAAAAAAAAAAACGAGCCATGGCAAAGATAATAGTTTACGGTGCGGATTTAGAGATCCAGTTGCGAGTTCACGTGAACCAATTAACTTTAACTTGACTCCGTCTCAATTTATATGAGGGTTGACCTATTTGGAGAGTCAAATAACTCTTTCTTTGACTCAATTTCAAATATAGATTTTTCGAGTAATTTATAATAAAAATTACTACTCCCTCTGTCCCAATTTAATTGTCTTATTTTATTTTTAGTCTATCTCAAAAAGAATGACTCTTTCCATATTTAGTAAGTTTTAACAAGTTTAGAACCACAAGATCTAAAGGAGTACACACATTTTTAATTCAAGATCACAAGATTTATCAAAAGTCTTTCTTTATTTCTTAAACTCCGTGTCAAGCCAAAGTAAAACATTTAAATTGGGACGAAGGAAGTATAAGTCTACATAATTAATAATTCACAATATATGAAAAGAGTTGGAGAAAATAGTAGTCAAGAAAAAACTGTTTAACTCCCTAAATAGGTCAAACCTGGTATAAATTGGAACAGAGGAGTAATGTTAAGTTAAAGCTGTTATAGTTCGATCCATAAATTTTAAATTATAAATTATAAATTCGCACGTGATTCTGGATCAAAGTTTCATTCTCACTATGTAGTTTTCAATTCGTGTGCATGCGTGTGCCTTTATAGTGCCGGCTCAAGGGCCAAGCCAATGAAGTAATGGCTTGAGGCCCCCAAATTTTTGGGGCCCCATTTTCTATAATTAATATTAATAGGCTAATTTCATGGTACATAATTTTTCTTACAAAATTATTCAGCATCACATAATTTTTCTTACAAAAACATTCAGCATCTAATTGTATGGCAAATAAGTATGAGATTCTTTATAAATAAAGAAAGAGAATTATTTAGCCAATGTGATTGTCACCTGATTGATGGTGACAGATAATTAATTTACATTCTAATATAATATTATTCTTTTTTTCTTTTCACAATAAAACTTGTATTTTATGTTTTATTTTTTCTGGTACTAAGCTATCTATTTTCTAAGAAACAAGCAATGAAAGGCATTAAATAAATAAAAAATTGTATGTTTATTCTTTTTCAAGTCCTCAAAAGCATCGCAACAAACATATTAAAATAACAAAGTCTTTTCGATGTCAAGTTATCAATATCTAGAATCAGGTTCTATGTTATAAGGTTTACGAAGTATCTTTTTCTTTAAGTTTGCAAGTACCTCATAGTAGTATATTATTTATCTGAATCTGAAATCAAGTATGTCAACTATAAAGCATGAATCAGGTTACGTAATATAATTTTTTATTGGCTTAATACCTAGATGGACCCTTAAACTTGGCATGTTTTGTAAGATAGGCATATAAACTTACAAGGTGACCAGATAGACACTTAAACTTACTCAAAGTGTATTTTTCAAGTTTTCCAGTTATTTTGAAAACAAAAACTATATTTTTCAAACACTCACAATTTTCATGGCCAAACAAGCCCTAAATATATCACAAAATATTTATTTTTTTTAAATGCAAAAATAAGGCAAACGCATATACATGAGACTATAAATGTGCACTTAAACCAATAAATACTCGCTAATTGCAATTTTGTAGCTTTCAATTAACTCAGTTTTTTTTTTACACTTGAATAATTAAAAAACAATAACTTTAACCAATAAAAATCCTTAAAAAAAGAAATTTCAAATTAAGAAAACTGTAAAGCCGAGAAGAAAATCCTTAAAAAAAGAAATTTCTTAATTTGAAATTTCTTTTTTTAAGAATTTTTATTGGTTAGAGTTATTGTTTTTTAATTATTCAAGTGTAAAAAAAAAAACTGAGTTAATTGAAAGCTGCAAAATTGCGATTAGCGAGTATTTATTGGTTTAAGTGCACATTTATAGTCTCATGTATATGCGTTTGCCTTATTTTTGCATTTTAAAAAAAAATATTTTGTGATATATTTAGGGCTTGTTTGGCCATGAAAATTGTGAGTGTTTGAAAAATATAGTTTTTGTTTTCAAAATAACTGGAAAACTTGAAAAATACACTTTGAGTAAGTTTAAGTGTCTATCTGGTCACCTTGTAAGTTTATATGCCTATCTTACAAAACATGCCAAGTTTAAGGGTCCATCTGGGTATTTAGCCTTTTTTATTTATTTATGTCATTTGAGGTCTCTTAATAAAGTTTGGTCTGACTTCTGAAGTCTTTGAGAATCTCTAAAGACTAAAGGTTCCCTCGCATATTCATTACTACTCTTTTCACCTAAGTTGTTGAGGGTCCGACACCGCGACGAGATTTTGCTTTTGAACAGACGTGGCACCCACTAATTTTATTTTTCCCTAGCTAGTTAAAAAAACTAGAGGACGTAAATAATTTTTATAATCGGTTAAATTATGTAATACTTCCTCCAGTTCAAAAAGAGTATCTACTTAACTTTTATTTTTTAATTAAAAAAGAGTCTATTTAGGAAATTAAGAAAGAATTAACCTTATTTTTTTAGATTTGCGCTTATTAAATGTTAAGAGATCAAATCTCAATACCTATACTCGGATTAATTATGATGCACCCAACCTTTGCGGGCAACCTATTTACCCCCTGACCTTATTTTTTCTGTATTTTGCACCCTTTTTCGGCTGACGTGGCACAAAAAAATTAGATGACCAGATTCAACAAGGGAGAGTGTCGCACACTCTCCGCCACATCGGCGCCATGTCAGTGCCACATTGGAAATTTCTAAATTTTATTAAACAAGTATTAAAATTTTATTTTTAATATATCTTTTCATAAATATATGTATTTTTAATTAATTTTTCCTTTTTTTTTTCTATCTCATTTTTTACTTTTACTCCCTCCCTCTCTAAATTTTTCAACCTTTTTTTCTATTTCAGCTGCCGCCGCCACCGGACTTCATCGCCGGCGAGCGGCCACTGCCCCAACGAACCCCCTTCCTTCATCTCCTTCTCTCCACTACTTGCACCACTGCGCCAATGACCCCTCGCCCTTCCTTCATCTCCTTCTCTCCCTCCCGCGCCACCACCACCACCGACGAGCGGCCACTGCCCCACCACCGCCGCCGGAAGTTGGTGTTTTTCAAGAAAATAGAAGAAGCAGCCCCGTGGAATTGAATGTGTGTGTGTGTTAATGGAGAAAGAAAATGCGTTGAATGTGTGTGTGTTAATGGAGGAAGAAACTGGGTTGGTTGATTTCTTGAAAAGATATGTATGATTGATGATGAAATTGAATGTGTGTGTTAATGGAGGAAGAAAATGGGTTGAATGTGTGTATGTTAATGGAGGAAGAAAATGGATTGGTTGATTTCTTGAAAAGATATATATGATTGATGATGAAATTGAATGTGTGTGTGTGTTAATGGAGGAAGAAAATGGGTTGAATTTGTGTACTGTTAATGGAGGAAGAAAATGGGTTGATTGATTTCTTGAAATGAAAAAGAAGAAGAAGAAGAAGAAGAAGAAGAAGAAGAAGAAGAAGAAGGGTTTAGTGATGAAGAAGATAAAATTAATGGAGGGTTTAATGGTTAATTAGTGTAGATATAATTAATAAAAGAAAAATCAAATGAAAAAAAGAAAGGAAAAGAATATAAAATTAAAATTTAGAAAGTTCCAGCGTGGCACTGACGTGGCGCCAATGTGGCGGAAAGTGTGCAACACTCTCCCTTGTTGCATTTGGTCATTTATTTTTTTTGTGCCACGTTAGCCGAAAAAAGGTACAAAAATATAGAAAAAATAAGGTCGGGGGGAGGGAGGTAATGGGTCGCCCGCAAAAGTATATATTGAGGAGGAATTTGACTATTTTCTCTTTTTTTTCCTAAGATTTAATTTTTTGTTAAGAGATATGTAAATAACTAAATGTACAATTTTTTTTAATCGGAGGGAGTATGTTGTAGCACGTAATTGTCTGCGGTATGGGAATGAAAGTCGAGAATGGAAGGGAAAGGATGCATGCAATGGTCCCAACTCTCAAGTCTCAAGAATCTACTGAATTATCCTTCAGACAGAACTGTAAATCACTAAATTTACATCCTTTCTCCAGGAGCATCCATAATATACGAATAGATTATGAGGGCCCCACTTTATGGTCAAAAAGCTTGAGTTGAATTGTTTCTACTTGTAATAAGATGGAAAAACAAAAAAGAGTATGACCGAATATAGAAAAAAAAAATAGACAAAGAACTTTTGCGGAAGAAAAAGAAAATCTGACATCTCCAAAGGCTTGTTGTCGCACAGTAGTGATGCTAATCATATAGATTCATCCATAGGAGTAGGACGAATGTAATATTTGGGAAAGTAATGCGCAGTTACGTCCACAACCTTTTACTTCAATCATATTATAACGGTAATCACAGTTTCATTCCCAAAACAAATTGGCTCTTTTATATAAATCAATACTGATCATATTATTCAATTTAAAATGCTCATCTCATGTCAATATATTATATAAAACAAAGAAAAAGTAATACTAGAGGTTCTTTATATTTTTATTAACTTATAAATCTCAGTGGCTAATACACTCCATGAAAAACATATGCCAAAAAGTAAAAGTGCTAACTACTAACATATCTAAAACATTTTCAACTAATATGTATTTTCTATGTAAGTCTTTTTCTTCTATTGTGCCTTATTTTTCGTTAAGTCTGTCTGAATGCCAAAAAGTTATAAGAGATAATAGTGAAATTTTACATGATATAGCTTACTCTAAAAGATTTTTATGGATAATAACTACTATTTATTGTATTGACTTTTCGGAGCTATAGTCTTTTTTTAATTTACACCTCATAACTAGTGTTATACCCAGCGAAAGATACCCCGGCATCTCAATAGTCTTCCGTTTTCAATTGATTTTCCTCACCTCGCAGATCTCTCTTCTCCTTCACCTCTCTCTCTCTCTCTGCTCCCTCTCTCTTCTCCCTCGGTAAAACCTGCTCGTCACCTGTTCTGGACAGAGGTAGTTACATGAAGGGCGCGTTTGGTATGAAGGAAAATATTTTCCCAAAATTTTCCTTCATGCCAACACACCCAAAGTGTAAAATCTGAAATCAGTAAGGAATTGTTGTTGAAGTCTATTTTGTTGCTTTGGATTCACATATTGCTAAAGAAAACGTTGTCAACCCTAGCTGAGACATTTGGGTGACGCGAAGTGAGAAAAATCTGAAAATTCATTTGAGTTCACCATTTTCAGATCTGAAACAGTGGCAGCGGCGCCAAACCGATCTGAGTTATCGTTTTTGAGGAGTGGAGACAATCTGAGGCTTGGTATAGCTCCTAAAATGCAGTGTATCTGACAATCTGAGGCTTGATATAGCTCCTAAAATACAATGTATCTGACAATCTCAGGCTTGATATAACTCTAAGAGCTCCTAAAATACAGTGTATAGCAAATTCTTTATTTTTGTTAGTATAAATACATTGTATTTTGTAAATCTGAGTGTATTCGTCTGGCCGGAATTCATGGCTTCTTGTAGCTCAGATCTAAGTGTATTTGTCATTTTTTGAGTGTAATATAAGTTATATGTATTTGACTGATTGTATTTTTGGGCAAATCTAGATGTATATATTTGACTGTCTGTGTTGTTTAAATGATCTATATACTATTTTTTCCGAGTAAATACAGTGTATCTGAAACTTTTGTATATGAAATTTTGTTTTTTGTGTACAAATTTACCCCAGCCATAGTTTGATACAACCGATTTACGTTTTTGAATACACCTGAATACACTCTACATCAGTGAAATACTAGCCGACTACAACACAAATACATTCAAATACATTCAATCTTGCGATGTTCGGCGGCGACCTTGCTGATCGGAGCTCGAATACATTCAAATACAACCAAAACAAAAGGATAAATCAATATATAAATACACTGGAATACACAACTCCGTCGTGTATTTAAATTCACTGGAATGTACAATCATTTTGAATACACATGTATTCAAAGAAATTAAGGTTGCATGTATTGATCAAATACATTTAAATACACGCGACATCAAATAAGGTTGAATACAACTGAACAGTGTATTCAAATACACTCATGTACAAGGAATTTCCCTGAACTAGCTATAAAATGTAAATACATAAAATGTAGCAATGGATTGTTAAAAACTCTTTAAAGGTAGTGGTTTCTGTAAGTTGCCTGTTATTTTCTAGCATAAATTATTGGAGTGAAAAAATTAGCCCATGAAAACATGATTCGTCTAACTCGTCCATTTATTGGCTCAACCCGTTAAACCCCACCCAATTCAGTCCGTCTAAAAATTGCGCTGATATGAAGCTCAAATTGGCTCGTGAGGAATCTTGTCAAAAACTTTTCAAAATTTTTATCAAAATACTTTCAAAAAGACATATTTTTTGTTTGATATGTTTTATATAGTCATAATAAAGGGGAGAAACGGTCTCATTATGCGCTTAAAAAATTATAAAAGAACAAAATAAATAAACTAAAACTAGGTAAGAATTGAGCAGGTTAGGTTATGACCCGTTTTTTAAACTATTTTAGTCCAGATAACTTTAGATGGATCATTTTATTAAGCCCATTTTGAACCCTCCAAATTAGTTCAACCCATCGATTTGACATTCCTAATAGTGGGATGTCAAATTATATATCCACTGAATATAAATCTTGACCGAATATATTCAAACAAAAGTTTCAAAATACATAAAGACTAAGATATTTCCACGGGCTGCAGTAAAGTTAAAAAATTAAATTAATTTATCTACAGTTTCTATAACAGTCTCGTTTATCCGGATTTTTGCATGTTACAGAGATTATTACTCTTATAATAACATTTGACGTTTAAAAATCTTATTTGGTTATTATGATTACCCAAAAAAATCTTTTTTCAAATTTTTCATTTGTAACAAATTGACAGAATAAAAAAAGTCTCAATTTCATCTTTAAATGCTTATGTTTGTTACAAGAACTTTTTGACGTTCCAGATTCCTCATTAAAATCTATCGTCAATAAACTATATATATTTAATAGATTGTTTTTTGGTTATTAGATATTTGAAAATTCATTACATAATATTTGAGTAAGAGTGATATGATGAGGTAATTTTAGAAAATAGGGCATCTTCATAAATCATAATGATGAACATTGTTATTTTGCACGATCAAATATCTAAGTTAAGTTATGTCTGATTTTCGCCTAGAGGATGGATCAGGTTATTTTATCTGTTCCAAATACACATTGCGGAATAATAAAAGACAGAAAAGTAATGACACAATATTTTTACATGGAAATCACCCGGTTCACAAGGGTGAAAAAACCACGACCTACACCTCTGTAGAATTTGCCTCAAACTCCACTACTATTGTGAGCCTCAACAAATTTGATTACAAAGCTTGCAACCTAGCTAGGAACTAACTCTAATTCCTATTTCAATAATCTCCCTAGATTATTGAGCCTTTTCCAAGTTGCCCTCAAGTTGGAATTAAATTTGACAATTGTTTATACCTACTACAATGCTTCTAAGAAAGATGGAATCGTACAACTTGATAAACAACCCTAATACAAAATACTAGACTTGAAAACTGTAAAGCATTACACAATTAAACAGGTTCTTCAATCAGGTCCTTCGTATTAATCCACACTTCAGTAGTCAATCGGAACTCTCAAATATTGCTTTTGCTTATTTGCTTGAATTCTGCTTTTCCCTCTATGTGAGTGCGTGAGATTCTTCCAATGAAGACTTATATATATATATATATATATATATATATATATATATTGTGAGTAGTAATTAGGCTAAATAAAAACACCTGCTTGATAAGGCCCACGAGGAGAGATAGTGTTTGAGATGGAGGCAACCTCTTACTTGTCACACGGCTTGATATAGGAGTCTAAAGTTTATCTTAGATAACTTTTTCAAGGACTCTTATATCTTGTCCGCTAAGTTTGTATCTCAAAATCTTTAATACAAGAGTTCTACTTGCATCTGGACTCTGAGATCAAACATGGAATGTCCATTGACCTGGTTCGTTCAACTAGGTTATTTATTTTTTCAATCATCAAAACATACAAGGTCTAACAAACGTTACTTTGATAGGTAAAGAATTGTTACAGAGGTAAAGTATAATATAGAAAGGTTGATTTCAAAGAAAATTAGCTTATTATAACGAAATTATATTATTGAGGATGACTGTTATAAAAAGGCTTCATCGCCACTGATGTTTTTCTCTTTATTTTTCTTCTGGCTGTCCATATTGTCCCTATTTTCTCGTAATTCGCTTCCAATATCTTTATATTACATTGATACTGCATGGATCAATTAATTAGCACTAATCTAGTTGAATCACTATATTAGTACATAATTAAATATTACAAGTACAAAGAATAAAGCATAAAACATTCCAAACTGATAAATACTATCTCAAGTAGCAAATATGTTGATAGTACTGAATAGGTAAAACTAGCATCAGCAAAAGGATAGAATACCTTGTCTGCTGCCTCTATTAATGCTTTTGCCGAAAGTACACCCATTTTTACCTTATTGCATTATAATGTGCATTAAGATTTCCAACTTTTACCCACTTGTTACCGTCCACTAATTATTCGCACAAGCATTCCATCCTTATTTCTTATCCCACATCATATACAGTATATAGTAGTATAATTCATGAATACTGCTTTGTTTTATCTGGTTTAATCTTGTCCATGGACGGAGCTAGCTCATCGGGTGCGGGTTCGGTCGAACCCAGTAACTTTTATTCAAATCTTATATTTGTATTAAAAAAAGTCAATTAAGCATATACAAATTATTAACTTAGAACTCAATAACTTTAAAAAAACGAAAATTCTGAACCTATAAACGTCAAATCCTGGCTCAGTGTCTGTGTCCAATACCCCAGCTTATTGATCATCAAATTTATATATCTTTGTCAACTCAAGTAACTTTAACGTTAATTTTGATTTTGTGACAGGACACGTACGGTCCAAATTTAAATTTGAAGAATCTATTACTACCTGATCAAGATAAATGTGTCAGTACTAAAGCATTATTCTCACTTCATACAGAAGATAAGCGTATGTCACATTTACCTTCAAGAACGTACCCTCTGCTCCAACTAAATTTACAACCATATATCTGAACTTGTCCAGAAATTTCACTTAGACCCTACCCCTATCATCTGAACCCTCCAACACCACTTTTACTGTGCCACTTGGACACATTTCACTACACGTGTTTTACACTCTCTAAAGGAGCGTGACATTTTAATTCTAAGGACAGGTGTCAATAAAGGGGGCAATTTTCACTCAACTTCATCTCCTTCACCCGTAGACCACCTTTGCCCCCCCCAAAACAACACTTTCTTTATTTAATCCACCATCCGCACCTTAATAAATCTATCAAATCAATGTTCTCTAATTACCCAATAGAATACTTAAGGAATGTTAATGTCACTATCTGCTGGTGGCACCGCGGTTACTCCGACTATTAACGATGATGGTTCAAAGAGCTTTTTGGGTATATATTTGGCAGCCGATTTTTTTTTAATTCTCTTTGGACACGGTGCTGTCAAATATGGGCAATTTGCAGGATTGCCTTCGCTGGGGCTGGTTTTAATATTTACCCCTCAAATTGGTGGTCTTTAATTTTTGCCCTTAGCTAAAAATTCTTTTGTTTCCGGTTCGAACCATCCGTTCAGTCAAAAATTAAAAAAAAAAATCGCAAGGCAGAGTTTTGGGAAAAATTTTGCCTTCGAAATTCCTTCTTTTTTTACTAAGCTGGGGTTCGAACCCAGAATATCAGAATATTAGGCGAAGGATAAAAATTAAAGACCATCAATTTGAGGGGAAAAAATTAAAGATCACCCCAAAAGAAGGACAATCCGCGCAAAAACAAAAGGTCAAATATTCTCGTATAGCCCAATTGTGGGCCCAAAGCATTTTGATTACTACAAAGGTTTCCGATTTGCCGTTGTTATCTATATAGCCAATCTTGATATTTAATTAATATCCGAATCTTAAATGAGATTTAAGTCCATATATATGGTTTGGTAATAACAATATTAGTATGGTATATAAGAACTTGCTGAATTAGCACCAAGAGTTTTTCTAGAGGCTTCGTCTTCCGTTACCTCTATAAATAGCCTGATATCCTCCCATTCTCTCAATTATTCTGATCAGCTCTCTCTTCTCTACTCAATTTTCAATATTTCTCTAGTACTAACCACTACAATGGACCACAGATATGAATCTTCCGAGACTCTCAGGTACCATATATATGTCTTTGTTCACAGTTTTACTAACTTGTTTAGTTGTTTTCATACCTTCTACTATTTGTTTCATTCATGATAATAAGCAGTAGTATTAAAAGGTACTCTTTCAAACGGATTTTAGTTATAGACCGCATAACGGATTAACGATTCTTTACACTTTCAGTGTATTTTAACCTGTGATAGTAGGTTGCGTTAATTAACGTTTATCAGATTTAATTGTACTCATCATATATATAGTTGACCAGATTGTGTAAAAAAATTTATACCATCAGTTCATTGGAACTTATAACTCTGTAAAATTTCATGGGCTACACAGGAACAAGTGTGCAGCATGCTATAGGCAGTTCAACAAAATGGAGCACCTAGTTGACCACATGAGGACATCCTATCATTCAGTTCATGAACCCATGTGTGGGATTTGCAGAAAGCACTGTCGATCTTTTGAATCTTTGAGAGAGCATCTCATTGGTATATATATATATATATATATATCTTAAATTTTTCCTAGCAACAAGTCCCAGTACTGGTTAATTAACTTTTTCTGCTAATCGGTCATGACTTCTAATTAATAAACTAATATGATTATGCCTTGTTACCAAATTAATATTTTTCAGGGCCATTGCCAAAGGCTGACTGTGAGAAGATTTTCAAGGAGCGAGGATGTGACATTTGTTTGACAATCCTTAGTAGCCGGAGTGCACTTAGGGCTCACAGGGAATCATGTCAACTCTCACGTTCAAATAATGTATGCTTATTCAATCTCCACAACAATAGTTTCAAGATATATAATTGTTTTTTGGCCTTTGGTCAAGAGTGTCAAATTTAGTCCATGAAAATATAATTCACATAATCTGTCAAAATACAAATTAGATGATGAGTTCAGTTGATATACATTGGTGAGTCATTTTGGGCATAGCCCAAAATTAGCGGCCATCTAAAAAGTTGACCAATTTGGACCATATATATCCGACCCAAATTAATCCATAAGAAAACTTATGAAAACAAACAAAAGTAGTAACTTGGATTTTATTTTGTTTGTTTTATATAGTCATGATAAATAAGTAAAAAGTTTTATTAGTTTGATTTGATAATTGAACAAATTATAAAAGCACAAACAAACAAGTGAAAAATAGTTATGGATTGAACAGATTGGATTAAGTTGGCCTGCCCAAAAAATCAAGATAATAATGGACGAGTTACGATCACCCTATTTACTAAATTTACCTTTTTAACTCTCCAAAATGCAGTTCAACTTGTCCATTTGACACCCCTATTTTGCTCTAATCCGTATAGTTGTGTTGGTTCATTTTCAGGGTGTGCTCTATCGCATGGCTAAGTTGGGCATTCAAGATGACCTAAGGATTGAAAATAGCCGTGGAAGAGTTGTTGCTCTTGCCTGCAAAATGGTTGGCGGTGGTTCCGATGGCTCTCTTGACCTTTGTGCTAGAGTTTGCCTCATTGATGAACATGAAAGGATCCTCTTTCACTCCTACGTCGCACCAAAGCTTCCTGTCACTAACTATAGGTAATTATAGTACTAAAATTAATTTAGTGAATTCCAGTTTAGTTATATAGTCCTAGGATATTAATTCTAGATGAATTATGTTGTATGTATATGTTTAGGTATGAAACAACGGGGATAAGGCCAGAACATTTGAGGGATGCCGTGCCACTGAAGCAAGTATCAAGAAAGATTCAAGAATATCTTTGTAATGGGGAACCTATTTGGCAAATTCGTTCTAGAAGTGGAAGGGCTAGGATCCTTGTTGGACATGGTTTGGGTCATGATCTTAAATGTTTAGACCTGGAGTACCCACCATTAATGATCAGGTAATTCCTTTAAGATAGTTACAATTAATTTAACTTGGATAACAATATGTAATAGTAGTAGAGTGTTTACAGTATCAGGTCAATTAAAAAATAATTAGAGGTAACTGCAGATAATAAAATGAATTAGTAATCTGAAAAATAAGATTAGATAATGATACTACATATTAAATTACACCAATTGGGTTAGAGAAATTACAATGTGAATATATGTAAATTAAATCTACTTACAACTGAAACTAAGACAATGCAAATTCCTCCTAGTTATTACAATAAATTTGACGTTTCATCAACATTTTTGTCTGAAGGGATACTGCAATATACCCTCCACTGATGAAAACAAGCAAGATCAGCAACTCACTCAAGCACTTGACTAAAGCTTATCTTGGGTACGCAAATAAGCAAATCTCGATGCTTCTCTCTTGTTATCAACTATAGTAGTAATATTAGTTGCAAGCCTAGTATAGAATCCTAAAGGAAGGATTCTTCGAAGAAAGTATTCAAAGTTGAAGTTTAAAAAAAGTACTATTTGATAGTTTAAACGATGTTTGAATATATATATATATATATATATATATATATATATATATGTTTTGATCACCTGGAATAAAAAAGTTGAAGATTTGTGAATTAAAAATTATTATTTCACTTGAAATACTTTTCAAATAAGTTTTAAACATTTCACCAGTTTTTTAAATAGCTGTATTTACAAATACTGATGGTAAAGCTAATATTTTAAAATAATATTATTCTTGGTCATTAATATCTGTCTTACTATCTTACTTTTCGATTTTATTATTATTTGCTGTTTCATTTGCTTAATTCGGTTATCGTTTCATTTGTTGTTAATGCGGTTCTTTTCTTCATTATTTTTTACTTGGCTTCTTCACTGTTGTATTTTCTTTTCATACTATTTTTGATATGCTTTGTTTGAGGCAAGGTCCAGCGGAAACCACCTCTCTACCTTCACAGGGTAGGAGTAAGGCTAGCTGCATACACACCAACCTCCCTAGATCCCACTTATGGGACTACGCTGGGTATGTTGTTGTTGCTGCTCTTGTTATAGTATTAATATGCTTATGTTGCCATCCATAGGTATGAGATTCAGACAGGAGTGCAAGATCCGTATGATGACTGTGTAGCAACAATGAAGCTGTACATGAGAATGAAATCACAAGATCACAAAAGGGAGGACTATCCACTTGCCACTGACCCACAAAATCGTAATAATTTTGCGTCGTGGAAGCAAAGCGAGCTTGAGAGGATGACACCTCAAAAAATGCTGGAAATCTCACGATCTGATTATTACTGCTGGTGTTTGGATAACTAAGAAATTCAAGTGGAACTATGATATGATATTGATGTCTGATGATTCATTCTAGAGGCAAAGGTGGAAAACAAAACAACAGTAGCAACAGAATTCAGTAGACTTACAAAACTGCACGTAGAAACTATTTATGCGACTCTCTATTAGATATTGAGAATTTCAAATGATAAGAACACATTTACCACTTACTTAAACAGCACATCACTTATTTCATAATGTATTTTTTTTTTTTTAGCTACTAGTATTATTTAATAAAACTTTCTTGTGGTGACGGACTATTCAATAGTGATGTTTCAGTTCTAAGTCAGTATTCGTGAATGTATACCATGCATGAAACTGCAAACGACTTCCTAGCTAGTTCAGCTTTAACTTAAATTAATTAGTTTCTCGAAACGAATGTCGTTCGTTGTATTTCATATTAGCAGGGGCGATTTTAGGTGTAAAAAATGGGGCACGTGAATGTAGAGAAATATAGCAGAAGAAAGGTCAATCAGGAAGACCTTCTGCTAGCCCAAGATCGTTAACTAAGATCAGAAGATTCAACTAAAGAAGAGGAAGCTATGGAAAGAAAAAGTTTACTTGAATTGGCTTGAAGTGGGTTGTGTTGGGTTAACTTGGCTTGAATGATTTTTAATTGGGTTGATTAGAAATGTACAAGATCATCCCTATTTATAGTTGTCTATAGATGATTCTAGATACTCTTTTAGATACATCTACAAGAAAATTTTAGCAACTTTTATCTTCTCGTAATACTCTAGTACATCTAGATATTTCTATAAGATAATTATCTAAGATGCTACACTAGACCATTCTAGATCCCTTACTAAATACCTAGGATTTTTTATACCTCCAAAAAATCAACTTTATTTCTTCACACTCCCCCTTAAAGTAATTTTTTTGGAAACTACCCCGAGCTTGTTGCAGAAAAACTCAGACGAAGCTTTTCGGTGTGCCATGATGAAGATCTCAACAATATTTTCTCAACACTTCTTCCTTCTTCAAATGATGATGATTTTCCGCTAATAATTGGGCCACTAAAGAAACATGAATACATCTTGATAGAATTTTCATCTCTGTTACGGTCAGACTTGACAATATTTCTTTTTGGCCTTTGCGAACCACGTGAACCATCTTCATGCTGAGTTTTACATTCTTGAGTTTCCAGACTCCCCCTTTCTCTTAGGTCCTTGACAATTGTGTTATTTGGAGAAGCACCTGAGTCGGTGACGATTTGACCATTAATTTCCTGCGAAGACTCAGCACCACCGTAGGATCCACCACCAGATTCCTTTTTCAGCTCCTCAATGAACTGTTTGTCAGCTTCAGAGCATCCGAGAACCATATTATATGTCTCTCCATATGAAATTGGGCCTTCAAGGTCAACCTCTTCATTTATTTGACCGTCAGCTTCTCCATCTGCTTCCAGTATTTGATTTGAGCTAGTGATTGACTCTGATATGGCAGATGATTGATCAGAGACTTCAACTTCCACTACAACTCCCTCAATGCTTTCTCTAGAATGGTCACCATAGTCATATATAGTTTCAGAAACTTTATACTCAGGATATACTTCAACATCCTCCACGTCCAGACTTTTATTACTAATTTTAGGATCTGCTTCGTTGATTTCCTCGATAGCAGCTGCCATGTCACCAGTCTGAATGTCTTCAAAATCTTCTTGCTTTTTGTTGATGACACCAATGCGTTCTTTCTCCACGTGATGGACTGTATCATCTCCTGAATCCACGATCCGATCTTTTTCGAAATTGAGGGAAGCTAAGGCATCTACTGCTCGAGTCTCAGCTACGAAGCACCTTTCCCAGTCTTCTTCTTCTTCAGCAGCTTTTTCAACTTGAGCCATGTTGCTCTCTTTTGTTTGACAATATCTTTTTATGTGTTCCTCTTGTCGGCTACAAGAGCATTCCCTTCCCCTTCTTTAAAACATACACTAGCCATCTGTTTGGCTAGTAGCTCTTGTGATGACAACAAATTCTCAAACTCCTCCAAGGATGGTTGTTGAGCCCATCCTTGAATTG
Organism: Lycium barbarum; assembly: GCF_019175385.1. Classification (NCBI taxonomy): domain Eukaryota; kingdom Viridiplantae; phylum Streptophyta; class Magnoliopsida; order Solanales; family Solanaceae; genus Lycium; species Lycium barbarum. Next base: position 67,490,392 of record NC_083348.1, on the reverse strand, counting down.
ATGTAACAAAAGGAATATATTCTGACTTCAAACGAATGACAGTTCTTCTCATTCGTGCTTCAGAGATAGCCTCATCCGGATTTAATAAAGAGATCTCTGAACATAAGTTCTTAATCCTCAAAAGTACTCGGCAATAGAAGGATTACCTTGAGTGGTGTTCGCCAATTCATTCTCTAATATTTGTAGCCGGGCTTCATCTTTCTTGTTGAACAAACGATCAAGGGTCCTCCAAATTTCATGAGCTGATTTGCACCTTATAATATGATCAAACAAGTTGTGTGAAATGGACCTCTTTAGGATGAACTCCGCCTTCGCATTAATCTACTTCCACTTCTTGTATGCACTGCTATTTTCCGGTCCGTTAGTAGGAGGACTTGTGTAACTACCATTAACAACATCCCACAAATCCTCTCTCACAAGGTATGACTCCATACATGTCTTCCATACCTTGTAATTGGACTGATGCAACAACTCTGTAACACCCCGTACCTTTAACGAAAGCTTTGACTATGATCCTAGACTTAGATAATCAGATAAAGAATGTGGGAATTGGAATTTCCCTGTTCAGTTGTGAGATGGTGGTTTACGCCCATGAACAGTGGCCGTATTTCAGTTTACGGGCCGTAAACCAAGTCGTAAACTGGTACCAAGGATTTCTGAGCATTCTGGAATTTGGCAGTTGGATGCTATATGGTTAAATACGGACGGTATTTCAGTTTACGGCCCGTATTTCAAAATATATTTGGAATTTGGGAAAACTTCCTTGATGAAAGTTGTAGATCTTTGAAATACCTTTCCAACGGTATATCATGGGGGTCAAACGGACATCTGTACAAAGAGTTATGACCATTTTACTGAAGAGAAGCAGTGCAATCCGTATTGCAAAATACGGACCGTATTTCAGTTTACGACCCGTAAACTGAAATACGGCCAGTATTTTGCTGGACGTAAAGTGAAATTTTCCAGAACACTATATATTCGTCCATATCAGTCAAGTCATTATTTTTCATTCCTTCAAACCCTAGAACGACCTCCTACTCTCTTCCATCATCAAGAACATCAAGGTAAGTCCACTCTAATTATTCCAACTCAATTCTAAGATATATCCTTGTAATCTAAACAAGAAATCATCATTCCTAATCTAGGGTTTTCAAGAAAAACCATCTCAAGGTTCAAGAATTCAAGATTTTGGAAATCTTCTTCAAAGCTCAAGTCTTTAATTCAAGTTTTGGAGCAATTAAGGTATGTAGAACTTCCATCCACATGTGGGAATCTCTACGTTCTTCCCCATGGCCCGTATTCTTGATATCCATGAAGTTCAAACCCTAGGGCATTAAACCCAACATATTGGTATCCCGTATCTATGTATTTATGTACATGAATTTTGTATCTATATTCGTTATTGTATTCCTAATCTTCCATTACGGTTATTAGGAACCCTAGCTTAATCCATGAATCATGAATTCTTCCTCATGTGTTCTCATTATGTTTATATGAAACTTTATGATTTTATGTAGCAAGTTACAAGCATGTTTTCAAGTCAATTATATATATATATATATATATATATATATATATATATATATATATATATATATATATATATATATATATATATATATATAATTATGAACTATTGTTATTACCTATGAATCAAGAACATGTTTGCAAGACTATCAAGTTATCTCATGAAACCATATTACAAGATATTTCATGAAACCATGTTACAAGTTATTTCGTGAAATCATGATTACAAGTTATTTCACGAAAATCATGGGCTTCTTAGCCAACTATATTATGTTCATGTTTTGGGAATTTCTTAGTTAACCGAGAAGGCTCAGATAGCCTGAAACTACGTAGCCACCGTAGGATAAGGGTTGTCAGCAAGGAGGCAACACCTTCATTATGCAGTTTGGATCCTTACATGTTTATTATTACTTAAATCTCATATCCCTGGCAAGGTTGTGAGTGTTCTGCTGGTAGGACGCAAGTACCAGACCATGTTGTCGGTTATACTATAGCATTCCCAACGTTACAAGCAGTTTTTACATACATGTATTTCCATTGATTTACTGTTTTCAGACTTTACTCACGTTTCATGCTCATGTCCAAGTTACATTCAGTTTCAGTCCATGTCCTATACCTATGTTGTGCCATGTTCTTCATTTTAGCAGGTTTTACATACTAGTACTATTCACGATGTACTAACGTCCCTTTTGCCCGGGGCCTGCACTTCACAGTGCAGATACCGATTTTCAGGAGCATACACCTGTGCAGTAGGATCACTTCAGTTATCAGCTTGTTGGTGAGCCCCACTTCTCTCGGGGTTCAACATGGAGTCTGCATTAGTATTCAGTTTATGGTAGTCCAGGGCCATGTCTTGGTAGTTAGTATTCAGACATGTTTTAGAGGTTTCATAGACAGACGTTAGTTCACAGAGTCAGTTGTGCATTCATGTTTGCAGACTATTATGTTTTCATGATATTTCATGCTATGAGATAATTTCAAGACTTTATTCCGCAAATTACATTTTCATGACTCATTTAAATTGCATCATATATAGAGTATATTGTTTTGATGCCCATGTTGACAAGCAAGCCATGTGGTTCGCTCGGTCACATGCAGTATGGAACCGAGTGCCGTGTTTCGCCCAGGCCATGGTTCGGGGCGTGACAAACTTCATCCCCAGTCCATTAACACGATCGCTTAAATTCATTTAGAGAAACCAGTTGAATCCACCTCTAACCCGATCTTGAAATAAAATCCAGAAGCCAACTACGGCTATGACTCTGATACCATGTAAAGAAATATAGCAGAAGAAAAGTAAATCAGGAAGACCTTCTGCTAGCCCAAGATCGTTAACTAAGATCAGAAGATCAACTAAAGAAGAGGAAGCTATGGAAAGGAAAAGTTTACTTGAATTGGCTTGAAGTGGGTTGTGTTGGGTTAACTTGGCTTGAATGATTTTCAATTGGGTTGATTAGAAATGTACAAGATCATCCCTATTTATAGTTGTCTATAGATGATTCTAGATACTCTTCTAGATACATCTACAAGAAAATTCTAGCAACTTTTATCTTCTAGTAATACTCTAGTACATCTAGCTATTTCTATAAGATAATTATCTAAGATGCTACACTAGACCATTCTAGATCCCTTACTAAATACCTAGGATTTTTTGTACCTCCAAAAAATCAACTTTATTTCTTCACAGTGAATACATGGCCTTTTTGTAAAACTAGGTATTTTATGTATATATTTCCTACAATTAGTATAATACTATTTGCTGAAACACATGCTACAAAAAAGGTAAATGGTGCACTTGGTTAAAGATTGAGTTATTTACCTAGAGGTCTCGGGATCAAGTCTTACTTAATAAATTTTTTCCCCTTTTTTTTTAGTGGTGAACCCATGTTCCAAAAATCCTTGATTCGCCTCTGCATATTAGTTATTATAAAATTTGTATACGGAGAACATAAAAAGGGTAATTACTTGCTCATATCGGGTGATTACGCCATCATAGTGAGAGAAGTTTATATGTAAATTTTACAAGAAAGTTCTCCAGTATAGATTAAAGTAATGTTACAAGAAATTTTCTGAACCAATTTTAGATTTGGTTTATGCTAACTTCACATGTTTGGATCAAGTTACTTAGTAGTTCAAACTTGAGACATATATAAATATTTGAAGTTGGGGACTGTTATAAATGTCTAAAATTCGAATTTCACATGCAATTGCCTACTTCAGACGTGGCTTTGGCAAGTTATTACGTAGAAACTATTTATGCGTCTGAAGTTTTTTGTAACTTCAAACCTCTGATATTGAAGTTAATAAATTTAAAGCAGCTAAATTTACAAATATTTATGTACTTCGATTATGTCTTAGTTATTTTTCCCGTATCACTCTATGTGGCGTAATTTGACTGGCAATGAATTTAAGAAAGAAAATGGCTTTAATTAAATATGTAATGAAATTTCTGTGAATATAATTAAACGTGAATAAAACAGAAAATCTAAAGTTGAACTTTATTCCCAATACAAAAATTTGTCATAGTATATATATTTTGAAGCAAACTAGTAAGAAAGTAGGTTGTAAAGGTACAGCTTAATTAGGTAATTTTTGGCAGATTGCTATTCCACCTTCGATGTTCATAAATGCAGTATAATGTGGAAGTAGCCGTGGGTGAGCCTCTCTTGTTGCTGCATCTTTGTTAGTATAATTTATGAAAGCTTCTGCCACCATACGACAGAAATTAATTAGAAAAGTGGTAAGAATGATGTAACATAAAAAGAAAAACAGGGATTATTTTAACAAGAAAGGAAGGAATATTAGTTCATTTTTCAGTCAATAACCTTAATGCATGTTCGTGGACACAGAGACAAATGTGGCCTAAGTCCACATGGATCTCCATATGTAGAAGGGTTATTTATTTCTTGGCCAAATTTTGTGGATGGTGTGCAAGATGCACAATTTGCTGGCAGCCAAGCTCCCATGTGGTGCTGTCACAAAAATTAGATTATTACATACTGGGTCAGAACGTCCAATATGCTATGGAAGTAAGTTATATACTCTGATTTTTTTTACACTATTCACGGAATTATTTATCGTTTATAACATGTCACTATATTGTTTTACTTTGTCATTTATACTAATTTCTTTAAAGATGTATTTATTATTATATGGAGTAAACAAATTATACACCTAAAAAATTGAACTTGATCAGCTAGCAATGGAGTTAAGGTTACAAATCCACATCTTCAATATTTACATATAAAGATCATTCGACTTTACCTGTAGAAAAGAAGTTGCATTGAACTCTCCCATAAATAGAAAAAGGTAAAGTTAGAATGTGTTCTTTCGAGAAAAATAAAGTTGACAGTTCATCAACTAAATGGAGTTGGTTTAGTTTGGATAAGTCTAGTTGTGTACAATCTTACTCATTTTGTCTATTTATGAGTACACTTGTATCTTTTCTATCCTTTTCTTGAAAATAACTTTATAATAAGAGTTGCACCAGACCAACAACAACCAACTTATACAAATTATAATTGCAGTTACAGACACGCTCTGCAACCAAATAAGTCAAAAACACCAGGGTGCCAACATAACTTTTTGTTTCCCGTCTACTTGGGACATGATTAATTCGGATTCGTACCGCGTAAGACTTATTAAAAGGGCGAAAGCACTTTCTACCAATTTTTTTTTTACATTTTCAAAGCTCGAATGCGCGATCTCTAATTAAGGATAGAGAGATCATATTCGTCTCACCACGACCGTTATGGTATAATTTTACATGCATACTTGATGCAACTGAGAGTAACAGAAAGAGAGAAAGAAGAAAAAAACCTCTACATTATTTTTCCAAAGAATAAAGAAAGTAGAAATTTCTCATTAACAAATTAAACTCAAGAGTCAATTTGTATGTTTTAATCCATGCAAGAGCAGTAGAGTTAGTAATTGTCGTTGTCTTAATTATGAAACCATATTTTAAATTATAAAGTAGATAATTTATAGGCATTAGAGTAGGACTGGACAGAACTAGAGTTCAAACTGTAATTATTGATACTAGGATTGCACAGGAAAAACAATTGATACTATGATTCAATATTTTAATCCATTAACTGAGGGATTATCTCTGCTGGTCAACTAATTATCAAATGATTTAGGTTGTACAGTTAGATATGTAGGGCAAATTAATTGGCGTAGTTATTGGAGAAATGGCGGTGTAACTGCCGTTGTCAAATATTGCTCTTCAATACCAGTTCAAAATGAAATCTCAGATTTGGCAATTGCCGTAGCGGAGAGTGGTGATAAAAACGGAAGTATATTATTATTTGTCAAAATATTACTTTACAAAAAGATTAATAAATACAGCAAATACATAGTATTATTTAGGATAATTTAATGTACATTCCTTCAAGGTTGATTTCGTAAATCCCAATTTTGTAATCGCCGTAGCGGAATACTGATGATAAATAGAAGGATATAATTTGTCAAAATATTTACTTTACACAAATTTAATAAGGGTAAAGGTGTAAATATACCTCTCAACTTTGCGATTTAGAGCAGATATATCCCTCGTTACAAAAGTGATGTATATATAACTCTGCCGTTACAAAATGGTGCAAATATACTCCTACCGTTACAAAATGGTGCAAATATACCTTTTTCGCCGATGAGAGTTTTTTGAAAACAAATCATTTAGGTTATTTTTTAATTTTAAAAAAATATCACGTGACTTTAAAATAAGTCAACCTATTTTTTTGTTTTAGTAGGCATATTTTCTAAAGCCACATTTAATAATTACAACACATACATACTTATATATGTTGTTCAAGAATATTACTTTCATTGATTCAGATTTGACACCTAACACTAATTCTCATAATGGTTTGTAATATTACACTTAACTTCTTTACTTTTCTTTATAATAATTGATTTGAACTATTTAGACGTAATATTTAAAGATTTCCTCAACTTGGCAGGTTTTATTATGTGTCACACATGAATACCTTTTGCTCTAATATAACACCTTTCTGACAAATATCTAAATGGCTAATCAAATCGAATTGTATTTATTAGAAAGATAAACTTAGTCTAATCATAATCATTCTGTATTAGTTATAAATATTTCAAACAATTTGTTATGTAAAAAGAGAGATGGGCAAGCGAAACATTACAAATCAGAAAAAATATTAGTGTTATGAAGTCAAACCTTAGAGGAAGCTTTCTAAAATTATTCCTTATCATTGAAAGAAAATTAATTACTACTAAATATTATCATTTCAACTTGACATAGAGCGTGGTTTTTTTTTGTTTTTTTTTTAATAAGCAAAAATCTCAGAGTGTATATATATTTGGATTCTTTTACTCAACGCTGTTTTAAACACTAGTACAAATGGTTTTCAAATGTTTTTTTTTTTCCTACGATGATTACTTAGAATACTGATATTTGATATAATAATAATACTTATTGTTTCAATGGTGATTCAAGTGCTAAATGATGCTAAAAATGGAGGGAAGAGAATAAGCTAAAAAGTTTACTGGTTTTGGGAATCATTTGGGCTTGAGTTAGGGTCTGGTTCTTTTTTTTTTTTTTTTTTTTTCTTTAAAATTTTTATTGCCACATGTTTTCTGTAAATGGGTAACTGATTAAGCTATTGTTTTTACATTTGCATATGTGATATTTTTAAATAAGTTAAATATGCATATGCTACATATACTGTCCTTCATTTACTGATTCAATTACTTCCAAACTTAAGCTGGCAATCAAAACTGAAGTTAAATTATTATAGTTCATCCGATGATTGGATCAAAATTGCGTTCTTCATTAACGCGTATTAGATCATTTCTTTATTTATCCCACTTACTGCTATATATGAAAAGATTTCCTTTGAAGTTTGATACTTACCTGGCTGGTCTTTCCTAATTCATTTACTCAATGATGTTAGTTACACTTGTTCATTTGACTTGATATTGAAGGAATTAGTATAGCATGTAAAGTATAAAATAAGTACTTAATTGGAGCAATTCAAGCAAGATTGGGGATATGATGCATATGAATTATGCTCCAGTTACTATTGGGCAACGTGAAATATGGGTTACCACGTCACCAGGAGGTTACGGGTTCGAGCCGTGAAAACAACATCTTGTGACACTTGTGGTCGTGTCCTTCCCCAGACCCCGTGCATAGCGGGATCTTAGTGCACCGGGCTGCCCTACAGCTTGTGGACGTGTTTTCTTGGATCTCTAAGAAACACGATATAGTTTATAAACTCGAAATATTAGTCCTAAATCTCTTCCTTAGTAATCTTACATTAGATATGTGGTTAATACTCATTTTTCCCTCTTCTATGCTGAAAATTATGGCCTGCTTAAGTGGATGGTGACTTGAGTCTTGCTTAAATTCTATTCCTTATTGCGAGATGCTTACTTCCTACATAACGTCAGAGGAAGCACCTAGAGATCTCAAAACACCGCTGAAGCTGGGAAGCGCACTGATATCTCCAGAAATGGGAATACTTCCAAGAAACAGGTTGAGAATATTGATGAAAATCATAAAAGAAAAGCCTGTTGTACTAGCGGAACCTATCCTTAATGGAGATGGCAAAGGGAGTCATGGGGCGGAGATGGGAAATTCAGAAGTAGAATACATTGAATCTGAGAATTTGAAGGATGTTGAAGATGTAGATATGAGCCTGAAGGTATTAATATCTGGAGATCTCATGTCGTTTCTCTGCTGCTTTTGGTTGTTTATATCAGTTGAATAGTAATGCCTTGTATATATCGTTCCATTTTATAGACGCTGTTGAGTGTGCTGGAATCCACGGACTGGGTTTTAGTGTGTGAGGCACTTAATGGTGTACGACGTTTGTCCATGTTTCACAGAGAAGCAATGCTTGATATGTTGTAAGTCTTATTTTGAAAATTCGGATATAACTATTGGTATTGACAGATGTATGTTGTGCCTGCTCTGTTTTCTTGTTGTACTAATTTTGTCCACATAACATAATCAGGGGACATGTAATCTCGCTTATTGTGAAATCCTTGAAGAATCCAAGAAGTGCTGTTTGTAAGACCGCTATCATGGCTTCATCTGACATTTTCAAAGCATACTGTGGCAGTTTAATTAACTCATTGGATCCACTGGTAAGCTTAGATTTCAACTGACCTTGTTCGTGAACGGACATGCAATATAGTTTTCTGTGATAAAATTTTTAATCCTTGTGCTTATAAAGGGACTCTTTATGTGCCTAGCTTGTTCAACTTCTGCTAAAATCTTCACAAGACAAGCGATTTGTATGCGAGGCAGCTGAGAAAGCTCTGATATCCATGACGACATGGGTTTCTCCAGTTCTACTGTTACCTAAGCTGCAACCTTATCTTAAAAACAGAAATCCTCGAATTCGAGCGAAGGCTTCAATGTGCATTTCTCGAACTGTACCCCGTCTGGTTAGAGTTCCGAACTACCTATTTCATTCTGATATGAATTTTGACTGATGATTGATGAAACTTCATCTATAAGTTTGATACTTAAATTAATCCTGTGGTTCATTTGTAGTCCGTTTGTTCGTTTATCTGCTTACTGAGATCTTATCTTACTAAGTTTTATAGACCACATCTAGATCCCGGAATGAGCTAGAGAAGGAAATTTATTTTAAAAGTATTTAATACTATTTTGTTGAATATGATATTTCTCAGTGATCTTGATCTACTGAACCTATATAAACATATCCAAGGAGTTTTATGCTGGAGTGACCGTCATATTTTGATGATTGTCTCTGCCTTGTTTAAAATGAAGTTCTAACAAAGCCTTAATAAACTCTCAGAACTGTCAGAAGTCACAGTAAAACGGTTAATGGATCTGTAAAGTATATACTTTGTCATGCATGATCTTAGTACTTGCAAAACAAATAAAAGAGGAATAAGATGTGTATCCTGGTTCAAGTTTTGGATAGGCAAGGTGTTATGACCATTTATCCTTTATTTTCAGTAGTATATGGGGTTGTCTCTAATGGACTTGCACGATTTGCAGGGAGTCGATGGAATCAAAGCATATGGAATTGAGAAGCTGATCCAACTGTTGGGAATAAAATAGACCCGCAAAAATAATATTCACGGTATTAGTGATAAACGCGGAATACTAACTTGTGGTTAAATCAGCAAGAATAAAATGCAGCAATAATGACACTAAGATTTTACGTGGAAATCCTTCTGAATAAGGGAAAAACCACGACCAAGAGGAGCAGCTGATATCACTATAGTAAAGAATTTTACACTGTGTAGTAACGAGTATAAATACTCCTAAAACCACTACACCCTCAAAAGAAAAACACTCTTTTGATTTTCCCACCTCACTATAATATCACTCACACTCTATTTTTCTTCACAGACTATTTTCTTACACAGTCTATGGAATACCTCACTTTGCTCTCACTCAGATGTATTGTCTGAGATTTTGGTGTGTCTAGCAAATGATTTTGGTCTATATCTTCAAATGATAGAAGACTTCCCTATTTATAGGGATGAAATGAACCTATTGATGTCATTAGTGACTTAAGCAAACACTTGACAATTTACCAAAGACAAGGAAGATGTTTTCTTTCTCAAAACAAGGGAAGTGTTTTCTTCCTCAAAACAATGGAAGTGTTTTCTTCCCTAAAACAAGGGAGATGTTTTCTTCCTCAAAATAGGGGCTGGACCCCACAAATCTCCCCCTCCAGTCCCATTCACCTGAAGAAGGGTACACTAGCTTCTAGTTTGAGTGCATGCCCACAAGTTCTTTGCACAGTTCGAACTTGTCTCTCGGTACCACCTTGGTCAGCATATCTGCAGGATTTTCACTCGTGTGAATCTTCTTGACCTGGAACAATTCACTCTCCACTTGTTCACGAATCCAATGATACCTGACGTCGATGTGTTTTGTTCTCGCATGGTACATGGAATTCTTGCTCAGGTCTATTGTACTCTGACTGTCACAATAGACAACATACTCCGCTTCAGTTGTAGACAGTGCAACACACTTCTGCAACTTCGACTGCCATGATATAGCTCCCTCTGAAAAAGTAAACAAATATCCAGTAGTGGATTTTCTGTTATCAAGGTCACCTGCCATATCAGAATTTGTATAGCCCTTCAAAATTGAATTTGATCCTCCAAAACACAAGCATTCATCTGAGCTTCCTCTTAGATACCTGAGTATCCACTTCACAGCTTTGTATCTGGGCTTCAAGCTATGTTCTTCGACTTTAACTTTGAACACCCACTTGTTCTTCAAAGCTCTCATGCCCTTAGGCAATTTCACCAACTCATAAGTATGATTCTCATGCAGAGATTTCATCTCATCTTGCATGGATTCAATCCATTGATCCTTGTGTTCATCTTCCATGGCCTCTTCATAACATTCAGGTTCTCCCCCATCAGTGAGTAATACATACTCATTAGGTGAATAACGGGAAGAAGGAACATGCTGTCTAGTAGACCTTCTGAGTGGAATATCGGGCTCATCCACGACTTCATGAGTAGAAACATCTACCTCATCAATAACAGCATCGTTATCATCATTAACGTGCTGATCTGGAACATGATTCTGGGCATCACCATCGTCATTGAGCCCACCAACTTCATCAATATTTGTATGAGGGACTAACCCTTCAGAACTTGAAGATTTTATCTTCTCCGCTTTGTTAATATCTTCAATGGTTTGATCCTCCACGAAGATAACATCACTGCTACTCACAATCTTCTTCTCAATTGGATCATATAGCCTGTAACCAAACTCCTCAAGGCCATAATCAATAAAGATGCACTGCCTTGTCTTGGCAGTTAATTTTGACCTCTCATCTTTAGGCACATGTACAAAAGCTTTGCAACCAAACACTTTCAAGTGGTCATAGGAAACATCCTTGCCATACCACACTTTGTTTGGAACATCACTTTGCAAAGCAACCGCAGGGGATAGATTAATAACATGTGCGGCGGTCAACAATGCCTCACCCCAAAAGGAATTCAGCAACTTTGCTTCAGAAAGCAAACATCTAACTCTTTTCATCAAGGTCCTGTTCATCCTCTTTGCTAAACCATTAAGCTGAGGAGTCTTAGGAGGAGTCTTCTGGTGTCTGATACCCTGTTGCTTGCAGTATTCGTCAAACGGTCCACTATATTCACCACCGTTATCAGTACGAATACACTTTAACTTCTTTCCAGTTTCTCTTTCAACTGAAGCCTGAAACTGCTTAAAGACACCCAACACTTGGTCTTTAGTCTTCAAGACGTAGACCCAAAGTTTCCTTGAGCAATCATCAATAAAAGTAACAAAATAAAGTGCACCACCCAAAGTCCTTGTCTTCATTGGACCACATAAATCTGAATGCACCAACTCAAGCAACTCTGTCTTTTTTGAAGGAAGATGAGACTTGAAAGAAACTCTATTTTGTTTTCCAGCCAAGCAGTGCTCACACTTTTCTAATTTAGCACTTTCAAAATTTGACAACAATTTCTTTTTGGCTAGAACATTTAGTCCTTTCTCGCTAATGTGGCTAAGCCTCTTATGCCATAATGTTGAAGAGCTATTGCTCTCAACTGCATTCACCATATCAACACAAGTAGAGGCCGTAATCCTGTATAGACCACGACGCTTTTCGCCACGAGCCACAATCATGGAACCTTTAGTAAGCTTCCACTTTCCAGCACCATTGGTACTGACATATCCATCATTATCCAAAACACCAACATAGATCAAGTGCAAACGAACATCAGGTGCATGCTTTACATTGTTTAAAACTAGTTTAGTTCCAATACTAGTTTTCAAACAAATCGTTCCAACACCAGCCACCCTAGATACAGTCTCATTACCATACTCAAAGTTCCAAAGTCACCTGGAGTATAGGATGAGAAAAATTCCTTCCTTGATGTCACATGAGATGCGGCACCACTGTCCACAACCCAGCTTGACTCATCACAAGCAATATTTATCAGATCCGCATCAAGGACGGTAACAAGATCTTCTGTAGTGACAGCGGCAACTCGATTGCCATCTTCTTTCTTTTCCTCCTTATTTTTATTCTCCTTTTTCAAAATCCGGCAGAACTTCTTTGTGTGCCCTTTTTTCCCGCAATGATAGCACTCAATATCTTTAAGTCTGCTTCTGGATTTGCTTCTATGATGTTCTCTATTTTGAGAATCACGATTCTTGCCTCTCCCCCTAGTGTCAGTCACCAAGACATCTGATGAGGAGGAACCTTGGGATTTTCTTCTCATCTCTTCATTTAAAAGACTGCTCTTGGCAAGATCCATAGAGATCACACCATTCGGAGCAGAATTTGATAATGAAGTTCTAATAATTTCCCAAGAATCTGGTAGGGAACCAAGTAGAAACAAGCCTTGAATTTCTTCATCAAAATTAATGCCCATAGCGGATAACTAGTTCATTATCCCCTGAAAAATATTCAGATGATCTGTCATTGCGGAACCATCGTGGTATTTTAAACCCAGCATTTGCTTTATCAAAAACATCTTGTTGTTACCAGTTTTCCGAGCATACAAACTTTCAAGATGTTCCCATAGGGTCCGAGCATGTGTCTCCCCAGAAATATGGTTCAACACAATATCGTCAACCTACTGTCTAATAAAGCCGCAAACCTGCCGATGCAACAAATTCCACTCTTCATCTGATTTATTATCAGGCTTTTTATTGGCAAAGACAGGTTGATGAAAATTCTTGACATAAAGCAAATCTTCCATTTTGCCCTTCCAAATGACATAATTTACGCCACTCAAAGTAACCATTCTACTAGTGTTGTCTTCCATCGTTTATCACAAATACACATACTATTTTATTCGAAGACCAAAGTAATTCTTTTCTGATGTGGAAGTTCAGACTGTACTGCAACCACAGAGCATACTCAGACAAAACCTTGGCTCTGATACCACTTGTTGGGAATAAAATAGACCCGCAAAAATAATATTCACGGTATTAGTGAAAAATGCGGAACACTAACTTATGGTTAAATCAGCAAGAATAAAATGCAGCAATAATGACATCAAGATTTTACGTGGAAACCCTTCCGAATAAGGGAAAAATCACGGCCAAGAGGAGCAGCTGATATCACTATAGTAAGGAATTTTACACTGTGTAGTAACGAGTATAAATACTCCTAAAACCACTACACCCTCAAAATAAAAACACTCTTTTGATTTTCCCACCTCTCTATAATATCACTCACACTCTATTTTTCTTCACAGACTATTTTCTTACACAGTCTATGGAATACCTCACTTTGCCCTCACTCAGATGTATTGTCTGAGATTTTGGTGTGTCTAGCAAATGATTTTGGTCTATATCTTCAAATGATAGAAGACTTCCCTATTTATAGGGATGAAATGAACCTATTGATGTCATTAATGACTCAAGCAAACACTTGACAATTTACCAAAGACAAGGAAGATGTTTTCTTTCTCAAAACAAGAGAAGTGTTTTCTTCCTTAAAACAAGGGAAGTGTTTTCTTCGCTAAAATAAGGGAGATGTTTTCTTTCTCAAAATAGGGGTTGGACCCCACACCAACTTGCTGCATCTCAACTCAGTGACCAACTCCCTGAATCAAGGGAGGCTGCTCGTGCTCTATTGTTAGAACTGCAAAATGTCTACGAGAAAACACTTGATATGACGCCAACAGAAGTGAGTGAAGACCCCCAAACAATTTCCTGGGAGCATTTCTGTCAATTGAAGCTCTCACCTTTAAGTGCTCAAGCTGTTCTTCAAGTGATAAATGTTGCCCGGTAGTGTCTTGTTTTTCGTTCACACATATTATTGAAGTAACGAGTTCTAGTGAGCATGTTTTCCCTGTATTCTTACATACTTGTAAATACCATCAAAGGTGTGAGGTGCTTAGAAGTCAAGTTAAACCAGGTGGTGGAGCTATAAAACCTAGTGTAGATATTGGCAGATGCATACTACGGAACATAGATGTAATTTTGCTTACTATTGTTTGTTTGCCATTTCAATGGCTATAGACGATTCATCATATCAAATTTGAGGAGATTTGTATAATCGTGCCCAAGAGTGTTAGCTACCAGTTTGTTCCTCTAGAGTAACAGAGCAGCGTCAACACTTGGTTTAGAAAAAAGCTCCATTCTAGATTATTATTCATGATATTGTAAATATACTCTTCATATTATTGTAACATTTCATCTGCTGCTCAATTTAATTGTTGGTTACTGATCTGATGCAGTTTTGCTCTTCTTGAAAAAAAATCTCCTGCTTGTGCAAAACCTTTCGCTTCCCACTGTGAGTTGGTCAACTTACTTAGGTACAAAACTACAAATAGATAAGTGCAGAGAACAATACCTTTACGAAAAAAAGCTAATTGGCCAAATCCATTACATCTCGACAAAGACGTTGAATGTAGGCTTCCGTAGTCATTCACTGTCCAAATAAATGACCTAATGAGGAGAAATGATAGGAATATGATAAATAGATAAGTTTCTGCTGTCTGCACCTTTATGAATACTTTAATATAGTACAACAACTACAATGTTTCTATGCTCTCCACCAACTCCACAAGTGAAATAAACTTAAACCCCACAGAACATGTGCCTCCAGTTGTTTACTACTTATGCCCTCTGAAGTAGATTTTTCTGCATAAAATCAGAACCATACATTCCAGCAGTTGCAATCTTTAGCATCTTTAAGAATGTTCAAACTTCATTTTTCTTAAACCTAAGGAGCCAATCTTGACTTGTTTTATAGATGGAGCAAAAGTTGAGATGGATTACTATGTGTTGGGCATAGCTAGGCAGGTTGTAATCATGATGATCGCGATATCAATGCTATTGCTGTTTGTGGGGATAGGAACTCTGATCGTGATTCATGTCTGTATCGTTGGGAGAGCTTACAGAAGAGGAATTGGAACCACTAACATGCTGGAAAGAGGCAGTTTACCTAGCAACAGCATGTCCCATGAGGATATAGAAAAGCTCCCTTCCTATGCTTTTCAGTCCAAAAATAAAGGAACTAGTCGAATTGAATGTGCAGTTTGTTTGGATAATCTCAAGGTGGGTGAAAAGTGCAGATTGTTGCCTCTGTGCAGTCACAGTTTTCATGCTGAATGCATAGACTTGTGGCTCTTGAAAACCTCCATTTGTCCAATTTGCAGAGCTACTGCTGGTGGCTCGATATCTGGTGGAGAAAGTAGCCGCTACAGTGAAAGTGGTAGGCAGGAATTAAACGGGGAAACGGCTGAATTAGCAGAGACGATATTTGCACCAGAGAGTGACAATCCCATCAACAGTTCAAGCTTTGAGACGATAGCAAATCATACAGGGAGTACAGCCCAAAACAGTGAGCAATTGAGTGGAATTGGTTCAATAGATGGCCAAATTACTAGTGAAGTCTATGTGAAGATTAGTGAAACAAGTAATGATTTGAGAGAGAGCCAAGAAGAAGTTGTGCATGCAAGTACTGAGAATTCTACTGAGTTGAGAGCAACCCAACCTATAGAAACTATCCATTTGGTCCATGAAGAAACGCTACAATCAAGAGAATCCCAAACTGCTCAATTAAACTTAGCTGATCAGAGTTGACAACCATTTATATTGGTCTGTTGCTTCACCCAGAAAATATTGTTTGGAATGTAAACTTATACGTATTCTTGTTTCTGATTTATATAAAAAGGCTTGTTGTTTGCAGTCGATGCACCACTCTAGTTATTCCAGTCTCCAATGTACTTAAACAACCGATTGAACAAATTTTGACTATTATAGAATACGTACGTTGCAAAATATATTTACAATCAGGTCACTTAGAAGTAACTACATGTAACAATTCATAATTAAGGAATTGATGATCTGAAAAATAAACCATTATGTGATTTATAGAAAGAGCGGTACAGTATTTTGATATTTTGAGAAAATAAAGAAAGAAAGACATTAACATTTTTCAAAAGAGAGAGAGAGAGAGACGTTAACCTTGAAGAGGTAAGTTAAACCGATACTAATGTTTAACAATCGAGTTATGTCGATTTAGAATAAGTAATTTGTCAAGATATTAATATCTAAATGGCATATTTTGGGGCAATTCGCACGATTGTCCCTGTCTTGGGGTGGTCTTTAATTTTTGTCCCTCAATCGCTGGTCTTTAGTTTTTGTCTTTCGGCATTTAAGTAATAAAAAGTGGCCAAAATAATCCTGACATTCAGGGTTCAGACTCCAGCAGAGTAAAAAAATAACAATAATTTTGCAAGGCCAGATCTCATAGAAACTATGCCTTTTCAGGCATAGTTCTGTAGGATAACTTAATTTCTACAGAACTATACTGGACAAGGCATAATTTCTATATAACTTTGCCCAAATAGGCATAGTTTCTATGTACTTTGCCCAAATAGGCATAGCTTCTATGTAACTTTGCCCAGATAGCCATAATTTCTATAAACTTATGCCGGATAACTTAATTTCTACAGAACTATGCCGGATAAGACATAATTTCTATGTAACTTTGTCCGAATAGGCATAGTTTCTACGAAACTTTGCCTTTCGAAATTGTTTTTTCTTTTACTCTGCTGGGGTTCGAACCCAGAATGTCTGGTTTTGTAGACCAACGAATAAGGTTGTTTTGGTCCACAATTTTCATTAAATGAGAAGTATAGGAAAAAATTAAAGACCAGCTATTTGAGGGACAAAAATTAAAGACTAGTCCATATGAAGGGCAATCAACGCAAAAACTGTTGGTCAATAAGCTGTACTTTCTGCAAAAACTTGTTGGTCAATAAGCTGTAATTTCTGCAAAAACTTGTTGGTCAATAAGCTGTAATTTCTTTCTTACTCGCAAAACTAATCGTCAATGATTGGTTTAAAGAATTAAATATAAATAAAACAATTAAACCGGATGTCCCTTTTCAAGCATATCTTTATATTTTGTATTTTTAAAAAATAAATAAATCTTAGCAAAATATGGCCTCTCACTTCACAAAGGATAAGAATGAACTCGACGACGAAATTTTATCGATGGTCATGCATGCAACTTTGAGTTTATCATACCAAAACTATTATTCTATTTTATATCACATAAAAGTTATCTAATTTTCTAGTTTATCGTACAAAAGTTAATTTTTTCTCAGAGTATCACATAAAAGTCATCCAATTTTGCCCAAGTTAATTAAAAAGTAAATTTCACCTGAATTTTATATTTTGTACCCAAAGTATGACATGGTGTTAGCTTAATAAAAAATATTAAACATAATGGATTAATTTCAGAGACTTTTCCACAGATTTTTCTTTGTAAAACTAGTCTCCCTTGTGGTTTATGAAATTATTTTTTATCTTCTAATTTTATTTCTGCGAACCATATCAAGCTCGTAGAGTTTGTGTTTGTCATTGAATTCTTTGGTGCTCTAAGACCAAATCTTGTGCTAATTAAAAAAGGCTTTTATGAAATTTACTAAACAAAAAATATATTACTAAGGGCAAAATAGTCAAATCATATTTCTTACATTAATGATAATGAGTTAAAATCATTACAAAGAAATCAAAATAAGGAAAACATAATATCACAAGAAGCACAACAAAGATTAGTGTTAAGAAGCAAAATATTAAAGGAGGCTTCGTAAGTTATCCCAGAGGTATTTAACTTGGAGTTGCGTGTCATATTTTCGATATAAAATCTATTAGGTTGAAATTTATTTTTTCGTTAACTTGGCAAAGTCAGATGACTTTTATGTGACAATTTTTTTTAAAAATGACTTTTGTGTGAAGAATTTTAAAGTTAAATGATTTTTATGTGCTAAATTTTTTTTTTTTTTTTTGTGTGATAGATGACTTTATGTAACAAAAAATAGAACAATAATTTTTCTTGTGATAAACTCAAAATTGGATGATTTTTATGTAACCAAAAAAAATATAATGAGAGGGTTACTATGTTGCTAAATTCCAGACTATGGGGCATTTGAATGGAGTGGTATACTCAGGTCCCTATACAGTCAATAATAGGCCCTTGATATTGAAGCAATGGACCTCTAAGAGCCTGTTTGGATGGGCTTATGCCTATAAGCCGCAAACAGCTTATAAGTTGCTTTAGATAAGTTAAGTCAAATGAGCCCATTTATTTTTGTGAGCTTATTTTAAGCACAAAATGACTTTAAGCTGGCCAGCCAAACACTCAAAAAAGCTGAAAACAGCTTATAAGCAACTTATAAGTCAATCCAAACGGGCTCTAAGTTTGATTTTCAAGCTGAATTTCTGACTGAGATACCACTTTGGTTAAAGTTTCAAAAACTCTCAATTAATTGTTGGCCAGGAGCATCCCTTAGTCGTATTGCTAGTGCTATTGGGACCCCACTCTTTGCAAATGAGTGTACTGCAAATCAATTCAGGATCTCCTTTGCCCGTATGCTAATTGAGGTAACCATCACAAAATCCTTGCCAAATGATATTCCTGTCATGGATCCAGATGGTACTGTGTTCTCACAGCCGGTTGAATTTGATTGGAAACCACAATTTTGTGGCACGTGCTTACAAATTGGCCATGACTTCTCTAAGAACAATGATACTTTTAAACAACAACAACCACCACCACCTCAAAAGAGAAAGCCACATCAGAAGAGAAAACCAACACCACAGATCTGGCAATCAAAAGAGACAAATGTAATAGCTCATGAGGAACAAGTGCTGGAGGCAAGCACATCTCAAGGTCAGGGTGTGGCACCTGTGCCTCAAATTATATCCCTCCCTTCCACGCCTAATCCTGCTCCTGTGATTACAACTGAAGAGGATACACCCTGGCAAGTTGTGAGAGGTAAAACAACCACAAATAATAGGGGTATGAGTTATGCAAAGGTTGTTAATGTCCAAACTAAGAATGGTTTCTATGGATTACAGCCAAATGCAAGTGAATTAGGTGCTTATGTCCCTCTTGATGAAGGAGGAACAAACAAACTCTGATTTCTTGGTTAGCTTGGAACATAAGAGGGACTAATAAGAGGTTTAAGCAGTCACGCCCCGAATCATGGCTTGGGCAAAACACGACACTCGGTGCCTTACTGCATGTAACTGAGCGAACCACACGGCTTGTTGAATCATCATATGGCATACCATGAGCGGAATATAACTTAAACGTGATGAGTCTAAATATGGGATATCATAATATTTAATAAAAATACTTGTATAAAACGTGAATGCGGAAGTATCATAAATTGAGCCAAAGATGGCTTCACAACTCTGAGTATCTGACATAACTGACTAACTAGTCTATGAAACTTCTATCATGAATTTGAACTGTAAAACATACTTGCTGGGACAAGGCCCCCATCATACCTTAACTTGCTAAACATGACATAAAAATAAATAAGGATAACACCCCGAATAAGATGGGGCTCACCAAGAGCTATTACGTGGATGATCCTACTGAGCAGATCCGTTGTCCTGTAGTCCGTACCTGTATCGTGAAATGCAGGCCCCGAGGCAATAGAAAAGGGACATCAGCACATTAAATGTACTGGTATGTAAGCAACTGAATGAAATAGACAAGGCACAAAAAATAACATGATAAGTGCTGAAACTGAAACTGAAACCTGGTCATAAGCATGAACTTAAATACATACATATAACACGAGAAAAGTATATGTGGGAGAGCATTAATGTAATAGACATGAAACCACCACGTTAGTACATGGCTCCTGATCTCTACTCGATTAGCTAAGCCGTCTTGTACCTTGCCAGGGTACAAGACATGAATGGATCCATATCCCTCAATGAGAAATATATGAATGAATCGTCATACTAGGCGGAGCGATCCTTATCCTACGTTGGCATACGTAGTTTCAGGTATAAAACCTTCTCGGTAATCTGTGCAACTCCCAAATACATGAACAGGATATAGTTGGCTAAGAAGGCCATGCATTGCATGAAAAAAATATGACTTGTATTATAACATGGATATCTTGCATTATAACATGGATATCTTGCGTTATAACATGGATAAAGATTATATAATTTATTTGCATGAAAACGTGTAGACATATAGGATATTCATGAAAGTAAGCATAATATTTAATATCTTGCATGTAGGATCCCATGAAATGCAATATATGGGTTTTCATGGATTACAAACGGATTCCCAATAATCAAAATGGAAGATTAGGAATACAATAACAAACTAGTAATCTAACATGGTATATCATGGTACATGGACTTAGGGTTTATCATTAACTTGTCTAAAAACCCTAGTTTTGGTGAACTTTTATATAATCATGGAAGAACGTGGCGTGGGAAAGAACAATGATGTTCCCATACGTAGATAGAAGCCCTACATACCTGGTATGCTCCAAATTTGAAACAAAAATCTGAACTTTGAAGAAGAATCCCTTCTTCAATTCTTCAAAACTCTTCTCACACATCTGACCATTGAAACTTGACCTTCTTTTGAGTCAGCTTAGTCAACGGAGCTGAGATAGAGGAAAACCTCTCTACAAAACGTCTGTAATAGCCTGCCAGACCTAAAAAACTTCTGATATCTGATGCTGAGGTAGGTCTGGGCTATTTTTTCACAGCGTTTATTTTCTGAAAATCTACTTTCACGCCTTCACCTGAAATCACATGGCCTAAGGATGCCACTGACTTAAGCCAAAACTCACACTTTGATAATTTTGCAAAAAGTTCGCGATCCTTAAGAGTCCGCAACACTATTCTGAGATGTTTTGCATGATCAGCCTCACTACGAGAATATATCAGAATATCATCAATGAAAACAATGACGAATAGATGGAGATGTGGCTTGAAAACCCTGTTCATAAGGCCCATGAAAGCACCTGGCACATTTTTCAATCTAAAGGACATGAGAAGAAATTCAAAGTAACCATAAAGGGTTCTGAAAACGGTCTTAGGAATATCAACTTCTTTAACCTTTAAGTGATGGTAGCCTGATCTGAGGTCAATCTTGGAATAACATTGAGCACCCTGAAGTTGGTCAAATAAATCATCGATTCTGGGGAGAGGAGACTTATTCTTAATGGTGAATTTATTCAACTGGTGGTAGTCAATACACATGCGTAGAGAACCATCTTTCTTTCGGACGAACAAGACTAGTGTGCCCCAAGGCGGGACACTTGGTCGAATAAATCTCTTGTCAAGAAGATCTTTCAACTAAACGTATAATTCTTTCAACTCTATTAGAGCTATTCTATATGGCGGAATAAATATCGGCTTTGTGTCGGGAAGCAGATCAATTCCAAAGTCAATCTTCCTATCGGGAGGGGGGGGGGAGGGGGGGATACCGGGTAGATTATCTGGAAAGACTTATGGAAACTCACTGACAACTGGTACTGACTGAAGAGCTGGAGTCTGGGCATATGCATCCCTAACTCGAACTAGGTGATAAATACATCCCTTAGTAATCATCTTTCCGACTCTAAGATAAGAAATAAACCTACACCTAGGTATTGCTGAATTACCCTTCCATTCTATAAGTCCGTCGGGAAAATTGAAACTTACTATTTTGGTTCTACAACCCACTGAAGTAGTACATAATTCTAGCCAATCCATGCCCATGATTACATCAAAGTCTACCATCTCTAATTCTATTAGGTCTGCTAGAGTACGGCGGCGATAGACCAGAACTGGACAACCCCTATAAATGCGTCTAGCTATAACTGATTCTCCAACTGGAGTGGATACTTCAAAGGGTTCACGCAAATTTTCGGGCTCTATCCCAAATTTCTTAGCACTAAAAGGGGTTACATAAGACAAGGTAAATCCGGGATCCATGAGAGGATAAACATCATAAGTGAAGACGGTTAGCATAACTGTGACCACGTCTCCACGGGCCTCTGTATCTTGATGACCTGCCAGCACATACAAACAGTTTTGAACACCGTTCGTATTGCCGAACTTTACTGGTCCTGATTGTTATGAGGAGCTGCTGAATTTGTGGACTAAGCCACATTACCTTCGGTACCTTGCCTAGCAGACGGACAATCTCTCTGAATATGGCCCCTCTGGCCATAACCATAACATACACCCCTACCCATACGACATTCTCCTGGGTGTCTCTTACCACACTTGCCGCAAACTGGATTACTATAGGCCTGCTGACCCACACTAGCCTGAGAGTAGGGACCTGGTGGTCTGAAATTATGTTTCTTCTGATCATTCCTGAACTTTAGGGTTGCAGCACTGGCTGCGGATGGAGCGGGTCCTGCTGACCTGTTCTTAAAAAACTGTCTACCTCCACCCTGGTTAAAGTTATCTGAAGACTTGGCCCTCTTGCTGAATTCCCTATCCTTCTGCTTCTGTAGTTCTTCTTCTTACTTCTGTTTCTCCTCATTACCTTCCACAAATGCCAACAACTTAGAAATATTCATCTTGTCGTTTTGAGTAACCGTATTAGCATCCCTGTACAATTCAAGTTTAAGCTCGAGCACAAATCTTCTAACCACAGCTCTCATATCGGGAACCATGTGGGGAGCATGTCTGGACAACGACACAAATTTGAGATAATACTCTTAAACAGTCATGTTATTCTGCCTTAGCCTCTTGAACTGCATAGCTTTTGCTTTCCTGACCTCAATTGGCATGAAGTGGTCAATAAAGGCATCAACAAATTCATCCCAAGTAGCAGGAAGTGTATTCTCCCCTCGGGACTGTTTCCAAGTCTCATGCCAAATGTGAGCGACATCCTGCAACTGATAGGCTCCAAACTCTGATGCCTCTGTTTTCGTGGCATGCATAACACGAAACACTTTTTGGAGCCCATCAATGTAATTTTGCGGATCCTCCTCCTTCTTAGACCCCATGAACACTGGAGGCTTCATACGAAGAAACTCTTGGGTTCTAGAACTGGTTGACCTACCACTAGTACCTGAGCTAAGAGTCGTTTCCTGTGGCTGCGCCTGGTTAGCAACAATCTGAGTGAGCAACTAAATAGCTCCTTTAACATACATGTCTGAAGTATTAGGAGGTGTAGCTGTAGAAGCGGTTGGGGTTGTTGGTCCTATAGCAACTGTCTGAGTCTGAACGGTTTCCTTTTGAGTTGCATCAGTGGTATCCCTCTGGCTAGTAGCTGCATTCCTCTTCTTGTACTTTCTTTTCGGAGCCATTTCTGAAATACGTAATTCGCACGAGT
Organism: Lycium barbarum; assembly: GCF_019175385.1. Taxonomy (NCBI): domain Eukaryota; kingdom Viridiplantae; phylum Streptophyta; class Magnoliopsida; order Solanales; family Solanaceae; genus Lycium; species Lycium barbarum. Next base: position 67,466,783 of record NC_083348.1, on the reverse strand, counting down.
TATAAGAATTCCTGAAAGTATTGCTCTAACTGCACGATCTAGAGTACAAAAGAAGTGAGACAATCCTGAATGTTTTGGTGGTCAACTATTTATAGGTGTGCGGCCCTCACACATATAAAAGTGACCCCACTGGACACGGTTTCATAGACTCCCTAAGACGCTTGAACCTAGTGCTCTGATACCAAGCTTTGTCACGCCCCGAAACATGATCGAGCGAACCACATGGCTTACTGAATCATTATGAGGCACATCATGAGCGGAATATACCTTAAACGTGATGAATCTAAACATGGGATATCATTATATTTAATAAAAATACTTGTATAAAATGTGAATGCGGAAGTATCATAAATTGAGCCAAAGGTGGCTACACAACTCTGAGTACCTGACATAACTGACTAACTAGTCTATGAAACCTCTATCATGAATCTGAACTGTAAAACATACTTGCTGGGACAAGGCCCCCAGCATACCTTAACTTACTAAACATGACATAGAAATAAATAAGGATAACACCCCGAATAAGATGGGGCTCACCAAGAGTTGATACGAGGATGATCCTACTGAGTAGATCCGTCATCCTGTAAGTCCGTACATGCATCGTGAAATGCAGGCCCTCGGGCTATAGAAAAAGACGTCAGCACATTGAATGTACTGGTATGTAAAGTAACTAAATGAACTAGACATGGCACAAGAAATAACATGATATAGGCTGAAACTGAAACCAGGTCATGAGCATGAACTTAAATACGTACATATAACATGAGAAAGTATATGCGGGAGCGCATTAATGTAACCGACATGAAACTATCACGTTAGTACGTAGCGTCTGATCTCTGCCCGATCAGCTAAGTCATCTTGTACCTTGCTGGGGTACAAGACATGAACATGACACGAATGAATCTACATCCCTCAATGGGAAAAATATGAAGGAATCGTCCTATTGGGCGAAGCGATCCTTATCATACGTTGGCATACGTAGTTTCAGGTATAAAACCTTCTCGGTAATCTGTGCAACTCCCAAAAACATGAACCATGATGTAGTTAGATGAGAAGCCCATGCATTGCATGAAAAAAACATGAATTGTATTATAACATGGATATCTTGCATTATAACATGGACAAAGATTATATTATTTATTTGCATGAAAACGTGTGTCGTGTAGGATATTCATGAAAGTAAGCATAATAGTTAATATCTTGCAAGTAGGAACCCATGGAATGAAATATATGGGTTTCAATGGATTAATGACGAATTTCCAATAACCAAAATGGAAGATTAGGAATACATTAACGAACTAGTAATCTAACATAGTATATCCTGGTACATGGACTTAGGGTTTATCATGAACTTATCTAAAAACCCTAGTTTTGGTGAACTCTTAAATCCCAAAGCTTAAATCTCAAAGCTTAAATCTCGAATCCTTCTAATTCGGTTTTCTTGAAAACCCTAGGTTAAGAACAATGGTTTTCTTGTTTAGATTACGTGAATACATGTTAGAATTTGACTTGGAATGATTGGAATAGGCTTACCTTAGAGTTTCTTAAAGGTTGGGAGAGAAGAATTTTGTGCTGGGGCTTGGGAATGTGAAAAGTGAGAAATAAAACTGAAGTCTCGAATATTTACTGTTCACTGACGCGGGAGATGTACGTGCACAAAGTACGTCCCATACTTTGAAGTACGACCCGTACCTTATGGCCCATACCTGGAAGGCAAATTCCAGTAGCTGGGTTAAAATCACTGCGAAGTACGGGATGGAAGTGTGTCCCGTACTTCAAAGTGCGGCTCACACATTTTTCCCATACTTTGATGGCAAATTCAAGAAACTCTATTTTTCCTCATGCCAAGTACGACCCGCACCTTGACCGTCGAAATCCAATTTCAATTTTTAACACTTTCGTCTTGGTTTCGAAGTCCTGAATTATGAACGTAACTTAGTACAGGGGCATTGGGTGTTACATAAGCAGAAAGAGTTTGTTACTTTTATAAAAGAGAATAATATCAAGCCAGTAGGTTAGATTGAAACTAGAGTAAAGAAAAAATAATGTTAATTTTATATCCACCAGACTTGCCCCTGGTTGAAAAGTTAAATATAATTATAATTATGCTACTAATGGTAGGGTATGGATATTGTGGGACCCAAATGTATATGATACAATACTAGCTCTGGAGGCAGATTTTATTCATTGCTCTGTCTAAGAAAAACATATTCAAATTGATTGCTTCATGATAGTAGTGTATGGGTATAATAGAGTGAATCTTAGAAAGCCTTTGTGGAACTATCCAAGAGTACTAACTTTCCCAAAACCTTGGTTAATCTGGGGAGATTTTAATGCAGTGCTTAGCCCTCAAGATAGATTAATTGAGGCCCCAGTTACCACACATGAAATTAGTGACTTTGCTTGCTAATTGTGTTCAGGCCCTCAACTTAACTGAATTACAATGGAGGGCAGAGTATTACACTTGGTCCAACAAACAAAGAGGTAATGATAGGGTTCACAGCAGAATAGACAGGGCTTGTGGGAATGATGATTGGATGCATAGTTATGGGCAGTTTGGTATTGAGTATAGGTTGCCCTTTATATCTGATCATGCTTCTATGATTATCATACTTAAAGAGGAAACTCCTTGTCTAAGAATCTCCCTTAAATTCATCAATTTCTGGGCAGATCATGAACAGTTCCTACCACTGGCGGAGAAGCAATGGGCAATACCGATTAACAATGATCGCATGAAAAATGTATGGTACAAACTTAAGACTCTCAGGCCAATTCTAAGGCAACTGAACAATATGGAGTTTAAAGGAGTTAATGACAGAATCATCTAAGATAGACTCAACCTTCAGGAGATTCAAACTAAAATCATCACACATTATTCTGATCAACTGGTGCTAGAAGAGAAGAATGTGCTGGAACAACTAGAGAAATGTTCCTTAATAGAAGAAAGCATACTTTAGCAAAAATTAAGAGCAATTTGGCTAAGACTTGGTGACTCTAATTCTAAATACTTTTCTTCAGTAATGAAGGAAAGAGAGCACAGGAAAACAATTTCAGTTGTGACTGCTCTTGATGGGAGGGTGTTAACATGGAAAGAGTACATACAAGAAGAGATCATAAGCTTCTACGAATCCCTTATGGGTATAGCTTGTGCTTCTCTGCCAGCAGTGAATAGGCAAACAATGAAGTTGGGGCCTGTTCTGAATCATGCTCAACAATTGGATTTGTGCAAATATTAGTGAACAAAAAATGCTCCGGGTCTAGATGGGTATAATGCTCTCTTTTTTCAAGAAAGCCTGGATAGTGATCAAGAAGGAAGTATGTGCTACAGTCAAAAGCTTCTTTGTTACAAGTAAACTACCTAGGGCAGTCAATCGTACAGCTATAACTCTGCTTCCAAAAGTCCCAAATCCTGCCAATATTAAAGAATATAGACCTATTGTATGTTGCTCAGTTCTGTATAAGATGATTGCAAAAGTTTAGGCTAGTAGATTACAGAAAGTGGTAGCCTCAATCATCTCTGAAACTCAAGTAGGGTTTGTTCCTGGTAGAAAGATAGCAGATAATGTAATATTATCCCATGAGCTAGTAAAAGCATATTCTAGGAAAAATATATCACCAAGTAGACATCTAGAAAACATATGACACAGTGGACTGGAACTTTTTGTATCAGCTGATGGAGGGACTTGGGTTCCCAAACAAGTTTACAAAATGGATAATGGAGTGTGTCTCCATTGTTAACTATTCAATTACCATTAATGGAGAGCACACAAAGCGTTTTGACGCTGCTCGAGTTCTTAGACAACTTGATCCAATTTCTCCTTTCCTCTTTGCCATAGTTATGGAGTATTTGAGCAGGAACTTGAAGTTACTCAAGCAAGATAAGTAATTTAAATACCAACCTATGTGCTCCAAACTGGACATCACACATTTATCATTGGCAGATATGTAACGACCCATTCCGTCTTTACCATGATTTTTGCAAAATTTGCGACGTTGACTCCTTGAAACATCCTTATTCCTTTTACAATTTTGAAAAACTGTTAACTTGATCGGACAATTGTGCGAGTTGCATATAAATATCGTATCTGGGCCACCCGTGCTCGGTGGTACCACTACAGTGACCATGATGTCGCCTCAACAGTGACGCAGTAGCGGTGTGTACACCGCAGGAATGGTGTAGTTGATTTCCTCAAGGACTGCCCCAGTGGTGCCTTGAGTGCAGCAGCGGTACCGCTGAAGCGGCATTTCAGACCGTAACAGTGGTAACAAGTTGTGATCCCTATTTAAGTGTCATTTCGGGATTTGACCTCATTTTTCACAGCCCTAAAAACATCAACCGCCCTTGGAGTTCTTGTGGAGCCTAAAACGATATGTTCTTGGGAAAGGCAGTCCTTTTAACTTCCTCCATTCATTTCTTCACATTAGTGACTCTTCTTAAAGTCCCTCATCTAGAAACTACAAAAACAAGAAAATGGGTGTCACTAAATTCATAAACTTAGGTGGGAAAAATGGTTAGCATGTTTTAATATGGATTACGTAGATATAGTCTCTCTTGTTTTTAAGACTAGAATGATTACTAAATTATATTTCTCTTACTTTCCCCAACTAGGAAGTGGGTTCTTCCTTTGATATTGAAAATGGGTTTTCTAAAGGAAAGAGCTAAAAATGGTAACTTGATCTAGCAATAACTCTTTATGGTTAGTATTAATTATGGTATTAAGGAAGTAACCACTTAGCATTAATTATGGTTAGGGAAAGGGTTCATTTAGTAATGAAGGCCTAGAAAATCTAGCGGTAGTCTCAATTCCCAAACTTTCTTTATTAATCCGAAATCTCTTATAAGTGTTCTAATGGTGATTCCTATTCTTGGGTCTCATGATTGTTTCAAGTTCCTTCTGCGGATTACGACGTGATGAATAAAATAAAGATTAATGGATGTTTGTGGCAACCGCTCGGCCCCGAGGTAGGTTACGGCTTCCTTTCCTTGGTAGACTTCGGCTAAACTTACATATTTGTGTATTGGATGAAACGGAGAATGCATGTATAGGATTTTAGAAAGTGGGATGGATTCTTAGGATGGTACAGTTATGCAATTTGTATGTTCAGGCTTGTGCCTGTAGATTTCCTAGGTTCATGTGTTGGCTTTCCCTTGAGTACTGGTGGACTTTTTGTGACTTGGAAGATTAGTTGTTCGGTACTTAGTTTACCATGTCCCATTGATGAGGAGTTTCCTTATGATGTGCTTAACATGTCCTATGCTATTTAATATTGAATCATATTGGTATTGGAATTGATAAAATGTGCCAAAAAACGTGAAATGATTTTAGACTGGATATTTAGTGGTGACTTTATAAGTAGAAAGCGTATTTATCATGTATTGATGTCGTTAGGCAGTAAAGGAATGAGGTGATATTGTTATTGTGACCTTGTCCGTGTTGGTTATTGGAGACTATTGATGTATCCTGATTATGATTTTATAGTATCTTATGTGTTGACGTTTGATTCAAGGAAGGAGATTCTATTATGGCTTATTGTGTATCCTTTTCATGATATTGTCAGTGTGCCCATATGTGGTATTATGATATTGATTTGATTATTGACATTGAACTTATTCATTGCATGCATTCGCATCCTACATGATATACTGTTGATACATTGATAACACTTGAGGAAACATTGTTATGAGCCAGGCTCTGTTAGATGAGAGTGACGTGAGGGCCGATGTCTGATGGTTATCCCGGAATCGACGTTGTGAGTAGCGATTTTTGAAGTTGTTGCCGGAATCATGAGGTAGCGGTTACCGAGGTTGTTTTCGGAATCGTGAGATACATGGACTTCGCGAGTCCCTCATAGGTTGTGCTATCGAGATGTGATGTTCCATTATCGGAGTACAAGTGTACGCTGCACATGCATTGCATCTATCCCTATACATTATTGCATTGTATTGTACCCTTGGCTTGTTGTGATATTATTGGAATATTCTTGTGATGTTCTTATGACCTATCATGATATATGTATTGAGATTTGATGTATTGAGATTTGACACAGTTGGGCTTAGTTTCTATAACCATAGGCCATGATCTTGGATTACCTGGTTGATTTTTAGTTGGCTCAGTTGTATGTTTTGGCTTCCTAAAGTTAGGTGAATGATGAATATCAGAATGATGGAATGACTTCTCGATACTAAGAGTGAAATTGTCTATTGTATGTTAGATGGGATAGAAGAGAGTATAAAGTAAGTTAGGCAAACGAATCACTAGGGGAGAGTTGGTGAGAATAAGAATCTTTGTTGTTGCGACGAGCGGTGGGTAATATGCACTGTTGACCTAGTTTTACCTACCATGCTTATTTTGAACTCTTTTACTGATATGTTCTTTTAACCATTGTCGGGCTATGATGCTTCGGCCTATGATGCTACCAGTACTAGTGTTGTACTGATACTACTCTTGCTACATTCCTTTTAGGGTGTAGAGTTTTTCAGAAAATTGTTTGTTGGAGTTCTCCGGAAGATGAACGGTGCCTATCTTGAAGGCCTCCATCCTTTTCATTCCGAGATCGAGGTTCGGTCTTAGATTTTTTATTGCATTCCGGCTCAACATTAGTCGCTCTTGTACTAGTCTAGGTCAGGTCATGGGAATGTGTCATTGTATTTATTTAATCATTATAAACACTTCCGCTATCTTTATTAATATATTGGATGACTTCTGTTTTTCGATTATTATATTTGCTGAAGATTATTAAATCTCGTCCCTTACTTCTAATGTATTTATGTTGGGTTGAGGGTTCGCCTACCAAGGTGAGAATGGTAGGTGTCCGCGCGATCCTAAAATGGGTCGTGACAAGATGACTTATTATTATTTGCCAGAGGTGATGTTACTTCCATTTCTTTGTTGCATGACAAATTCAAGATATTTTCAGTTGCTTCAGGCCTTCAAGCAAATTTGACCAAGGGTTCCATTTATTATAGCCAAGGGGAGTTGCCTTTCAAGTATCTAGGCATAGCCTTAGCTACTAAGAGACTTAGTATTCTTCAATGGCAACCTTTGATAGATAAAGTAGTAGCTAAATTTTCTTCATGGACATCCAAAAAACTATCCTATGCAGGTAGGATTCAACTTGTCATAGGTTATAGCCAAGGGGAGTTTCCTTTCAAGTATCTAGGCATAGCCTTAGCTTCTAAGAGACTTAGTATTCTTCAATGGCAACCTTTGATAGATAAAGTAGTAGCTAAATTTTCTTCCTAGACAGCCAAAAAACTATCCAGGTAGGATTCAACTTGTACAAACTTTGATATTTGGAATCCAGGCTTATTAGGCACAATGTTCATCATTCCAGCCAAAGTTATGAAGGCAATTGAAGCTTATTGTAGAAGTTATATTGGGTTTGGAGTGAATACTATCACCAAGAGGGCACTACTAGCTTGGGATTTAGTCTGCTCACCCAAGGCAGCTGGTGGACTCATCTTAATCAACATGAAGATATAGAACAAGGATGCTATAATCAAAACATGTTGGGAACTGTCAAATAAGCAGGATAAACTATAGATTGGATGGATCCATAGTTACTATATCAAGGAGCAGAATATACAGGATATGGCTATACCACAACAATCTTGTTGGATGGTTAGGGAAAAAATTGGTGCAAGAGATAAAGTGGCCATTATCAGCAACGAGGGACTCACAAAAAAGTATAATCAGCTTTACATATCTCCAATTACTTGGATCCTGGCCTAAAGTTCCATGGAAAGGGGTGATGTTTCAGAACCAAGCAAAACCCAAGGCTTTTTTCACAATGTGGTTACAACTCCCTGGAAGACTATTGACAGCTGATAGGTTGAGGAAGTGAGGCATGCAAGTTGATCCTATATGTAGTTTTTGCAAGCAGGCAAATGAAACAATTGATCATTTAGTCACTGCCTACTTGTACACCAAGCAAGTATGGAGCAGGATCAGTTTGTGGCTGCAAATATCATCATCTTCCATGGGTGGTATAGGTCTGCAACAATGGTCTGTCACGCCCTAAAACTAGGGTAGGACGTGATTGGAACCCGACCTAAGCTACCCGTCGAGTGAACCCTGAATTAAGCTGTTTGTCATTGCATTTACTGAATTAATTAAATAACTACCCAATAAAGCACTAACTGAGCATATCGAAATCTGCATTGGGTACTGAAAGTAGGAATCGTGAAAATCTTATGAAAACATGAAGACTAAAACGTGAAACTAACATAATCCACTAGGCTAAGTCATGAGCCTTTAAAAGAATACCAACAAGAACACATGTCCTCAGGGCATACCCAGAATACTAAATCAATGCAAATAGACGAGCTTGAATTCCCATCGAGAAGAGAAGCGGGAAAAATGTTGAGCTGAGAGCTAGTCCTATCCTGTAGTACCTGGAACATAATCAACAGTATTTGCATTAAAAAAATGGAAGCAGGACCTCACGGGCTAACTACCACCGATAAGATACCTAAAAAGTCTCATAGGACACCTTCTAAGAAGGCGGAACGAGTCCTTCTGGGATAGAAACAATGAGAAGAATGTACACCCATAGAAAACACGTAAGCTATTTAGGGTCTAAAAACTAATAGTAGACAAAAACAAACTGAAATCGTAAGCTGAACATGTAAGTGGATAACAAGAACTTGAAACTAAGTTACACATAATGACCTTACGTATGTGTGGTCTAGAACATGCACAGGGGAGTGTCGGCCTATCTCCCCAGCAAACACGCAAGAGGAGGTCAGCTAACTCTCCTATCTGAATGTGGTCACCTTAATGCGTGAATAATTGCTGAAACTAAACATAAGCATCTCCACAAGGCACATAACAAGTGGTATACACATAAGCACATAATATTTCACGTTTTCATATAAAGTCATATTGAATAATAATAGAGTGGCTGAGTATTGAACACAAGAAGACATAACGTATGAATTTTATAAAATACATGAAGCACGAGGTTCTAATGAAATCCCCTGTTTGGAGAGTAAGCCTTAACTTACCTCAAGCTTTAGCTTGAATTATCTCTTCAAGTCTCTTCAACAATTGACAATCTACAAATATTAGGACTAGGATCATCAGGACATGCTCAGCTATTTCAATAATTTTAACAAGGCCCGAAACAAATTTCCCATACATATAGTTGATAGTTTTGCACTTTACTAGAAGAAATAACTTTCTCTATTATTTTAATAACTTCTGATATCAATCCCAATTCATAAAAAAAAATTGGTAGTAAGCTTAACCTATGCTTCATGGTATAAATAATTCTTCTATCTACTTTGAGATCAGCTCTTACTACACAATTTTGTTCCTACATCATTCGTAGAGTTCTTAAACTTTTCAAATCAAAATCAATTAGAAATATATGTACTATTGTGTTGTCCAAGAGTGCACTTATTTAGAAGTTTATAAAACTATTGCCTTTGGAGAATTTTTTCTAAAACTAAAACAAATGCACCAAGCATGAGTTTTTGGTCTAATACTCTGGTCAAATATGATTATGTTCCAAACCCTTGTCAAATAGCTATAGCAGCCCCTAAACTCAAACTGGTTCGAGCCCACCGGTTGTTTAATTTTGTTATTAACTACCCTCATATCCTTGAAAGCCCAATATGTGGTTTTTGGGACTTAGTATTTTAATCCTCTAATATAATTGCCATCAACCCAGTATAAATTCGGGCTTTAAGAAGCGTTAAAATAGCTCAGGGCTTCACATTCTTCCCCCCTTATGGACATTCGTTGTTACACCTCGAAAATTTCCCCGTGAACGTACAACGAATAGACTAACGAAGAATACGAGTATACGATGTTTTAATGCGAAGGGAACGACGTTTGACGACCTTAAGTAAGATTCCAAAGGCAGTGGGAACAAGAGATAGGTGATGCTCCACAATGGCTAATTATAGGTTTTGAAGACTTGAAAGTTACAGATTTGCACTTTGGCCAGTTGGTCGTAAAGTGAAATACGGCCCGTAAACCACTAGGTCGTATTCGAACTCACAAAATTTCAACTTTCTGTCAAATGTTCAAATGGTTAAATACGACTTGGAATATGGACCGTAAATTGATATACGGACCGTAAACTGCGATCGTAAATCGCCATGATCCTGAGCTTACCTTTCTGGTTTTGACATGCTTAAATACGGTCGTGGAGGACGGACCATAAACTAGAATACGGCCCGTAAACTGGGTTTATGGCCACTGTACACTTCAGTCACTGTTCATTCCGGATTAGATTTTAAGTCATTAAAAGGAAACCTAACCTCATTCAATTCATTTCCACTCCACGATATTTCTCTCAAGAAGCCTCTAGAATACTCTATACTCTTCATCACAAGAAAACCAAAGGAAATTAGTGATCAACTACATGAAACCCATGAAATCAAGTGTAAGAATCACACTAAAGTTCATCTTTCTCAAGGAAACCTAAAAGAAGTGAAGTAGGGTTTTGGTGCTAAAGGAGTAATTCCATTCAAGGCTTGTTCAACCATCATATAAGGTAAGTTTCATGACTAAACCATGTTATTTAAGGTATTGGAAGGTTAAGATACTTGAATTGTAGAAAGACATAGGAAATGGGTCATTAATGAGTGAATAATGTCATGGTTGGATGGTAGTTGGGTTGAACCGTGAATGTTATTGTGAGCGTGTGGGAGTTGATATAGCATATGGGAAAGGTAGTATAAACCAAGGAAGTGCCGCCCAATTTTCCCTAGAATTAGTAGCGCGTTCTTATAGTTGATTAACTAACGTAAATGCGAATTCTCTTTTGAAGGTAGAAACGCGATATCGAAGGAGAACAAGTGAACGATAGCTTAGTTAAACGTCAAAGGTATGTGAGGCTAGTCCCTTCTTTCTAATGGCATGAATCTCATAGCATAATTTTCCTCCTCTTCATGAGTTCCTATATTCCGAAAAGCTAAAAGCCTATATCTATGAATGGTAATATAAGGTAAGAGATATGATATGATGATCCTAAAATGGCATGATGTTATTTATTGCTCATACTCACCTTATATGTTAGTTCCTTCAAGGTGAGGCAGGATGTCTATAATTGCTCCATAATGAAATCAGGGGATCACGACCTTACGTCACCCCGATAAAGTAAAGTTGTTCATAAGCCTTATGCATGTATTATGATAAGTATATTACGATAAGCATATTACGAGGAGCATGTATGATGATTATATAACACCGCGCCTAGTTGGCCGGGCAGTCACCGCTAAGGAGGGCAGCTATACGATACACCATGGCCAAATGGCATGGACAGACACCGCTAGTGGGCGGCATGAGATGATACCCCGGACGCGGGAGGGCTGGACGCAGGCTAATGTTATGATTATCACACCGATCCGATATGGACGGGCAGCTTATACATTGTGCATACATGATATGATGACGAGTATGAGTAAGACAACATGTCTTAATTCTTTTATACATGATCGTCAGATATAGATGTTCCATATTGATATTTCCATTATGTCATTCTTCTATTTCTTTGTTTATGCCTCTCATACTCAGTACAATGTTCGTACTGATATCTGTTTTCTTTGGACGCTGTGTTCATGCCCACCGGTAGACAGGGAGGAGAGCTCGACCCAGACCAGCAGTAGCTGTCAGCCGATTGAAAGCACTCATTTGTTCGGAGGTGCTTATGACGATTCTTTTGTGTATATTCATGTATATGTATCTTTGGGCATGACGGGGTCTTGTCCCGTCCTTATGTTTAGTACTCCAGTAGAGGCTCGTTGATGCGCAGTGTGGGTTAGATGGTCTCACGAAATGCTATTATATGTATATATTATTTTGATGGCCGAGAGGCAAATGTATATAAAACGTGGTTATGTTTCCATATAAAATATGATTTTCCTACAATTTGAGTATAAAGCTGATAAAAGACCATTAAATGAGCAAGATGAGTAGTAGCACGAGTGGTGCTCGGTGGCTAGCCCCAGGTACCCGTCATGACCCCTAGTTGGGTCGTGACATTCGTCCTCGAATGTGGAGACTATTTCACACATCGTCTAAAGAGAACCATACGAATATACCACTTTCACTCTTCTCTTAAAAGTCCAAAATTTTGGCTAACTCCTAAAATTTTCAGAAATTTTGACATAGTTTCCCTTGTATCTCGAGCTATCCAAAAAAAATATTAACTTGTCCAACTAGCACAATTGCAATCCTCGCATATCCAACTACCCAATCCAACAACATATAACATCACGGTACAAAAATGTACTCATCAAAAGTCATTTCACCTTGCTATAGCACAAATATCATATAACTACACAATTTATATGTGTTAAAGCATAAAATGAGCTATGTACCTGAAGTCTCAAACAAATATGGATATTTAGCTTTCATAATCTGCTCAGATTCCCTTGTAGCTTCCTCAGCAGAATGGTTGCTCCATATTACCTTAACTGAAGCAATGTCTTTCGATCGAAGTCTACAAATCTGTCTATCTAGTATATCTACAGGAACTTCTATAGGATTAAGTATGATCAACCTCTATCACTTTTTTGTCGATAACGTGAATCAGGTTGTGAAAGTATTGTTTTAGCATAGATACGTGAAAAACTGGGTGTATCGATGAAAATTCTGGAGGTAACGCTAGTCGATATGCCACAAGTCTGATCCTCTCTAGAACTAGATAAGGACCTATATACCTCGGGCTAAGCTTGCCCTTTCTGCCAAACCTCATGATTCCTTTCATTGGCAACACTTTCAAGAATATATATATAGTCACCCTCTTTGAACTCGAGATCACGATGTATTATATCTGTGTATGACTTTTGAAGGCCCTGAGATGTCTTGAGTCATTCCTGAATCAATTTCACTTTATTCATGGCATCCAGTACTATGATTGGATTGATAAGCTTTGTCTCACCCGTCTCAAACCATCCTATAGGAGAACGACATCGTTTTTCGTATAAGGACTCAAATGGACCCATCTATATACTTGCCTCGATAGTTATTGTAAGCAAATTCTATCAATGGAAAGCGGTCGTCCCAATTTCCCTTAAAATTAAGAACACATGCTCTCAACGTATCTTCCAAGGTTTGGATCATCTGCTCTGCTTGTCCATCTGTCTGGGGGTGAAAAGTTATGCTTAGATTAACCCTGGTACCGAGACCTTCTTAAAAACTCTTCCAGAACTGGGCAATGAACTGTACAGCCCTATCAGAAATAATAGATACGGGTGAACCATGCAATCGAACAATTTCTTTTATGTATAATGCCACATACTGGAGATCTGTGTATTTTGTCTTGACTAGCAAAAAGTGGGCTGACTTAATGAGTCGATCTACTATGACCCAAATAGAGTCGTGTTTCCCACTTCCATTTTGGTATTTCAATGACTTGAGCTAGACCACCTGGTTTCTGATGTTCAGCATTCACTTGCTGACAATTTAGGCACCGTGACACATGATCTGCAATGTCACGCTTCATATTGTTCCACCAATCAATATCTTTCAAGTCATGATACATTTTAGTAGAACCTGGATGTACTGAATATTTGGAGCTGTGAGCTTCTTTCATAACAGCCCTCTGAAGGCCATATACGTCGGGCACACATAAGTGACCATTAAGTCGTATCACACCATTTTTATCTAGTGTGAAATTCTTGATCTTACCCTTGAGGATCAGTTTCTATATCTTAAGCAGGCTTGCATCATCAAACTGTTTAGCCTTAACTTGCTCCACCAAGGTAGACTAGGAAAACATAGTTGCTATCAGTTTCCCATTATTCTCTTCACCAAGACGAACCCCTTGGATAGCTATTTGTTGGGCTTCCTTTACCATTCGACGTTCGATCACAGACAATCTCGCCAAACTTCCCATGGACCTTCTGCTCAAGGCTTCAGTAACTACATAAGTTTTGCCTGGATGGTAAAGGATATTACAATCATAATCCTTAAGCAACTCTACCCATCTCCGTTGTCTCAGGTTCAACTCCCTTTGTTTGAATATATATTGCAAGCTCTTGCGATCCACATAAATATCATAGGGTACTTCATAGAGATAGTGACACCGTATTTTCAGTGCAAACTGCTGCTAACTCAAGATCGCAGGTAAGATAATTTTTCTCACGACTCTTCAACTTTCTAGAAGCATACGCAATTACTTTCCCATCTTGCATAAGGACACACCTTAACCCAACTCTAGAGGCATCAAAATAGATAACAAATCTACCCGTAGAGGTAGGTAAAGTTAGGACTGGAGCTATAGTCAACCGTTTCTTGAGTTCTTCAAAACTATGCTCACACGCTTCAGACCATTGGAACTTTACCTTATTCTGAGTTAATGTTGTCAATGGGGTAGCTAGCAAAGAGAACCCTTCTAAAAAGCGACGGTAATAACCTGCTGATCCCAGAAGACTGCGAATCTCTGTCGGGGTCATCAGCCTCATCCAACTCCTAACAACTTCAATTTTTTGCGGATCCACTTCAACGCCCTCACTCGAGATCACATGCCCCAAAAAATGTGACTGTGTCAAGACAGAATTTACACTTTGAAAATTTGGCATATAACTTGTGGTCGTCAAGAATTTTTAACATTGTCCTTAAATGCCCTTCGTGTTCTACCTAGCTACGGGAATACACCAAAATATCATCAACAAATACAATGACAAAGTATATAGAAACGGCTTGAATACTCTGTTCATTAAGTCCATGAAAGTTGTCGGTGCATTAGTCAGCCCGAAGGACATTACCAAAAATTCATATTGGTCATAATGAGTCTTGAAGGTTGTCTTTAGGATATCTGCTTCTCTGACCTTCAGTTGATGATATCCTGATCTTAGATATATCTTGGAAAAATATTTTGCACCTTGTAACTGGTCAAATAGGTCATCTATCCTTGGTAGTAGATATTTATTCTTGATAGTGACCTTATTCAACTGGCGATAGTCTATACACATTCACAGCGATCTATCCTTCTTCTTAACAACTAACACCTGAGCATTCCATAGTGACACACTTGGCTTTATAAATCCTTTATCTAAAAGGTCTTGCAACTACTTCTTGAGTGCACTTAACTCCGCTGGAGCCATTCTGTGGGGAGGAATCGAGTGTCACGACCCAACCCCGTAGGCCGTGACTAGTGCCCGAGTTGGACACTCACACACACCTATTATCTATAATCATCTACAGCTAGCATAGAAAGAACTTATTTATATATAAGGGCAAGACGTTATTCTAAAGCTTTCGTATATATGCATATCAAAGCCACCTGTCTCCTGAGGAGTTACAACTTTCAACAGTTTATATCGCACATAAGCCGGCAAGGCTGTCATATATAAGGGAACGTCCCAGTAATATATAAGCCGACAAGGCTACCATTATACACAGCTCCCATAGCAAATATATATATCTACGCAAGCCGACAAGGCTGCCACTACACACAACATCCCAAACATATATTCATACGCAAGCCGACAAGGCTGCCACTACACACAACATCCCAAACATATATTCATACGCAAGCCGACAAGGCTGCCACTACAAATGGGTACGCCCCAAACATAAGTCATGTCCACACAACGAAACAACAACTATATACAGACCCACACATATGTCTATAGACCTCTAAGAGTACCAACAGTATCATATGACGGAACAGGGCCCCGCCGTACCCTGAACAAACACATATATATACAACAAAGAGGATCTATACCACAAAGCTAGGCTCCGAAACAAAGGAGCACTTCAAAACAGCTGAATAGATATCCTAGGCTGGCGGATCTCCGAAACGAGCGTCTGTACCTGCGGGCATGAAACGCAGCCCCCTGAAGAAAGGGGGTCAGTACGGAATATGTACTGAGCATGTAAAGCATGAAATATAGTAAATAGGATTATACTGAGACAAGGAGTGTAGGACCCAGTGCAACAACCAGAAAACCATAAGACTTACCTTTGAACATAAATCGTATGTGTCAACATCATAACCATATCATTACAGGGTTTAGTAATCATGGCTAAATAATCATTCTGTATATAACATATATAACGTGTCCCGGCCCTCTAGCGAGGGGCTCGGTAAGTAAAATCATCATATACATGTACATATAACGTGTCCCGGCCCTCTAGTGAGGGACTCGGTGAATAATGATCATATGCCATCCTGGCCACCATCCCCATATCATCATTTCATCATATCATATCATATATATATATATATATATATATATATATATATATATATATATATATATATATATATATATATAACGTGTCCCGGCCCTCTAGTGAGGGACTCGGTGAGTAATGCAGTAAATATACGCACAAAAACATGTCCTGGCCCGGGACTCAGTGAAGGATGTAACGGTAAGCACGGGCAGAGTAATAAGCAACCACATACATACAAATCATCTTTTGAGACTCAATAGATAAGTAAACTAATCTGCTCTCAAGTATCAGGATAATAATCATATTAAGTTCTTTCCAAATGTCATTACAAACTATAACAAGGGACGTTTCAGGATTCATATACATGTATCAATTTGACATAATATAGCTTATGAAAGTCAAGTATACCTCTAATTATGCAATTCTTTAAGAGTAGGAATTTCTATACATCATTTATTAGTCAATCATGTAATAGACTCGAAACAATAGCTCGATTATCCTGAAAGTTCCATCATCAAGAATGAATAAGAATCATGAGTCATGCTTGGAATTAGAGAGAATAGAATTTCCCCAAGGCTCATATCATATCTTACTTACATCTAGGACATGCCAGAAGAAAGAAGGGGTAGGCTTTACAAACCTGTTGACAACTATCTGTGAATCCTTTTTGTCTCGTCGCTCTTTTCGCCTATTTATATAAAAGTGACGTTATCGTTAGTAACTATATTTTCTAGTTCGCCACTCTATAGTTCATTCTTTTATAGGACCTACATTCCAGCCTATATATATGTTCTCACTTAAGTTTTCTATTATCTAACATTTTGGCGAAAATTCGGCAGCACTTCCCCTATAGGTTCACCTATCCCAAATTTCCAATTGTGCTCCTGTAGACACAGAAATACCAATAACAATATATATGGGCATATTTATACTTCCAATTCCTTCAATTCAATAGAAGCGACAATATGGTCGTATCAACACAATTTCAACTTTAACTTTCCAATCTTTTCGTCATATAGTTCGGGACAACAACAACTATAATTCTACATAAAATTAACTATCATGCTTGATCAAAACAGCCCCTACTCACGGCCAAAATAGCAACATAATATCACCATGTACAATTCCTTGTGTTCAACACATATCTATCAAGTTTTACAAGAATCACAACAACACATTCTTTCTTTCAATTTCATGAAATGCACCAATAATCCACACGTCTAACAACATCATTTATATAATTATAAGAACCATATTAGCATCATATTAGCTCCTACAACAGCCCACAAACTATTTCAATTTAAATTTTTAACCATCAATATCCTTATTCTTAATTTAGAACCCATGACAACAACAATCAACATTCAAAATAAATTAGCCCATCCTTTTTACTAAAACAGTCCACGGTTTGGACTGTTTTCCTACTTCAACATATACCATTTCTTTTACACCTCAACTCACATATTCATGATGCATACAATGCACCACAATGTCCATAACAACAACAACTAAAACATCACATAAAACAGTCCATTAATTCTCCTAAATCAGCTCCTACACGGCTTCAATACCAAACATACAAAATTCCAAAATTTTCATTCCTTTCATACACACCACAACATTCAAACCATCCTCAATACATGTACAAGAAATTTAAACATTACTTCACATAAGCCCTTCACACGGCTAACTTTAAATTTCAACAACAACATTCAACCCAACATACACAATTTCATGTATCACATTCATATTTGTACATTCATAACACCTTCAACTTCATCCTAAAACATATAGAAAATGATCAATTCTTACCTTAACAAGTTGGTTCCTTAACCTTGCTAATCACTTGAATATCCACAACACATTGAGACATTAATCACACTTGGAACTTCAACAAAATTCTCCTCCACTGCTCGGCCAAGCAGTTCTGGCCGAGACCCCTCTCACTTCCACTCTTTTCTTTTGGGTTTGTTTAGTTCTCGCAGCAAGTTCATGAAATGAACATTTCATGACTTGTTTAAGTATATATATGGCTTCCTATATGGTTACACGTACTCCCCCCTAGGTTGAGTCACCATTGCATTGTTTCATATTTTATTATTTTCTGATTTTGATTTTTCCTTTCCTTTTTTTTTATATTCGGGTGGGGCCCACACGGCCTCTTAGGCTTAATTAGTGATTAATTAAATATTAGTCCCACTTAATAATCTAATCATGGTAAATTAATTTCCAATCTCCAATAATATTATTATACCAAATAAAATTTATATGCAACTTGTGCCTTGAACGAAATCGGGGGTTAAAGTCTCTACCTCGTACCTTAAAATAGTTTTGTCTTTACTTGTCGCGTTTAGCCTAGAATATTGATGTGCCGTGAATTTTAGCACATTTTATGCCTTTGTAACTAGACATGTTGCTTGATTTTAAGTGTTTTTACATTGTTTCTTATGTTATTTTTGTGTTTTATAGGGTTGATTAACTAAGGATCGGAAATGAGAAGTAATGCTGAAAAAACGGACAAATTGGAGCTAAGCGACGCTCCGTAACTCATGTTACGGACCGTAACAGGGTCCGTAACTCATGTTACGATCCGTACCTTTGAACCGTAACAGGGCATGAATTTCCAGAAAGTTTTCATTGAAACCATCAGTGTTACGGTGGAGTGTTACGGTCCGTAACTCATGTTACGATCCGTAACATGTCACCGTAACATGAGCTAAATTTCCAGAGAGTTTCAATAAAACCTTCAGTGTTACGGTTTAGTGTTACGGTCCGTAACTCATGTTACGGTCCGTAACCCTTCACCGTAAAATCATCCAAAATTCCAGAGAGTTGCCAAGTAATTGTCACCACTTACGCTTCAGAAGGAAGGACCGTAACACAGGGTACGGTCCGTCGCATGGTGGCCGTAACGTCAAAGTGGTCAAATGACGAAATGAAGGACGGACCGTAACCTGAGTTACGGTCCGTAACAATGCGGCGTAAGGGCATTTTTGTCCAGAAACTTGGCGCGATTTTTGGCTCTATAAATACATAATGTAGGGTTTTAATTCATCAGTCAGATTTTATTTTAGAGGCATAAACCCTAGGTTTTTAATCTTGAAGTGGTTGGAGCATTTAAGACAACAACTTCACTCTCATTCCATCTTGTATTAGTATTGTAAGTGTATTATGTTAATCTTTAAGCTTTTTCTATCAAGAAACATTATGAGTAGCTAATTTCAATTCTAAGGTTGTGAATCCCATGATGGGTATTATGTGAATGGGTTTCTATTATTGATATATGCATAATGGTTGTTGTTATTTATTCTATCTTTGAGTTGTAACGTTGGGTAATGATTGCAAGCATTAGCCGAAGCCATTATATTGACTTTTCTTGGGAAAGAGAGTCAATATTGGTAAGATTGAATAACAATGACTCGAGGCGTTAACCCTCGTTTAATAGACTAACTTAGGAATAAGAATAAGTCTAAATTGGCATCATTGGTCGCTCTTCGATTGTAACTCTTTTATATTCGGAAGAATCATAAAGAGGAAATACTGCTTAACTGTTGGGAAACATTAAGAAGTTTTTAAGAGACCAAGTGCATATTCATAGAACAACCATTAGAAGTATATCACTTTGAAACCTGAAGCATAATATCTAATCAAATTGGGGAACACAACCTTAGTCTCTCTCTCTCACATTAATTACATTTTAAGTCAAAATATTAAATTACATTATTAAACAATCAATTCAAACTATCCGGAATAGGATTAAAGCATTTAAAGACCGGTATCGCATACGATTAGTACTCTTTTCTCTCCATATTCCCTGTGGGATTCGACCCCAAACTTGTTGGGTTACTATATTTGACAACGTCCGCTTTACGCCATTAATAGGTGTAATTTGAGCGTATCAAATTTTGGCGCCGCTGCCGGGGAACAATTTGGCGTATTTGGGTTTGTTTGGGATTTAAGCTAACTTGCTTTGGTCCAAACTTTCATTGCTTTATATAAATAAAAATTAAAAAAAAAAAAAACTGAAAGTTGGGGCATATTTTGTCATTGTTTTGACTTGGAAAAATCTGGGCATAAACAGAGGCTTAAGGCAACAAAACATGATCATCTTTGGCTCAACACAAGTCCTTGGAGGCTAGGATTTCACACCAACACATTGGAGGAGAAGATTGGAAGCACTTTAATGAGATATTCTTAATCCTTTCTTCAATTTCTTGTTTTGTATTGAATATTTATGTGTGTAGTATTTCATTTCAATACTTGAATCTCGTTTATGGAAGTATTCTTGATTAAAGTTTGGATTGAATCTCTTGTTTTGCTTATGTGTTGAATGATTTTATTCCTAATGAAGTGAGTTATTGTTTCTTTAATTAATCTCATTTTGAATGATTCTTAAGGGAGTAGCTAACCCTAAGACTTGCCCATTTATTTCGGTTTAAACTTGGAAGAGGCAAACTCGGGATTGGGAAAGATTAATTAATAAGAATTTGGGGCGTTAACCCTCATCTAATGGAAATCGACCAAGGAATAGGCGACACCACTTGTAGCCATATTCGGGTGTTCTTAATGCTCCTAATTGCTTTAGGGATATTCAATTAGGTAGTCTAGTTGGTCTTCGGAAGAAGCTAATTTAGAGTCATTATCCGAGGCGAAGTAATATAAACTCACCATTATTTTTAAATCATGAAGTACATTGGATCGTTACTTGAGCGTAGTTTCCCTTGTATCCATTGATCATTTTACTTGCTTTCTAGGTTAGTTTATATTTTTGCATTAGCTATAATTTTCTCTCAAACAAAACCAAAATATTATCCATCGTTTGGATTTAGCTATCATTGGTGAAAATTCCTACTTTTCCTAATCACCTACATATTGTTCTCTATGGGATTCGACCCCGACTCATAGTTGGATAAATATATTTGCATACGACCGTGCCCATTCTAATTAATAGGGTGGATTTGGACGTTAGAACTTGCCCGGTTGGTCGTGCGTGAATTCTAAGGAGAATTTGATTGTGAAGTGATCTTAGGCTTTCTTTGTATTAACCCCCAAGTATCTTAAATGAGCCTGGCCCGTACAGAAAATGATCCCTAGTCTCCCAGTTTTGAGCCTATAGACTTTTTCTTCGATTAACCATGAACTAACCTATTTCCCTTCTGTGAATAATCCCATTTGGCACCAAGTCCCTCCTTGACACGGAAGAATGACAAATGACGCTAAAAGCCTAAGTTGGGGGTGACAAGTCAAAAGTGCAGAAAATGAGGCTAAAAGCCTAAGTTGGGGGTGATAAGTCAAGATGCGGAAAATGAGGCCAAAGGCCTGTTGGGGGTGATCACGAATATAAAGGGACATAATTCAGCGTGGATATAAAAAAAAAATTTTTTTTTTTTTTTTTTTAGATAGATAGGTATATAAGTTCTAAATAAATCCACGCTAAAGATGGAGGGTCGGAAATGATAGGAAGAATGATGAATGAAGTCAAAAAGAAGTGTCGAGGAGAGTGAGTCACCGATACCCAAATATTCATCCTACCCGTCCCTAAGCCAACGTTACAAGCCCAAAAAGTCCTAATGTGATCACGATCAAATTGTTCAGAGTTGAATGCATGGAAAATAAAGGCAAGCCTATGGTTTGTGCACGCATGGTATGCAAATTTCTTTGTGAGTGTGAGTGTTCTTCTGTCTCTTTAGTCTTCTGTCCCATTTATGTCGTAAATGTGTGTTGGGAATTTGATACGCTCAAATTACACCTATTAATGGCGTAAAGCGGACGTTGTCAAATATAGTAACCCAACAAGGTTGGGGTCGAATCCCACAGGGAATATGGAGAGAAAAGAGTACTAATCGTATGCGATACCAGTCTTTAAATGCTTTAATCCTATTCCGGATAGTTTGAATTGATTGTTTAATAATGTAATTTAATATTTTGACTTAAAATGTAATTAATGTGAGAGAGAGAGACTAAGGTTGTGTTCCCCAATTTGATTAGATATTATGCTTCAGGTTTCAAAGTGATATACTTCTAATGGTTGTTCTATGAATATGCACTTGGTCTCTTAAAGACTTCTTAATGTTTCCCAACAGTTAAGCAGTATTTCCTCTTTATGATTCTTCCGAATATAAAAGAGTTACAATCGAAGAGCGACCAATGATGCCAATTTAGACTTATTCTTATTCCTAAGTTAGTCTATTAAACGAGGGTTAACGCCTCGAGTCATTGTTATTCAATCTTACCAATATTGACTCTCTTTCCCAAGAAAAGTCAATATAATGGCTTCGGCTAATGCTTGCAATCATTACCCAACGTTACAACTCAAAGATAGAATAAATAACAACAACCATTATGCATATATCAATAATAGAAACCCATTCACATAATACCCATCATGGGATTCACAACCTTAGAATTGAAATTAGCTACTCATAATGTTTCTTGATAGAAAAAGCTTAAAGATTAACATAATACACTTACAATACTAATACAAGATGGAATGAGAGTGAAGTTGTTGTCTTAAATGCTCCAACCACTTCAAGATTAAAAACCTAGGGTTTATGCCTCTAAAATAAAATCTGACTGATGAATTAAAACCCTACATTATGTATTTATAGACTCAAAAATCGCGCCAAGTTTCTGGACAAAAATGCCCTTACGCCGCATTGTTACGGACCGTAACTCAGGTTACGGTCCGTCCTTCATTTCGTCATTTGACCACTTTGACGTTACGGCCACCATGCGACGGACCGTACCCTGTGTTACGGTCCGTCCTTCTGAAGCGTAAGTGGTGACAATTACTTGGCAACTCTCTGGAATTTTGGATGATGTTACGGTGAAGGGTTACGGACCGTAACATGAGTTACGGACCGTAACACTAAACCGTAACACTGAAGGTTTTATTGAAACTCTCTGGAAATTTAGCTCATGTTACGGACCGTAACACTCCACCGTAACACTGATGGTTTCAATGAAAACTTTCTGGAAATTCAGGCCCTGTTACGGTTCAAAGGTACGGACCGTAACATGAGTTACGGACCCTGTTACGGTCCGTAACATGAGTTACGGAGCGTCGCTTAGCTCCAATTTGTCCGTTTTTTCAGCATTACTTCTCATTTCCGATCCTTAGTTAATCAACCCTATAAAACACAAAAATAACATAAGAAACAATGTAAAAACACTTAAAATCAAGCAACATGTCTAGTTACAAAGGCATAAAATGTGCTAAAATTCACGGCACATCAACACCCCCAACTTAAGCTTTTGCTTGTCCTCAAGTAACTGCAACAATACTCGCTACTAACACACGACATCTTAGCAAAATAAGAATGACTACGGTGGGTTTGGCATGTGTTGTTAGCACGTACTCTTCGATCCAAGAAAAATATTTAGGCTCTTATCCATCTCCTGTTTGTGATACAAAACGCACATTTCAGAAAAATTTCAATTAACTATGCAACCTCAATTAATGACACAATCATAGTATGGGGGTCTCTATGCACATGAATTTCAACTTCCGGAAAGCCAGTTACTTTGAAACCTACAATCCTTATGCCCTCACATAGACCAAAGAATGTCCCAACACACATTTACGACATAAATGGGACAGAAGACTAAAGAGACAGAAGAACACTCACACTCACAAATAAATTTGCATACCATGCGTGCACAAACCATAGGCTTGCCTTTATTTTCCATGCATTCAACTCTGAACAATTTGATCGTGATCACATTAGGACTATTTGGGCTTGTAACGTTG
This sequence comes from Lycium barbarum, assembly GCF_019175385.1. Taxonomy (NCBI): domain Eukaryota; kingdom Viridiplantae; phylum Streptophyta; class Magnoliopsida; order Solanales; family Solanaceae; genus Lycium; species Lycium barbarum. The sequence continues at coordinate 67,442,894 of NC_083348.1, read as the reverse complement.
GCTTAGGGACGGGTAGGATGAATATTCTGGTATCGGTGACTCACTCTCCTCGACACTTCTTTTTGACTTCATTCATCATTCTTCCTATAATTTCCAACCCTCCATCTTTAGCGTGGATTTATTTAGAACTTATATACCTATATATCTAAAAAAAAAAAAAAAAAAATTTTTTTTTATATCCACGCTGATTTATGTCCCTTTATATTCGTGATCACCCCCAACAGGCCTTTGGCCTCATTTTCCGCATCTTGACTTATCACCCCCAACTTATGCTTTTAGCCTCATTTGTCATTCTTCCGTGTCAAGGAGGGACTTGGTGCCAAATGGGATTATTCACAGAAGGGAAATAGGTTAGTTCATGGTTAATCGAAGAAAAGTCTATAGGCTCAAAAATGGGAGACTAGGGATCATTTTCTGTACGGGCCAGGCTCATTTAAGATACTTGGGGGTTAATACAAAGAAAGCCTAAGATCACTTCACAATCAAATTCTCCTTAGAATTCACGCACGACCAACCGGGCAAGTTCTAAATTGCAAGCATCATATGCAAATAGAAGCTAAAAACTCACCACACAATGGTATAAGGATTGTTTAAATATTCCGACTTCATTTCCGTTTGAAGATTTCATATGCATAAACACCCTTTCTTTGCAATGTCATTAAAAGAACCATACATGTCAATATCAATAACTCATTTTTGATGTAACTCTTCACCGTTTTTTTTTTTTTTATATCCACGCTAAAGATGGAGGGTCGGAAATGATAGGAAGAATGATGAATGAAGTCAAAAAGAAGTGTCGAGGAGAGTGAGTCACCGATACCCAAATATTCATCCTACCCGTCCCTAAGCCAACGTTACAAGCAAAAAAAGTCCTAATGTGATCACGATCAAATTGTTCAGAGTTGAATGCATGGAAAATAAAGGCAAGCCTATGGTTTGTGCACGCATGGTATGCAAATTTCTTTGTGAGTGTGAGTGTTCTTCTGTCTCTTTAGTCTTCTGTCCCATTTATGTCGTAAATGTGTGTTTGGACATTCTTTGGTCTATGTGAGGGCATAAGGATTGTAGGTTTCAAAGTAACTGGCTTTCCGGAAGTTGAAATTCATGTGCATAGAGACCCCCGTACTATGATTGTGTCATTAATTGAGGTTGCATAGTTAATTGAAATTTTTCTGAAATGTGCGTTTTGTGTCACAAACAGGAGATGGATAAGAGCCTAAATATTTTTCTTGGATCGAAGAGTCCGTGCTAACAACACATGCCAAACCCACCGTAGTCATTCTTATTTTGCTAAGATGTCGTGTGTTAGTAGTGAGTATTGTTGTAGTTACTTGAGGACAAGCAAAAGCTTAAGTTGTGGGTGTTGATGTGCCGTGAATTTTAGCACATTTTATGCCTTTGTAACTAGACATGTTGCTTGATTTTAAGTGTTTTTACATTGTTTCTTATGTTATTTTTGTGTTTTATAGGGTTGATTAACTAAGGATCGGAAATGAGAAGTAATGCTGAAAAACCGGACAAATTGGAGCTAAGCGACGCTCCGTAACTCATGTTACGGACCGTAACTCATGTTACGGACCGTAACAGGGTCCGTAACTCATGTTACGGTCCATACCTTTGAACCGTAACAGGGCTTGAATTTCCAGAAAGTTGTCATTGAAACCATCAGTGTTACGGTGGAGTGTTACGGTCCGTAACTCATGTTACGGTCCGTAACATGTCACCGTAACATGAGCTAAATTTCCAGAGAGTTTCAATAAAACCTTCAGTGTTACGGTTTAGTGTTACGGTTCGTAACTCATGTTACGGTCCGTAACCCTTCACCGTAACATTATCCAAAATTCCAGAGAGTTTCCAAGTAATTGTCACCACTTACGCTTCAGAAGGACGGACCGTAACACAGGGTACGGTCCGTCGCATGGTGGCCGTAACGTCAGAGTGGTCAAATGACGAAATGAAGGACGGACCGTAACCTGAGTTACGGTCCGTAACAATGCGGCGTAAGGGCATTTTTGTCCAGAAACTTGGCGCGATTTTTGGCTCTATAAATACATAATGTAGGGTTTTAATTCATCAGTCAGATTTTATTTTAGAGGCATAAACCCTAGGTTTTTAATCTTGAAGTGGTTGGAGCATTTAAGGCAACAACTTCACTGTCATTCCATCTTGTATTAGTATTGTAAGTGTATTATGTTAATCTTTAAGCTTTTTCTATCAAGAAACATTATGAGTAGCTAATTTCAATTCTAAGGTTGTGAATCCCATGATGGGTATTATGTGAATGGGTTTCTATTATTGATATATGCATAATGGTTGTTGTTATTTATTCTATCTTTGAGTTGTAACGTTGGGTAATGATTGCAAGCATTAGCCGAAGCCATTATATTGACTTTTCTTGGGAAAGAGAGTCAATATTGGTAAGATTGAATAACAATGACTCGAGGCCTTAGCCCTCGTTTAATAGACTAACTTAGGAATAAGAATAAGTGTAATTTGGCATCATTGGTTCAGAAATTACTAATTGTTGTGTACTATTCTTTAAAACTTTTTCTATTCCATCACACCTCGTTTGCTGTTTTAGTGAACCAGGTGAACATGGCTGGAAGACCCCATCGCAATCAAGGGAACCAAAGGAGGATCCAAGTGAACCATCCTGCACCAGAAGAAGAGGAGGATGAGAATGTATTTGCAGAATTCATCGACGAAGCTGATTATGCTTCTGCTGTAGTTCCCCCGAGAATAGGAAATGCTAATTTCAAAATTGATAGTTCTATCTATCAGCTATTGAAACTTGAAGGCTATTTCCGAAATTCTTCGGAGGACTGTCCACTTCGACACCTAAAGAATTTCGTGCATGTATGTTCCCAACAATCTCAAGGTGTTGTTCTTGCTGATGCACTGCGACTGCGGGTTTTCAAATATTCCTTAGCTGGCCAAGCTAGGGAATGGTATGAAAAGCTCCCGAGCAATACTATTCATACCTGGAATGAGCTGGCCAATATCTTTCTAAAAAAATGGTTCCCACCCAGCAAAAAGGTTGAGCTTCGGGATAAGATTTTTGGGTTTAAACAACTTCCAGGGGAACAACTATATGCTGCATGGGAGAGGTTCAAATATTATCTAGCTCAATCTCCGACTCATGGATTTCCAGATGCAATTCTCACAGAGAATTTCTACAAGGGGCTAGATACAATGAATCAAATAGCTGTCAACACTGCAGCTGGGGGATGCTTCATGGACAAATCCTTTGTCAACATCACCCGGTTGCTCGACAAGCTTACTACCCATAATCAAGCCTGGCATTCGAGTGATAGCGAATTCCTATCATATGGTAGTCCCTCTGTGGCCGCGGTGGCCAAAGAAAATCATGAGCGAGATCAGGCGTTCGCTCAATTGCAAACCACCGTGGATTTATTATCCAAAAGGCTTATGGAGAAAGAGGCCAAATGTGTAAATGTTGTCGATGAAATGCCACCTCATGCTCCCGGAATGTATCAAGTTTCTGACGAAACTTATCTTGAGGGGCAACCACAATATGAGGATGCGAATTATGTCAATAACTCGCAAGGGGGTTATCAACGGCAAAACTACCAAGGTCCCGGTAATCACCCATGGCAAAGGCCTCAACAAAATTACCAAGGAAATAATTATGGAAGAACTGATCAGGGTAATCCCAATCAAGGGAATTACAATAACTATAATTATGGCAACAAGAGCTCTAACCCCTACATTCCACCTAGGGGGCAAGCATCCAATTCCCAGCCATGGAGAGATAATTCAGCTACTAACTCTGCTGGAAACACGTCTAATGATTCTGCAGAACTGAAGAGTATGATACAGAAAATGCTGATGAATCAAGACAGAACAGAGAGCACAATCAAGGGAATGTCCCAGGTCCAACTATCGCATTCAGCTTCCATTCAGAAGCTTGAAGCGCAATTCAGAGACCTTTCCCGAGAAGTGCATACTCCTCAACGGGGACAATTACCGAGTGATACAGTTCCTAATCCAAAAGGTAGTGGAGTGAACTCTGTGGAGAATGTACTTGCCATTAGCACCAGAAGTGGAAAAATACTTCAGGGTGACAATACAAATCCAATTGATCAGGAACCAATTGTTGAAAAAGAAGCGCAGCCTAATGTATTGGATGATATTGTCGAGGTAGAAGCAGGGGAGGAAGTCCCCATTGTAGTTGAAGAAGAGCTGAATCTTAATAAACCAAAGGAACCGGTGGAAAACCAGGAAAAGGGGAAGGAAAAACTTTCCGGTGCTCTTCGCCCTTTGAGCCAATTGTTCAAATCTTCACCACCTTTTCCTCAAAGGCTGGTGAGAAAAACAGAAGATGAGAAGTGCTTGCGATTTTATGATCAACTCAAGCAGTTAACGATGAATTTTCCGTTCATGGATGTTGTCCAAGAAATTCCTGGCTTTGCTAAGTATTTGAAGGACCTTTTAACAAAGAAGAAAAAACCATTGAAACATGACACTGTGTGCATCACTCACCGCGTTAGTGCCATTCTTTCCAAGACCACAGTGCAAAAGAGGGAAGATCCTGGAGCATTCACAATTCCATGCACCATAGGGCAGCAAAATTTTGCTAGGGCTTTATGTGATAACGGGGCTAGCATAAATCTTATGCCCCTGGAAATTTTTATGAGATCAGGGTTAGCGATGCCGAGGCCAACTACCATGAGATTGCAGATGGCTGACAGATCGATAAAAAGGCCAGTGGGGGTAGTTGATGATGTACTGGTTCAAATCGGGAAATTCCTTCTGCCGGCAGATTTCGTGATTCTTGATTGTGCTATTGATCAAGAAATTCCTATTATTCTGGGAAGACCTTTCCTTGCCACAGGGAGAGCTCTTATGGATTCCGAGAAGCACGAAATAAAGTCCCGGGTGAACGATGAGGAGGTGACTTTCCACGCAAGCAGAGGTATGAAATTACCTAGTCCTTATCAAAGTATTTCAGTCATCAATTCTGTTGATGAGGTGGATGATGCTGTGGAATTCAAAATGGAGGAAGAATGTTTGAGTGAAGCACTATCGGCCATCTTGGTAAATTTTGATGCTGAACAAATGGAGGGATATACTGAGACAATAAATGCACTCATCGGTCTGGGGTCTTACTCTTATGAGCACAAGAAACTATCTTTTGATCTAGAGAAACGAACAACTCCTCCAGCAAAACCCTCAATTATTGAGCCACCGAAGTTGGATCTCAAACAACTTCCAGCTCATCTTAAATATGTGTTTCTTGAAACGAATGCCACCCTCCCAGTTATTGTGCCATCACTTCTGAATGAGGGCCAAATCCAAAGACTCATCGAAGTATTGAGAAAGCATTTAAGAGCTTTGGGATGGACTATTGCAGACATCCGGGGGATTCCCGCCGGAATTTGTGAGCACCGAATACAGTTGGAGGAGGAAAGTTCACCGAGTGTTGAGCATCAGCGAAGATTAAATCCACCGATGAAAGAGGTGGTGAAGAAGGAGATTATTAAGTGGTTAGATGCTGGGGTGGTTTACCCGATTGCCAACAGTCCATGGGTAAACCCAGTTCAGTGTGTGCCAAAGAAAGGGGGCATCAGTGTTGTCCCTAACTCTAAAAATGAGTTGATTTCGACAAGGACTGTCACCGGTTGGAGAGTGTGTATGGACTATCGGAAGCTGAATACCGCATCTTGCAAGGACCACTTCCCTATGCCTTTTATTGATCAAATGCTTGATCGGCTAGCCGGAAGATCTTATTACTTTTTCTTGGATGGGTACTCAGGATACAACCAGATCAACATTGCGTTGGAACACCAAGAAAAGACTACGTTCACTTGTCCCTATGGGACATTCGCTTTCAGCCGGATGCCATTTGGTCTTTGCAATGCACCAGCTACCTTCCAACGATGCATGATGTCCATATTCTCTGATATGGTTGAAAACTTTCTTGAAGTTTTCATGGATGATTTCTCTGTGGTGGGAGATTCATTCGATGAATGTTTGGGTCATCTTGATCGGGTGCTACAACGGTGTGAGGAAACCAACCTCGTGCTCAACTGGGAGAAGTGTCATTTTATGGTCAAGGAGGGCATTGTCCTTGGCCATAAGATTTCAGAAAAAGGGATTGAGGTTGATCAAGCTAAAATCGATGTGATTTCACAACTCCCTCCGCCCGTTTCAGTAAAAGGAGTTCGGAGTTTCTTGGGGCACGCCGGATTCTATAGAAGGTTTATCAAAGACTTCTCAAAAATTGCAAATCCCATGTGCAAACTCTTAGAAAAAGAATCCAAATTCAATTTTGATGAGAAGTGCATCAAGGCGTTTGACGAGTTGAAGCTGAAATTAACCTCCGCACCGATTGTGGTGTCCCCAGATTGGTCACTTCCCTTTGAATTAATGTGTGACGCCAGTGGTCTTGCAATTGGTGTTGTGCTTGGTCAGCGGCTAAACAAAATCCTACACCCAATTTATTATGCCAACAAAACATTGAATGGAGCCCAGCTGAACTATACAGTAACGGAGCAAGAATTACTTGCTATTGTTTATGCTTTTGAAAAGTTCCGGGCTTATTTGTTGGGTGCCAAGGAGTGGTTCACACTGACCATGCTGCATTGTGCTATTTGATGGCGAAGAAGGATGCTAAGCCTCGGTTGATAAGATGGGTGTTGTTGCAACAGGAATTTGACTTTGAAGTCAAAGACCGGAAAGGGTCAGAAAATCAAGTAGCTGGCCATCTTTCCAGACTGGAAGCACCAGGGAGACCGAGTGATGTGCTAGATATTGATGACACTTTCCCGGATGAAAGAGTTTTGGTCATTTCCAATGATGTGGCACCATGGTATGCCGATATTGCCAATTATTTGGTAACTGGCATCGTTCCTGAAGAGTTGAAGACATATCAAAAGAAGAAGTTCTTGAGAGACTGCCGACAGTATTGTTGGGATGAGCCTTACTTATTCAGAACGTGTGCTGACAATATGATCCGGAGATGTGTGGCGGAATCTGAGGTGATGGACATTTTGAAAGTGTGCCATGATTCTCCAGTTGGTGGACATCACAGTGGAAATCGAACAGCAGCCAAGGTGCTAGAGTGTGGCTACTACTGGCCAGCCATTTATCGTGATGCAAATATGTTGGCACGCTCTTGTGATAAATGCCAACGCCAGGGCACAATAGATCGGAGGCATGAAACTCCGATGAACTTTGTTCTTGAGGTGGAGCTATTTGATGTATGGGGAATTGATTTTATGGGGCCCTTCGTGAGCTCCTACGGCCTGAAATACATTCTTGTCGCAGTGGATTATGTCTCCAAATGGGTGGAGGCGGTGTCCTTGCCTAACAATGATGGTAGGAGAGTCAATGCGTTTCTCAAAAAGAACATCTTTACTAGATTTGGCACTCCTAGAGCTATTATTAGCGATGGTGGATCTCATTTCTGCAATAAACCATTTGCTGATCTTCTTGAAAAATATGGCGTGCATCACAGGGTTGCCACTCCATATCATCCTAAGACGAGTGGTCAGGTTGAGGTCTCAAACAGAGAAATAAAAAGCATCTTGGCAAAGACGGTCAATGTGAATCGCACTGACTGGTCTAAAAAGTTGGATGATGCTTTATGGGCATATCGCACGGCATTCAAAACACCTATAGGGACTTCACCGTATAAGTTGGTATTTGGGAAGGCATGTCATTTGCCTATTGAGCTTGAGCATAAAGCCCTTTGGGCATTGAAAAAGCTGAATATGGATTGGCATGAAGCAACCAAGCTGCGGTTGTTTCAAATCAACGAGATGGATGAATTTAGGAACAATGCCTATGAAAGTGCAACACTGTACAAGGAAAAGATGAAATATTATCATGACTCGAAGATCCTAAAAAGGGATTTTCAGCCAAAAGACTTGGTCTTGTTGTACAATTCACGCCTGAAGTTCTTTCCAGGCAAGTTAAAGTTCCGTTGGTCTGGCCCTTTTGAAATTGTGAGTGTATCCCCAAATTGAAGCGTCATTGAGGTGAAATCCGAGGATGGCACTCGGACGTTTAAGGTGAATGCACAAAGAGTGAAGCATTACCATTTGTGTGTTGATGATGGTAAGGTCGTGGATAGGTATCGTTTGAAATATGGCTCCTGAACTCGAAAATGAGGTACCACGTCGAGCTGTGACGTTAAACCAAGCGCTGTGTGGGAGGCAACCCACATTTACCGCTTTGTAAGTAGTTTAAAGTTTGTATTTTCCTTGTATTCTTTTGTGTTGTTGATGTGCTAATGTGGTGGGATTTTGAGAACTGAAGGGGCCAAATAACTGCTGAATGATCCAAGGCGAGACGCTCCATGTTACGGCCCGTAACTCATGTTACGGTCCGTATTATGAAGCGTAACAGGCAAAAAGAAAAAAATAAAACAATCACTGAAGGATGAGGAAGAGTGTTACGGTACAAGTTACGGTCCGTCGTACGTGTTACGGACCGTAACACTGGGTCGTAACTTTGATACAAAATCTGGGATTCACTGGAAATTTTCAACATGTTACGCCAGGTGATACGGACCGTAACACGAGTTACGGTTCGTCGATTGGACTGCCAGGTCATTAATGAATAAGTGAAACGGGGTCGTTTGATGGACAGTAACACAAGATACGGTCCGTATCTCAGGATACGGTCCGTAACAGGTAACGTAATTGTCGGAAATGTTTAAATACATTACCGACGGTTCCCATTTCAAATTAAAAGGATTCTTAAAACGTTTTTCAACTCCCTCTCCCTCATAAATCCTCTTTTCTCTTCTTCACATCCTCCTCTCTTCATCTTTCCATTCTCCCCCATATTTCTCTAAAAATCTCTTTACTATCTTCTTATCACAATCCCTGTTGTAAGTTTGAGTTTCATCCTTACAATCGCCAACGATCAGGTATTACATGACTTTGCTCTTTTCTTTTAGCTATCAATGCGAGTTCTTTGATGCTCATGAGTAATTTCGTATAATATGCGTTGAAATTCGTGTTTTGGGCTGTGTTGGTTGAGTTTGAATTTCAATTGATAAGTTATGGGGGATTTGACAATGGTTGGGGGTTGGGATTGGTATTGGTGCTGTTTAAAAGATTCTTAGGCACGAGCAATTGCTTCCCACTGAATTGGAGGGCAAATCTGGTTAAAGGTTTCATTTGTGAAATTACTAAATCGATTTGCCCACCAACTGTTCGATAAAAGTCCCCAATAAAAACTTTAATAAACCGGGTGAAGTCTGAGTAACCCGAGGCATGTGAGGGGATATAATATTGTTTTACAACATACCCATGGGACATTAAGTCGAAAATCTTGGCCTCGTGCTTAAAACGAGAAAATTTGGCCAAGTCATTTGTTTGCTAATCCGTTGCCCGTCATTATGTGTTACGGACCGTAACGTACGTTACGGACCGTAACATCGCACCGTAACACCGATAATTTCCATGAAAACTTTCTGGAAATTTGGCTGATGTTACGGTGGGATGTTACGGACCGTATCCTATGTTACGGACCGTAACACCACACCATAACATCGATGGATTCCATGAAAACCTTCTGGAATTTTGACAGACGTTATGGTGAGGTGTTACGGACCGTAACACGAGTGACGGACCGTAACATCATACCGTAACACCTCTCAAATTTCCAGTAACTTTTCTGGAAATTTTGATCATGTTACAGTGAGACATTACGAACCGTATCCTACGATACGGACCGTCGACTGTGTTACGGTCCCTTTGCTTAATTGAACCATTTCAGTTACGGTTGAAGATACGGCCCGTAACACCATCGACGGTCCGTCGACTGTGTTACGGTACCTGACCTAATTAAAGTCCTTAGCTTAAATTCATAAGGTGTAAATTTTTTTTTTTTTTTTTTAACAACTTCTCGTACATCATATCTAACTTTTCCTTCCACAGGTATGGGTAAACCACGACAATCAAAGAAGGCTTCACCTAAGGTCGCGCAAAAAGGAAAAGGTCGTGCTGCAAGCAAGGTAACCTCACGGCTGCGCGACGACGATCTGATCAAGGACGCCAGGCCTAAAAAGAGACCGGTCGCACCTAGCAAGCCACCCCCACCAGTTGCACACAGCCAACCAAACCCACAATCAGAAAGTTCCTCCTTGACTGAGGAGTTAAGAGAGTCGAGCTCGTCGAGTTCGTCGAGCCAAAGTGAACCCCAGCTGGCTATCACACCAACACACCGACCTCAACCACCCATTAGACAGCCTACTGCGGAGGAGCGCGAAAAAGAGCGCGAACAGGAAAGAAGGAAACTTGACATTCGGCTGCAAGCTATGACTGAGAAGATCCTCCGGTTTAATGTGGAGGGATCTGAAGATTTGTATAACAAGGGGTGTGAGCGAGTAAAAGGTGAGGGAATGGACCCAAGGCGGACTATTTTCGAGGAACGGAATGTCATCTTCGATGGAATAGAAGGATATCCCGGCATTAGTGATACTATCCGATTCCACAAGTTGGAGTTTTTGAAAAACCCCGTTGGGTCCTACATATCGGTTTTTGTTAGGGAATTCTACGCTTCATATGGGGCAGCTGTATTCAAAGTAGTGAAGAAAGGGCAGCGAGCAACTCAAGTACCGGCAATGAATGAGGTTGTATTCCGGACTCCAGACAGGGCTGTTCTTGTGGCTTCTATAATGTCGCGATATAAGATCAACTTCGGATGACTGATAGCCGAAGACCTCCGAGAGAGAGCCACCCAGCCGGCCACTTCCCTCATTCATCTATGTCTGCTTACGCTACTATGCTTGCGTGCAGAACCAGAACCCCTACCCCATATCGATCACAGTGTGATTGCCAGCCATATTTATGACATCACAAAAGGGAAGGATGACGTGTTGAGCCAGGGTTCGTTGCCCTCTGCATCGGTTTCTGAGGTGCCGGGGGGGCCTACGGGGTCAGATGTTATACCCTTGGCTATCATGGGTGAATAGGGAGCTGCTGCGGATCAGCCCACAGATTCTGAGGCTCCACCGGCTGATCATGCTACACAGCCTATGCCACCTCCATCCGTACCTACTTCGGGTGGTCCTACCTCTTCCACTGGAGCAAGCCCAGCACCACCGCAGGCAACACCAGGAGTCCCACCCGAGCTTGCGAGAAAAATGATGTTCAACCGGGACAATTTTGGGGCAGTGGTCCTGCAAGCGGATCGCACCGATAGGCAGGTCAAGCAGATCATGACTGAGCTAAAATTATACACAAAAAGGGCTATTGATGCAGCGCTGCGACCAATAAAAGAACAAATGGCTGCGGACCACCTACAAATCCACTCCCGAATAGATGGTATTGAGGGCAGGATGACTGAGCTGACTAGGACACACCCTACATTGCAATTGGGCGCTATTCGGAGTGAGTTGCGGTCTGTCAAGGATGATGTGCAGAAATTGAAGGCCCAGGAAGTGGCTGTGGCGACAGACCAGGTTCCTAAAGTACACACGGAGTTGGTATAGAGCCTATACCAGCCGGTTCAGAGCCTACTAGGGGATGATGACAATGAAGACACGGTTGAGGAACAGCACGACGAGGAGTTGGAGGAGGATATCCCCTCTGTGGACAAAGGGAAGCGAAGCAGAGCATCGCCAGATCTCGAGCCCATTCTCCAAAGTCTTGATCCATATGCTGAGTTGCGCCCACAGAATGAGGAAGAGGAGCGGCGTACTTTGAAAAGAATCCGCCAGGAGTCCCGGTTAAGTTCCGACACCGCAGGAGCTACTTCTAGCTCAGCTCAGCCCATTGAGCCGGCTCACCGTATTTCTCCCCCACCCACTGCTCCACCCCATGATACTACGACAGATCCGAGTGCCTAGTGCTCTCCAGGGAGGCCCTCCATTTTTTTTAATGCGTTATATTGATGCTTTGAGGGCAATGCATGCTTTTAAGTTGGGGGTGTAGTATTTACTGATTGGTTGTTGGGATTGCTGTTTTAGTATACTGGAGATTGTTTTTAGTATTTTTGTTTTGATGGGTATTTTATCCCAAAATTGTGATAATAAGCATGTGTTTAAGATAATTGTTATTGTTTTGTTTTGTTGGTATTATTTTTATTAGCAAGTATGTGTTAGGACGTTCTTCGGCTGTTCTTTGCTATGTGTTTCTATTCCCGAAGAATGCTATGTGTATGTTAAACCTAGCATGTTTAGGATGTTTAATATAGAAGTAAAGTAATGATGACTTAAGTGGTAGTGCTCCGTGTTTCTAGCATAGATATAAATGGTTTTTACAAGTTCAATGATATCCCTCCGAAAAATAATTTGTGATATACATCAAAAATGAGTTGTTGATATTGACATGTATGGTTCTTTTAATGACATTGCAAAGAAAGGGTGTTTATGCATATGAAATCTTCAAACGGAAATGAAGTCGGAATATTTAAACAATCCTTATACCATTGTGTGGTGAGTTTTTAGCTTCTATTTGCATATGATGCTTGCAATCTAGAACTTGCCCGGTTGGTCGTGCGTGAATTCTAAGGAGAATTTGATTGTGAAGTGATCTTAGGATTTCTTTGTATTAACCCCCAAGTATCTTAAATGAGCCTGGCCCGTACAGAAAATGATCCCTAGTCTCCCATTTTTGAGCCTATAGACTTTTTCTTCGATTAACCATGAACTAACCTATTTCCCTTCTGTGAATAATCCCATTCGGCACCAAGTCCCTCCTTGACACGGAAGAATGACAAATGAGGCTAAAAGCCTAAGTTGGGGGTGACAAGTCAAAAGTGCGAAAAATGAGGCTAAAAGCCTAAGTTGGGGGTGATAAGTCAAGATGCGGAAAATGAGGCCAAAGGCCTGTTGGGGGTGATCACGAATATAAAGGGACATAATTCAGCGTGGATATAAAAATAAAAAAATAAAAAAAAATTAGATATATAGGTATATAAGTTCTAAATAAATCCACGCTAAAGATGGAGGGTCGGAAATGATAGGAAGAATGATGAATGAAGTCAAAAAGAAGTGTTGAGGAGAGTGAGTCACCGATACCCAAATATTCATCCTACCCGTCCCTAAGCCAACGTTACAAGCCCAAAAAGTCCTAATGTGATCACGATCAAATTGTTCAGAGTTGAATGCATGGAAAATAAAGGCAAGCCTATGGTTTGTGCACGCATGGTATGCAAATTTCTTTGTGAGTGTGATTGTTCTTCTGTCTCTTTAGTCTTCTGTCCCATTTATGTCGTAAATGTGTGTTGGGACATTCTTTGGTCTATGTGAGGGCATAAGGATTGTAGGTTTCAAAGTAACTGGCTTTCCGGAAGTTGAAATTCATGTGCATAGAGACCCCCGTACTATGATTGTGTCATTAATTGAGATTGCATAGTTAATTGAAATTTTTCTGAAATGTGCGTTTTGTGTCACAAACAGGAGATGGATAAGAGCCTAAATATTTTTCTTGGATCGAAGAGTCCGTGCTAACAACACATGCCAAACCCACCGTAGTCATTCTTATTTTGCTAAGATGTCGTGTGTTAGTAGCGAGTATTGTTGCAGTTACTTGAGGACAAGCAAAAGCTTAAGTTGGGGGTGTTGATGTGCCGTGAATTTTAGCACATTTTATGCCTTAGTAACTAGACATGTTGCTTGATTTTAAGTGTTTTTACATTGTTTCTTATGTTATTTTTGTGTTTTATAGGGTTGATTAACTAAGGATCGGAAATGAGAAGTAATGCTGAAAAAACGGACAAATTGGAGCTAAGCGACGCTCCGTAACTCATGTTACGGACCGTAACTCATGTTACGGACCGTAACAGGGTCCGTAACTCATGTTACGGTCCGTACCTTTGAACCGTAACAGGGCCTGAATTTCCAGAAAGTTTTCATTGAAACCATCAGTGTTACGGTGGAGTGTTACGGTCCGTAACTCATGTTACAGTCCGTAACATGTCACCGTAACATGAGCTAAATTTCCAGAGAGTTTCAATAAAACCTTCAGTGTTACGGTTTAGTGCTACGGTCCGTAACTCATGTTACGGTCCGTAACCCTTCACCGTAACATCATCCAAAATTCCAGAGAGTTGCCAAGTAATTGTCACCACTTACGCTTCAGAAGGATGGACCGTAACACAGGGTACGGTCCGTCGCATGGTGGCCGTAACGTCAAAGTGGTCAAATGACGAAATGAAGGACGGACCGTAACCTGAGTTACGGTCCGTAACAATGCGGCGTAAGGGCATTTTTGTCCAGAAACTTGGCGCGATTTTTGGCTCTATAAATACATAATGTAGGGTTTTAATTCATCAGTTAGATTTTATTTTAGAGGCATAAACCCTAGGTTTTTAATCTTGAAGTGGTTGGAGCATTTAAGGCAACAACTTCACTCTCATTCCATCTTGTATTAGTATTGTAAGTGTATTATGTTAATCTTTAAGCTTTTTCTATCAAGAAACATTATGAGTAGCTAATTTCAATTCTAAGGTTGTGAATCCCATGATGGGTATTATGTGAATGGGTTTCTATTATTGATATATGCATAATGGTTGTTGTTATTTATTCTATCTTTGAGTTGTAACGTTGGGTAATGATTGCAAGCATTAGCCGAAGCCATTATATTGACTTTTCTTGGGAAAGAGGTAAGATTGAATAACAATGACTCGAGGCGTTAACCCTCGTTTAATAGACTAACTTAGGAATAAGAATAAGTCTAAATTGGCATCATTGGTCGCTCTTCGATTGTAACTCTTTTATATTCGGAAGAATCATAAAGAGGAAATACTGCTTAACTGTTGGGAAACATTAAGAAGTCTTTAAGAGACCAAGTGCATATTCATAGAACAACCATTAGAAGTATATCACTTTGAAACCTGAAGCATAATATCTAATCAAATTGGGGAACACAACCTTAGTCTCTCTCTCTCACACATTAATTACATTTTAAGTCAAAGTATTAAATTACATTATTCAACAATCAATTCAAACTATCTGAAATAGGATTAAAGCATTTAAAGACCGGTATCGCATACGATTAGTACTCTTTTCTCTCCATATTCCCTGTGGGATTCAACCCCAACCTTGTTGGGTTACTATATTTGACAACGTCCGCTTTACGCCATTAATAGGTGTAATTTGAGCGTATCAAATATCCCAATGTATAAAAATACGGGATATAACATCGATATTGGTTGAGTCCCTGGCAACGTGTCTATGCCGAACTCAGTCTCTCTATCTGGTGGTATCCCTAGAAGATCGTCTAGAAACACTTTTGGAAATTCCCTCACAATCGGTACAGACTCAAGCAATGGGTAGTCTGCTTTCGTATCTCGCACATGAGCTAGATATACCAAACACCCGATATTTACTAACTTTCTGGCCTTAAGGTAAGAAATAAACTTACCCACGGGCGTTCCCACTTTACCTCTGAATATAATTGGATCTTCCCCAATAAAGTAGAATTTAACTGTTTTTGCATAACAATCAACTGTAGTGTGATAAGAAGATAGCCAGGTTATGTCAGCTATAATAACAAAGTCAACCATATCCAACAAATTCAAATCTACTAAAGTTTCCCAACTTTGGACTATAATAACAAAAGCTCTGAATATGCTATCAACTTTTACAAATACGCCTATAGGTGTGGAGACCTCAAACGTACATGCTAGCTGATTTAGTACTTTCTCAAACCCGATAGAAAAATAAGGAGACACATAGAATAAAGTTGAACCAGGATCTATTAAGACATAAGTAGGACGACCACAAACTAAAAGAGTACCTGTAACAACTGTGTTAGCCACCTCAGCACTCTGCCTATCTATAACTAAATAAAGTCTGGTTGGTCCCCCTCCTCCCTAAGCTCCACCTCTACCTGCACCACGCCCAACCTGAGTATTAGTTGTTCGGGCTGGAGGAGGTACAACTATAGTAGTACCTCTAAATGTTGTCTGAGTGACTGAAGTATTCCTTGGAGCTTGAAAAATCCGTGGGCAATATTTCTTAATATAGCCTAGATCATAACAGTGAAAGCATCCTCTCTGCCAAAAATTCATTTACCGAGATGTTTCTTGTTGCACGTAGGACAAATAGGAAAAGGAGATCGAGTCTGACCCTGACTAGCTAAGTTATGCCCCTGGTGGGCCTGACCTGTACTCTGCTGGAGTTGCCCAACTGGGGCTGGATAAAGACAAAAATTAACGACTAACTGATTCCGAGTTGCATGATTTCTATTCTTTGCCCTACCTGTATGCCTGTTATAACCACCTGTAGTCTTTGGTTTCTTGTTAACTTCCCGAGACTGTCTGATAATTTTGTCAAAACTCTCTCTACGCTTAGCCATGTCTACTATCTTGAGAAAGGATTTATCATCCACGTGTGAAGCCAAATCCCTAGCTATATATGGATTAAGGTCGAACACAAAGTTTCTGACCTTTTCCCTTTCTGTAGAGACCACCATGGGGGCATGCTCTGCTAACCTGTTTTTTTTTTTTTTTTTTTTTTTGAAATGGTAAGGGTTTTGT
This sequence comes from Lycium barbarum, assembly GCF_019175385.1. Taxonomy (NCBI): domain Eukaryota; kingdom Viridiplantae; phylum Streptophyta; class Magnoliopsida; order Solanales; family Solanaceae; genus Lycium; species Lycium barbarum. The sequence goes on along the minus strand of NC_083348.1, from coordinate 67,426,430 downwards.
TAATAACAGTACCAAGATGATACATAACATATAAGAGAACATACTAGTTATTTGCTAACCTGTTAAACTCCATCTCATACTTAATAATTGTCATTGTACCCTGCTCGAGATTATCAAATGCTCGCATGAGTTCTTCCGGTTGGCTGCTGGGCAAGAATGTTTCAAGGAAAGACTATTTGAAGTGTGGCCAAGAAATAGGTGGCAGATTTGAACCTCTACTTTTCTTGTAAGTCCTCCACCAAACACTTGCTGCCTGAGTCAGTTGATACCCAATCAACTCCGTATCCTGAGTATCAAGACAACCCAGAGAAATAAACATTTATTCAATTTCTCCAGAAATTGCATCGGCGCTGCTTTTGGGTCCCTGCCTGTGAAAGTGGAAGGGTGAATCCCAGTGAAGTCTCGTGGCTTGATTCTAACTGCAGGTGGCGGAGTAACCCCTGTGGTGCCACATAAGCTGGGAGAGCCCGAAAGTCATTTTCTACTGCTTCAGCATTCAAACCATATTGATCCTTAGCTGGCTCATATGCGGAGGCCGCTTGGTTACCAGTTGGAGGGACTAGTGACTCTAAGAACTCAAGGATCCTATCAATTCGATCATCAGATTGTCGGGGATGATTTTCTCTGACTGTGTTAGGAGGAGTAACCCCTACTTGCTCATCAGTCACCAGTTGAGCTTGATTACCTCAAGCATTAGCACCCCTTCCTCTGACATTTTGTCCACGACTCCTACCTCTACCTCTGTCTCTGCCTCTACCCCTTCCTCTAGCTGCAACTGGTACTACAGGTACAGCTGGCAGTACTGCTTGATGATTAGTTGCTGGTATGCCAACATTGTTAGCTTCAGAGGAGGAAGTTGATCTAGTTATGACCATTGTTTCTGAAATATGAGACAAACCACTATTAGGGCTTTGAAACATTAACTCTAAGCACGATATATAAGAAACAAAGAAGAGAATTTTCCTAATATGTCGTATAGCCTCCCAAGTATTAGATGTGGCGTGCTACACACCCATAAGTAAGACTCTACAAGACACAACTCATTACTCCCTAAGACCCCTAAACCTGGCTGCTCCGATACCAACTTTTCACGCCCTAAAACTAGGGTAGGACGTGATTGGTACCTGACCTAAGCTACCCGTTGAGCGAACCCTGAATTAAGCTGTCTGTCATAGCATTTATTGAATTAATTAACAACAATTACCCAATAAAGCACTAACTGAGCATATTGATATCTGCATTAGGTACTGAAAGTACGAATCGTGAAAATCCTATGAAAACATAAAGGCTAAAACGTGAAACTAAAATAATCCACTAGGCTAAGTCATGAGCTTCTAAAAGACTCCCAACAAGAACACATGTCCTCGAGGCATACCCCGAAATACTAAATCAATGCAAATAGACGATATTGAATTCCCACCGAGAAGAGAAGCAGGAAAATGTTGAGTTGAACGCTAGTCCTATCCTGTAGTGCCTGGAACATGATCAACAATATCTGCATCCAAAAAAATAGAAGCAGGACCTTACGAGCTAAGTACCACCGATAGGATACCCAGAAAGTCTCATAGGCCACCTCCTAAGAAGGCGGAGTGAGTCCTTTTGAGATAGAAGCAATGAGAATAATGTACACCCATAGAAAACACGTAAGCCGTTTAGGGTCTAAAAACTAATAATAGACAAAAACAAACTGAAATCGTAAGCTGAACATGTAAGTGGATAACAAAACCTTGAAACTAAGCTACACATAATGGTATTATGTACGTGTGATCTAGAACACACATAGGGGAGTGTCGGCTTATCTCCCTAGCAAACAATAACCACTATGAGCGTGTAGGTAGCTAACCCTTGTCTCTGTGGCATTCACGCAAGAGGAGGTCGGCTAGCTCTCCTGTCTGAATGTGATCACCTTAATGCATGAATAATTGCTGAAACTAAACATAAGTATCACCACAAGGCACATAACAAGTGGTATACACATAAGCACATAATATTTCACGTTTTCATATAACGTATGAATTTCATAGAATACATGAACCACGAGGCTCTAATGAAATCCCCTATTTGGAGAATAAGCCTTAACTTAAGCTTTAGCTTGAATTATCTCTTCAAGATTTCTGGGATTTCAATAATTCACAATCTACAAATATTAGGACTAGGATCATCAGGTCATGCTCAGCTATTTCAATAATTCTAACAAGTTCCGAAACAAATTCCCCATACATACAGTTGATAGTTTTGTATTTTACTAGAAGAAATAATTTTATCTATTATTTTAATAACTTCTGATATCAATCCCAATTCATAAAAACAAAATTGGCAGTAAGCTTAACATATGCTTCATGGTATAAATAATTCTTCTATATACTTTGAGATTAGCTCTTACTACACAATTTTGTTCCTACATCATTCATAGAGTTCTTAAACTTTTCAAATCAAAATCAATTAGAAATATATGTACTATTGTGTTGTCTAAGAGTGCACTTATTCAGAAGTTTATAAAACTACTGCCTTTGGAGAATATTTTTGTAAAACTAAAACAAATGCATCAAGCATGATTTTCTAGTCTAATACTCTTGTCAAATATGATTATATTCCAAACCCTTATCAAATAGCTATAGCAGCCCTTAAACTTAAATGGGTTCTGGCCATCAATAGTTTAACTTTATTATTAAATACCCTCATATCCTTGACAACCCAATACTTGATTTTGACTAACTATTTTAATCCTCTAATATAATTGCCATCAACCTAATATAAATTCGGGCTTTAAGAAGCATTAAAATAGCTTGGGGCTTCACAGGATCATAGCCAACACCAAGGGGAAGAGTTATAGGCCTAAACTACAAACTCATATATGCTAAATTCATACACAATATTTGGATTGAAAGGAACACAAGAGTCTTTGATAAGAAGGAGTTGACTACAACAGCTCTGGCAAGAAGGATAGCATGTACTAGCAATATCAGGGCAGTAGGTTATGTTAAAGTGTTGCTTAATCAATGTAAAGAGTAGTCACAGTGTAGTGTAGGATCTGAGATAGCCTAGTAAGCTTTGTAACTGATAGTGTGGTGAGAGATAGATGGTCAATGATTGAGCAGATTGTGTTGATCTACTGCACTTTGTAAATATTCTACTTTGGTGATTAATGGAAAACTACTTAATTACAAAAAAAAAAAGATATATATATATAACCACTGGTGAAACTTACACACCTGACGAACGATACCTTCTCGTTTTCGCGCTCTTTTTCTTCATTTTCCTCTTTCTCATCCTTTTTTCTTCTTGTAAGGTATAAAGATTTTCCTATGCATCAGTATGGTGATATTGATACATAGATTATTTTTTCAACTTTTGTACTCTTAGTAATTGGCGTAGAGAGAAAAAGTACGGGAACTCGAAATTTATATACAACTCCAAAAAGAAGTTGACAAGCATTTATCTAATAACTGTCATTGGCACTTGTAGCCCAAACAAGTTGTCAACAAGTAAATTTTATAGTTTTGCATCTCTCTTTCTTCACATTTTTCTTAACCTACCCCAAATATCTTCTCCAATAACTCATCAGTAACCAAACAATTCTCAAGATAGTCTTTTATAGCCTGAAAAAATGGCAGGTCGATGAAAAGCTCCATTTACTATTTTTTCTATTTTGTTAAGTGGGTGTGGTTGGAGTTCATTGAAAACTCTTGAATGAGTCTATACACAAAATATTAGGGAGATTGAAGGCCATTTGAACTAGTTTGGAGTAAAAATCCATATCACAAACCAACCTTAAAAACGTTTTTATAACAATGTATATAATTGTTTATGCACTTTGATTCTCATGGATATATACAAATATGCATGACATATCGAAGATACATGGATATATAGAAAACATATACACGTAATAAAGGGGGATATACACAAATACACACTTCCTCAAATACCGAGCGGAATCCCTTAGATATCCACAATACACCAACCAATAGCTTTCTTGTATCTTCTCAAGATTACCAACAACCTTTCTCTTTGCTCATCCATCAATCGGGCGGAAATGATTACGAGCAATGTGTTGTTTGGACCAAGGAACTCATACCTCAAGTGTGAAGGGAGAATTTTGAGTTCCAAGGTAGGAGGCTCAATAATGGAGGACTTTTCGGGAGGAGTTGCTCTGATTTTTAAATCAAGATCAAGATTCTTTGGATTGTAGTGGTGTGACCTTAACCTAATCAATGCATTAACCGTCTCCTCGAACTCTTCTTCATTTTCCCCTTCATAGTTCATTATCACCGCCGCCAACATATCACCCACGTGTTCATACTCAACGGTTGTCTTCATGGCTTCATCAATTGTATCAATAACCGACACAAACTCATATCCGCTGGTTGTTTCATTGATTTGCAAATATGGAAAGTGATCTCTTCTATCATTCATTCTAAATTTTAGGTCACCCCTCTCTACATCTACAAGAGCACGCCCCGTAGCCAAGAAAGGTCCTCCCAAGATTATGGGAATCTCGAAATCCCAAGATTATGGGCACCTCGAAATCAACTTCACAATCCAAGATCACAAAATCTGCCAGAAAAATGAACCGATCAACTCTCACAAACACATCGTAAAGGATACCAACCGGTTTCTTCATAGTTCTATCCGCCATTAGCAACCTCATTGTTGTGGGTCGGGGAGTGCCCAAACCCAACTTATTAAAGATAGCAAGAGGCATCAAGTTGATGCTTTCCCCAAGGTCACATAACGCTTTGGCAAATTTGTATATCCTAATAGTGCACAAACTTGTGAAATCTCCCGGATCTTCATTCTTTTGAACCAAGGCTTTTGTCACAATAGAGCTACAATGATGTGTAACTCCCACTGTTTCAAAACTAGCATGTCTCCTCTTGTTCACAAGCTCTTTCATGAATTTTGCATAACCGGGCATTTGTTCAAGTGCTTCCACCAAAGGAATGTTGATTGAAATCCCTTTCAATCTCTCAATAAACTTGAGAAACTTTCCATCGTCTGCTTTCTTAGCCAATCATTGAGGAAATAGAGGAGGAGGCTTTGGAATGGGCGGTAAAGCCCTTGGCACCTCCTCTACCACAATCTTGCTTTTCGAAGCTTCATCATTTTCCGCCACCTCTTCAATAATAATGGGCTTTTCAATACTATCCCATTTCTTCTTTGGAGTCACTTTTTCCTCAACAACAATAGGCTCTTCAAAAAAATTCTCATTATCAACCACCACACTATCTTTCACCGATATCTCTTCCCCAATTATCTTGACACTCCTAGTAGTGATTGCATGGCATTTATGATCACACTCATTCTTTGAATTTGCAACCATATCACTAGGGTTGTCTTTGGTTGAGATTAGACAAGATTTGGCCAAGTTGCGATTCTAATTGCTTGATGGAAGTTGAGTGAGAACCTACAATTTGCCCCAAGCTTTTCATTTCATCCCTTGTTTCTTTGCAAAATGAATCGGTTGATTCCATCTTTTTCAACACTCTTGATAGCATATCCTCCATTTTAGAACTAGCGGGGTCACTAATAGATGGTTGGCTTGAAATAATTTGGTTCCCTTTTGGTGGGACATAAGGATTTAAGCTCCGGTGGTTGTTGTAATTGTTGTAACCACCTTGATTCTTGTTATAACCACCTTAATTGTTGTCCCGCCAATGAGAATTTCCACTATCTTAGCTCCACCCTTGATTTTCTCTATCTTTGTTCCAACCTTGATTCCCTTGACCTTGGCACCAAGATCCTTGATTAGGACCTTGGTAGTTCGGACGAGAACCCCCCGCTTGATTGTCGATAAAGTTGGCTTCTTCCTTATACACTTGGAAGCATTTCTCATCCATAGAATCCCCTTCACAAGATCCTACCATATTACTCGCTTCGAGCCTCCAGCCAACACAAGTTTAGTGAGAAGATCCATTTGGGTAACCAACTTTACCATGGTCTCATCTCTCTCTTCTTCCTTCTTTATTATCTTCCTAGATAAGACAATTTTGGAAGGACCTCCTCCACCTACTTCTGTCTCGCTAGTATGCCAAGCTTCATTGGTCTCAGTAAATTTATCTAGGAGAGAACTCATCACCGCATAAGAGTTTTCCATCACGGACCCACCCGCAATATTATTTGCCTTCGACTTGTTGACTGTATCAAGTGATCGGTAGAATGTTTGGAGAAGAACACTATCGGGCAACCCATGCTTTGGACAACTCTTAACTTTCTTTTTAAAACGAGTCCAAGCCTCGTGTAGAGCTTCAGTTGGAAGTTGACGAAAGTTGTTAATTTCATCACGGATTGTAACATCCAGGAAGGAGGGAAGAATTTCTTGAGGAATGCTTGATTCAACTCCACCCAAGTAGTAATAGAACCAGCTGGAAGATCATCCAACCATACGGTGGCCTCACCCGTGAGAGAGAACGGGAAGAGCCTCAACCTAACTGTCTCGACGGAGACATTTGGATGCACATTAGTGGTGTAAACCCCAAGAAAAACCTTTAAGTGGCTATTCGGTTCATCCGTTGGTAGACCCCCAAATAATCCCTTGGTGTTGAGCAGGTGCAACATAGTATTGTTAACAAGGAAACTTCCATTTTCCTGAACTGGAGGCGGGCGAATGGCGGCGGCATTACCCGGCTCCACAATCATTTCATCATCATTAGTATTATCCCCCATTGCACCTGCGTCAACACAATAACAACAAACAAAATAAGAAGAGAAATAAAGACTAAAAGTAGAGTTTTACACTAATTGGTAAATTTCTAAACCATATTCCCCGGCAACGGAGTCAAAATTTGATACACCCAAATTACACCTTTAATATTAGGAGTAAGCGGTCATTGTAAAATATATAATCCAACAAGGTTGGGGTCGAATCCCACGTAGAATACAATGAAGAAATATACTTGCTAAGTGTAACACTCGACTATTAGTCTATATTTCAAGGGAGATGGGAATATAATGGTAATTGGTTTGAAGTTTGTTCATTAATGACTAAGAGATGTTGTTATAAAATGTAAACTATTGGTAAAGGGACTAAGGTTGGGGTTCCAATGGAAAGTAGTGCAAATGGGTATCAATTCAACCTTTTTAAATGTCTAGATGCGATTAACCATGGGTTACGTAATTTTATCAAAAATCTCTCAACTAAATTGATAAATATCATTACTAAGCTTTCTCAAGCCTTAGAATGTGGAAAATGTAAACACCCATTATGCTACAAGTTAGCTTTCCTATCTCTAGCTCAAGCTATTAGATGGATTTAATGACCCAAATCCTTGCTATCTAACTCTTTTCCTAACTTTCACTTTATTTCTCAAGCAAAGTAAAAGTACTTAGGCACAAATGATGTTTGCAACCATCAAGAGATATAAAAGCATGAAGAGTCCCATAAATCATTTTGTTCCATTGAAGACTTGTCCCATAAATCATTTTGTTCCATTATCTCTGTTAATAATCCCAAGAAAACTCAAATGGTGAATAGTAATGATAATCAAATCTTATCAATAAAGTGGAAACCAATTGGCTTTACATCTCCTATATCAATATTTTTTTCATTTTCAATCTCTTAAGTTATTTCCAGCGTCTTTTTCCATAGTATTAATCTTTCAATTATCATTTTAGTCAAATCATGTTTCCAAGTTGTTTGCAAATTTGGTTAGGGATACTAATTGCACTCGTATTCCATAATTTCAGAAGGAGAAGAAGAAACGACAACTAAGAAATTATTTGAGGCATGGGAGAATTACTTTTGATTTCGGTATGATGCTGAGGAAACCTCAATGAGAATTTTCAGATTTAGAAAAGGAAATAAATTTGGTTAAGAACATAACTAAGAATTAATTTTGATTAGAGTACAAAGAGGACTCAACTTGCTTTTTTTTTCATAATTATAATTTTACTTAAAAAGGTATAGTATTAATTACTTAAGAAAGTTACCTTGTTTACCTTTAAAGATGCCTGATGGTGTAAAAAAGTGATAAACTGACTGTGCAGAAAACATAAATTAAAATTTGGTAACCTGGTACACCAAGTTAATGTTACCTGATGGTGTAAAAAAATGATACACTGACGGTGCACAAAACTTAAAGTCCAGAAGAGTTTAAGTTTTGTGCGCTGTCAGTTTATCATTTTTTGACACCATCAGGTATCCTTAAAGGCAAACAAGGTGAGTTTCTTAAGTAATTAATACTATACCTTTTTAAATACAATTATAATTATGAAAAAAAAACAAGTTGAGTCCTCTTTGTACTCTAATCAAAATTAATTCCTAGTTGTGTTCTTAACCAACTTTATTTCCTTTTCTAAATCTGAAATTTTTCATTGATTTTCCTCATCATACCGAAATCAGAAGTAATTCTCCCATGCCTCAAATAATTTCTTAGTTGTTGTTTCATCTTGTCCTTCTGAATTTATGGAATACGAGTGCAATTAATATCCCTAACCAAATTCACAAACAACTTGGAAACATGATTTGACAGAAATGATAATTGAAAGATTAATACTATGGAAGAAGACGCAGGAAATAACTAAAGAGATTGAAAATGAAGAAAATATCGATATAGGAGATGTAAAGCCAATTGGCTTCCACTTTATTGATAAGATTAGATCATCATTTTACTATTAACCATTTGAGATTTTTCGGGATTATTAACAAAGATAATGGAACAGAATGATTTATGGGACAAATCGTCAATGAGAGACCCGAGGAAGACAAGAAACTTTGAAGAGGAGAGAGAGAGAGAAGGAAAGAGAAAAGAATATAAATTTTTGAAATATAAAATTAATTAGAAAAAATTTGGCAACTTGGTATAACAGGTTAATGTTAACTGATGGTGTAAAAAATGATACATGACGGTGCACAAAACTTAAACTCCGTGCACCGTCAGTTTATCCTTTTTTTACACCATCAAGTATCTTAAAGGTAAACAAGGTAACATTTTCTTAAGTAATTAATACTATACCTTTTTCAATACAATTATAATTATAAAAATTTAAAAAAAAAAACAAGTTTAGTCTTGTTTGTACTCTAATCAAAATTAATTACTAGTTGTGTTCATAACCAAATTTAGGTCCTTTTCTAAATCTGGAATTTTTCGTTGATGTTCCTCAACATCATACCGAAATCAGAAGTAATTCTTCCGTGCCTCAAATAATTTCTTAGTTGCTATTTATTCTAATTCTAAAATTATGGAATACGAGTGCAATTAATATCCTAACCAAATTCACAAACAACTTGGAAACATGAATTCACTGAAATGATAATTGAAAGATTAATACTATGGAAGAAGACGCAGGAAATAACTAAGGAGATTGAAAATGAAGAAAATATCGATATAGGAGATTTAAAGCAAATTGGCTTCCACTTTATTGATAAGATTAGATCATCATTTGCTATTGGCCATTTGAGATTTCTAGGGATTATTATGTAACGACCCGTTTGGTCGTTATAGTCTTTTCGGCATTTTCGCCAGCTCCCGAACATTGATTAGCTCAATTTGACCCGAGGGGACCATTGGCATGCTTCCCGAGGTGTCTAGATCGGATTCGAGTAACTTTTGTGAAATATAGGCTTAAAGTGAAAAATAGTTGACCCGAAGTAGACTTTTGGGTAAACAGACCTTTTTCGGAATTTCGTCAGTTCCGAGAGGTGCGGATAGTCGTTTAGAACTTGCATGTATATTTGGTTCGGTTCCCAATGCATTCGGATGCATTTCGGGACTTGGGTTGGAAATTGAAACTAAGGCATCGGGGGTTGACTCGGTCAACGAGACCTCCGTTGGGAATTCCGAGGCCACGGGTGCATTCATAGCGCGTTTTTATGTGTGTCTATGTGTATGGTATGTGAGCAGATGGCCTCGAAAATTAGTCGCAAAATTAGATCAAATTGTGAAACATGTAAAGTTTTATGGTGTCTGGTGCCCGCTTTGGCGGCACCAGCACCGTGGCAGCGGTACCGCTGGAGCGGTAACTCTGCCGCTGTAGCGGCCCAAGCGTTTTAGGCTTGACCGCTAAAGCGGCGCCGCTGAGGTGGTCCCAGTACCGCTAAAGCAGGTGATGGACAGTTTGTAAAATTGATAAAGTGTTAAAAGCCCTTAGACCCTCATTGTTTCCCATTTCGAAATTAGTGTCTTGGGGAATAGTTCTTGGAGATATTTTGGAGACATTCTTGGAGGTAAATCTTACTTGTTCCTTTACTCTTCCTTTAACCATAATCATCTTAGATTTCCCCTTCCCTTTAATAAACCCATAGTGATGGAAGTTGAAATAAGGTTTTGATGAACATTGTCCCTAGGCTTATTAATGATATATTGGTGATGTTTATGTTAGATTTTAATGAATCTAAACTTGTTAATCATATATCTTTCCTTTTTAGTGTTGAATTTCGAAATTAAAGAGTTAGGGTTTATACCCAATTTGGGGGTTTTGCTTGAAATCAGAAATTAGACTAACCCTTCAGTTAAATCAGCAATTAGTGGTTGGGTTATGATCATCTAGTACCTATTTTGGCATTTTGCTTCCGAATTTCTCGTTTTGCCCTTGTGGGCCCGTTTTCCCAATTTATAGGGCTAGAATTGACCTAATTTAAATAGTAGCAATATTAGTATCATTCTTCGTGATTTCTAATCTATTATTCGATTATGCTTATACTACTTTGGTTCTGAGGTTCAGCGGAAAGGCAAGACAAAGTTGTGAGTTGTTGGTATTGCGGTTCGACCATCCAGGTAGGTTATGGCTTACCCTTGGTGAGACTTCATATCGCGAAGAGCATATTTAGATTATATTGTCGGAGACAGCATGTGAACCTTCGGGGATAAAGTTGGGTTGAATATTGCCTTAGGTTAGGCCTTGTTGTGTGTTTGGGGCTAGCCACCCCGTTATGTGTGATTTGATTGTTCTATTGTGCCGGCTTGATGCCATAAGTCATTGGTACATGTTGGATTCTTTTTTATTATCGTGATTATGATATAGTTGGCATACCCGTTGTTGGTATTTGTACTTGGATATATTGTTGGCGTACCCACTCTTGGTACTTGTGATTCGGATATATTGTTGGCGTACCCATCGTTGGTACTTGTGATATTGACCATGATTATTGATGTGATTCATGCATTGCACAGATTCTCATTTTCATGATACATTATTGAGATATTGATGATAATTGATGAAACACTTGATGAGTTGTGCTCAGTTTTACTTGAGTGACGTGAGAGTCCGATGTTCATCCCGGAATCGCTGATTGAGTGAAATTGATGTTTGAGAAAACTCTTTTACTTGAGTGATGTGAGAGTCCGATGTCCGATGTTCATCCCGAAATCGTTGATTGCATGGCCGATATCCGATGTTAGTTCCGGAATCGTTGATAGTGCATGGACTTCGCAGGTCCCCCAGGGTAGTGCCGGTGAGAACCCCCCGTGGGCAAAGATCCGAGGTCCCGTCTGTCAGTTGAGCAAAGATCCGGGACCGGTGGCACTTAGACTTCGCCAATCATGCTGGGTTGTGCTACCGAGACGTCGATATTTCCGTCCGAAGTACATTGTATTGTATTCATACACTACTGCATTGCATTGTATTATGACTTGATTGAGATGCTTGGTGTGTATTGCGATGATTGGATTGGATTGGATTGGATTGGATATGTTAAGACTTGGCACACTTGGGATCAGATGCTTTACATAGGCGATGAGGGATACTTGGATTTGATTACATTGACTTATACTTGTTGGTTTATTTGCTTATCTGCTTTATTATCTGAGTTGTGTTAGCTATGCTTAGTCGACTGATGATGCCTATCAGTACTGTTATTTTTACTGACCTGCACTTGCTGTATTTTTTTATGAATGCAGAGTATCAGGTTGGATCCACTTCTGTGATGCGTGGTTGATAGTCGTTTCAGCTTCCTCTTCGAGTCTCCAGGGTAAGCATGGTCATCCGCTGCCTTGAAGACTTTTCTATCTTTATATCCTATTCTATTCAGAGACATAGACACTTTATGTATTAGTATTTCGGATTGTATTATTTCCCTGTTAGATGCTCTTGTGTTATTCAGACTAGACCCTGGGGGTGTTGTTATTATTCTGCACTATTCTACTACTTCTATATCTATATCGTGAGACTTACGTATTTGTACTATTCTGCTACTTCATTTCATTCTTTTACGTATTTATACATTGTTGGGTTGAGGGTTCGCATATCAAGGTCGGAAGGTAAGTGCCCGCACGGCTTAGGCAAAATAAGTCATGACATATTAAAAGAGATAATGGAACATAATGATTTATGGGACAAGTCGTCAATGAGAGACCTGAGGTAGACAAGAAATTTTGAAGAGGAGAGGGAGAGAGAGAGAGAGAGAGAGAGAGAGAGAGAGAAGAATATAAATCTTTGAAATAGAAAATTAATTAGAAAAAATTTGGTAACCTGGTATAGCAGGTTAATGTAACCTGATGGTGTAAAAAAATGATACACTAACGGTGCACAAAACCTAAGAGTTTAGGTTTTGTGCGCTGTCAATTTATCATTTGTTTACACAATCAGGTATCTTTAAAGGTAAACAAGGTAACATTATTGAGTAATTACTATTATACCTTTTTAAATACAATTATAATTATGAAAAACAACAGTAAAAGCAAGTTGAGTCCTCTATGCACTCTAATATGAATTAATTCCTAGTTGTGTTCTTAACAAAATTTATTTCCTTTTCTAAATCTGAAATTTTTCATTGGTTTTCCTCAACATCATACTGAAATCAGAAATAATTCTTCCATGCCTCAAATAATTTCATAATTGTCATTTCTTCTTCTCCTTCTGAAATTATGGAATACGAGTGCAATTAATATCCCTAATCAAATTCACAAACAACGTGGAAACATGATTTGACTAAAATGATAATTGAAAGATTACTACTATGAAAGAAGATGCCGGAAATAACTAAAAAGATTGAAAATGAAGAAAATATTGATATCGGAAATGTAAAGCCAATTGGCTTCTACTTTATTGATAAGATTAGATCATCATTTTACTATTCACCATTTGAGATTTCTTAGGATTATTAACAGAGATAATGGAATAGAATAATTTATGGGACAAGTCATCAATGAGAGACCTGAGGTAGATTAGCAACTTTTAAGAGGAGAGAGAGAGAGAAGGAAAGAGAAAAGGATATAAATCTCTGATATTGAAAATTAATTAGAAATAGCAGTTTAATACTACGTGATGATGTAAAAAATTGATACACCAACGGTGCACAAAACTTAAACTCTTAAATTTTGTGCACAGTCAGTTTATCATTTTTTTACACGATCAGGTATCTTGAAAGGTAAACAAGGTAACTTTCTTAAGTAATTAATACTATACATTTTAAAATACAATTATAATTATGAAAAATAATAATAAAAGCAAGTTGAGTCCTAATTGTACTCTAATCAAAATTAATTCCTAGTTTTTTTTTAACCAAATTTATTTCCTTTTCTAAATCTGAAAATTTTCATTCATTTTCCCCCACATCATACCGAAATCAGAAGTAATTCTATCATCCCTCAAATAATTTCTTAGTTGTCGTTTCTTCTTATCCTTCTGAAATTATGGATTACGAGTGCAATTAATATCCCTAACAAAATTCACAAACAAATTGAAAACATAATTTGACTGAAATGATAATTGAAAGATTAATACTATGGAAGAAGATGCAAGAAATAACTAAAGAGATTGAAAATGCAAAAAATATTGATATAGGAGATGTGAAGCCAATTGGCTTCCATTTTATTGATAAGATTAGCTCATCATTTTACTATTCAGCATTTGTGTTTTCTAGAGATTATTAACAGAGATAATGGAATAGAATGATTTATTGGACAAGCCGTCAATGAGAGACCTGATATATAATAAACTTTGAACTGGAGAGAGATAGAAGGAAATAGAAAAGAATATAAATCTTTGAAATAGAAAATTAATTAGAAAAAATTGGTAACCTGGTATAGCAAGTTGATGTTACCTGATGGTGTAAAAAATGATACACTGATGGTGCACAAAACTTAAACTCCAGCAGAGTTTAAGTTTTGTGCATCGTCAGTTTATCCTTTTTTTACACCATCAGGTATCTTTAAAGGTGAACAAGGTAACTTTCTTAAGTAATTAATACCAGACCTTTTTAAATACAATTATATTATGAAAAGAAATATAGTAAGGGCCTGTTTGGAAAGCCAACCATGTAATTGGAATTGGGTGTAATTATACAGTTTGACATGTTTGTTTGACCAAGCAATTACACTGTTAGGTGGAAATTGGGTGTAATTGAGAGGGTGTAATCAGACAATTCTCAAAGTGAGGGGGGGTTGAGAATCGAGTGTAATTACACCCTGTAATTGCATGGTTACTTTTTAGTTTTTTTTTCTTTTTTGTTTATTTTAATTTATTTTTATTTTAATTTCTATTATTTTAATTTATTTTTTATTTTTACTTTTTAATTATTTTTATTTTTTTAATGTAATTTTCTTTTTATATTATTTATTTTCATTTCATTTCCTTTCTTCTCATTCCCAACCTTTACTTTTTGTGGTTCCATGTAATTGCTCGTATTTTTTTATTTTATTCATGTAGCATAACCATGTTATTATTCTAATTTTTTGAAACTACACCTCTTAATATTGGAAAGAATGAGTCATTAACAAACTTGACATATAACGAGTGATGTTATTAAAGTAGAATTTCGTTGTGAATGAGGTTATAGACTTATATTTTCCCTTTCTTTTGAATTATTCACTTAAGTTATGTTGGAACTTACTTATGTAATGTTGGAATTTGACATAAGAGTATTATGTTAAACTTTTCTTTTGGATTTTGAATTTAAGTTCTATTTTCAATTTTAAGTTATTTTCTTTCACATTGCATGTTGTTTATTTTTCACATACATTTGGTGGATTTTTTGTGTCAAACATTTGAAATGTTATGGCATTATATTTATAAATATTATTTTTTTGTCAAACATCCAATCCATGACGTTCTCACAAAAAATGTCTTCTTTTAAGTTTTATAATTAATTAAAATTAAATATTATTAATTTAAAAAATATATATCAATTATGTTTTACAATATTAGTTACAAATATATGATTATTAATTAATATATATGTTGAAGAAACAATGTGTTATTAAATAACTAAATTGATATCATTTATAAAGGCAAATAATTTTTAAATTTTAATTTTAATTTTTTTTATAATTAAATTTTATTTGTAAATTCAACTAACTGTGTAATTACACTTGTGCAACCAAACAGCATGCTAGTAATTACACTGTAATGCCGTTGTGACAAACAAACAGGTCGCAATTACACTACTGTGTAATTACTACTCTAGTAATTACACCAATTTCAATTACAAGGTAGCTTTCCAAACAGGCCCTAAAAGCAAGTTGAGTCCACTTTGTACTCTAATCAAAATTAATTACTAGTTGTGTTCTTAACCAAATTTATTTCCTTTTCTAAATCTGAAATTTTTCATTGATTTTTCTCAACATCGTACCGAAATCAGAAGTAATTCTTTCATGCCTCAAATAATTTCTTAGTTGTCATTTCTTCTTCTCCATCTGCAATTATGGAATACGAGTGCAATTAATATCCCTAACCAAATTCACAAACAAATTGAAAAACATGATTGACTGGTACGCTCTGATACCAATTGAAAAATTAATTAGAAAAAATTTGGTAACCTGGTATAGAAGATTAATGTTAGCTGAAGGTGTAAAAAAATAATACACCGACGGTGCACAAAAATACATAAATGTCTGAAGTTGAGTCATCCAACTTTTTATTGTCAATAGTTCTACAATTCGGATAAAAATGTCAAGTCAAACTTCGGACGCCTATGTCAAAAAGTCTCTTTAACTTTTTTTTTCTCTGTGTTTGCTTGGTTCTAACTTTCGGGGGGAAAAAAGACAGAACAAATCCTCCTCAAGAGAGTAATTCTTTAAACACATTTAGTTTTTCTTTGTAAAATGTTACTCCAAAATTGTGTACAAAAAATATCTAGAGAAGTTATTTCCAAAACCTACCTAAACGTCACCTAACATCTTGCACAAATAATGCACATGTAGAAAGAAACTTTTTTCCGCACTGTTAAAAAAGGTGATTGCTCAACATGCATCTTCAATAGTATTTACATGTTTTATTTTAGTTTCTGACTTAATTTCAGAGAGTTCTCGAATGTAAATCTATCATGGTGGTTTAGTTTGTCTTACGATACATCAGTGTTTGCTGTAACAACTCTTTTTGTTTCGTTTTATATGTTTTTGCTTCACTGAGTAAATAATTTTAAAAAGTAAGAGGAATTTTAGATCTCGTGATTTTAAACGAAATATACGTATAATGTATCAAAATACCTTTTGAATTTATAGTCTAAAATATGTCACTTGAGATGTCATAATTAAAAAGCTATTAAATATGATTTTTTTCAAAACATACTAAAAAAAAAGATATATAAATAAAAATAAATAGGATACTCTCTCCGCTCCATTTTTTTTTTTTTAGTCCGCTCCAATTTAAGTGTCTTACTTTTTTTTTTGTTCCAAAAAGAGTGTCTCTTTCTATATTTAATAAGTTTTGGCAAGTTTTAAACCACAAGATTAAAGGACTACACACCTCTATAATTTAAGACTACAAGATTCAAAAGTCTTACTGTGTTTCTTAAACTTCGTTCCAGTCAAACTAAAACACTTAAATTGGGTCGGAGGGAGTATTATTTATTCATGGTTATTGCTTATTACTCCCTCCGTTCACTTTTACCTGTCAATTATTTTAAAAATAGATTTTCACTTTTACTTGTCTACTTTCAGATATCAAGAGAAAAATATTTTTTTTTATTTTATCCTTAGCATTAATTACTGTTTTCAAATCATTCTCTAAATTCAGTATAATTATATACTAATTAATATGAATATCATGATAAAATATATACTTTATTTATTATTTCTTAATGAATATGCAAAATTCGCAGTGGACAAGAAAGTGAACGGAGGGAGTGCTATATACATTCCCTCTATGCCGGCTTTGCTTCTAGAAACTCTGTTTATACACGTCTTGGGTGAAACCGGCCCAACAAAATGGAAAGAGACCATTGTACGTTTTCATGATATGGGGTGCTTCACAATCACATGTTATGCATATCTATTTACGTGGCCTGAAGTGTTCTAGCAATATCTTCAAATGTCTTTGGCCAATAGTTCTTAGAAAGCTGCAAATTCTATCACATCACTCAGCTTCAAAGCACTATAATTAGCACATTGCATCTCGAATTCCCAAACAATAGTGGACAGTGATAGATTCCACAGTATACTACTTTACCTATTCCACATCATTTGATTCACACTTCATAGTAAGCATAAGAAATTGCATTATTTTTACAATCAATTGGTATCCGGAAATTAACTCAGTGATTTAATTAATTTAGATTTGTATCGTGTATAGCTTATTCAAGAGAGAAAGTGTTCCTTATTAGGATATAAAAATTGCTTCATTCTCAGGACTTGAATTCAAAATTTCTGATTAAGTGTGAACATAATCTCATCCATCCTATTATATTCCTTAATGGCATAAGAAGTTAACATTATATATACATCTATATAGTCCAAATAGATACGAAATCGTGGATCTCAATATCATGATCAATTAATAGTGCGTGTCCCTTTTAGTTGTTTATCGTATACATTTGAAGCTGGATGTGAATGGAATTTAGGTTGTTTTTATATGAAATTGGACCTTTTAATATAGAGTGGAGTTATATTAGCCGATCGTCAAGAAGACTGGGTTTCTAGGCTAAGGAATTGACTTCCCACCACTAGGCACTTTGTTCATCACTGTACAAAAATATTGTTGTCTTCAAGAAATTTGCTTGCCTGAATAGTTAAATTGAAATTCCAAACTTTGTAAACTTCCTGGTTTCATACTCCCTTACGGTCCTTAGGTTTAGAAACAAGTAATATATTACTAGTAATCTGGTATAATTTTTGCATTTCGAATTCGTGCATAATTTGTTTCTAAACCAAAGGATAGCAAGGGAGTATGAAGCCAAATATATAGGAATTAATAATGCAAGGATTGTGTGTGAGAATTAGTAATGCATGAATAGTCTAGAGAAGATAAATCGGATCTATTAATCTATATTATATTAAAAGCATAAACTCTCTAACTTGAAAGTTAAATTACGTAAATACTCCTAAACTCTAAATATCCTCCTTAAAACAATTAAAACCAACGCATAACAAACAAAAATGAAAAGACACCACGTTTAGAAATACAGTTTGAGAAAAGAAGATATCACACACATATACCAAGTCGGTTTTCAGAGGGGCATTGAGGACAACTGAGAACATATTCCCCCAACTTTTTTTCCTTAAAAATGACCGACTAATTGATGACAATTCATACAATATCCAGAGCATCAGTCGGTAGACATTTGCAAACATGTACAATATTTTTTCCATTGACTATGCAGTTTATTTTTTGTTGTGCTATCTCCTGTACTTTGTTAATTCTCCCATTTACTCTCTTTTCCTTCTAACTCTTTTCCATACTTTTGACAATTATATTAAAAACATGAACTCTCTAACTTAAAAGTTAAATTACGTAAATATCCCTAAACTCTAAATACCCTACTTAAAACAATTAAAACCAACACATAACAAACAAAAATGAAAAGACACCACGTTTAGAAATACAGTTTGAGAAAAGAAGATATAGTATCACGCACATATACCAAGTCGTTTTCAGAGGGGCATTGAGGACAATTGAGAACATATTCCCCCAACTTTTTTTTTTCTTTAAAAATGACCGACTTATTGACGACAATTCATACAATATCTAGAGCATCAGTCGGTAGACATTGGCAAACATGTACAATATTTTTTCCATTGACTATGTAGTTTATTTTTTGTTGTGTTATCTCCTGTATTTTGTTAATTCTCCCATTCACTCTCTTTTCCTTCTAACTCTTTTCCATACTTGTATATGGTGAATACCGGATACGAGACAAACCGGGGGAACGAAGCCGGAGCAAGGAATGGGAATGGGGTGGCGATATCGTTCACCCTAGACCGGGATAATGCTTGAACTGGAGCTGGGCATGAGTACCGACAGGTCTGCCTTCGACATCGTTAGAACTTCCAAGCCCGATGACCCGAGCATTCGTGGCCGTTAGTCCGAATAGTCGTTGGTCCGTGTGATCGGTGTGTGCGGGCTACGCGCCAGTAGCGTCCTGCAATAGTCAACTACCTACCTTGCGTGTGTCAGGCGGCGCCGTCAGTCCAATCCCACCAAATCCGTGCAGAACAGTCCTTGTTGTCATTATTTTATTAACTCATATTGTAGGAGAACCATGGGAGTGTTACTATAAATATGGCATATCCCCCTCCTTTGGAGGGGTTGGCTCCTTTTACTTTCCAAGAATACTTGTAATAGAAGAATTCATATATACAATCTCTCTCATTATTTGATTCGGCCAAGGCCACTCGTTATTGTTGTTATTGCATTCAATCCATCAAGTATCATACATTATACACAGACATTTGTGTTACTAGCCAACTATCATTTTTAGTCGTTTTATTAAGGTGCTCTCAAATATTTACTTTCTTTATCCAACACACATCAAGAACGAAGTACATATCCTATACCCATTTACAAATTTAATTGATTATCCGAATCCGGGGTAAACAGTTTGGCGCCCACCGTGGGGCTAGGATAATAGTGGTCTTTGGCCTTGATTTCTACCATATTCATCGAAACCAAAAGCGTCCCTACCCATCTCTGTGAAAACGGTCCGAATGGCTGATGTCGAACAATCCGGTCATGTCAATAATACCGAGATCGTGGCGGAAAACGAAGGGAGCGGACTGCGGGCATTGCCGAACCCCGCTGATCCGAACCCCGTTGATTCAAGGGAAGGACTCAAGCGGCAAAATACCGTAGATCAAGAGAACGCCGCCCAACCGGCCACCGATCCTCTCAACACTCACCATTCTGTTACGATATCCCGGGAT
Organism: Lycium barbarum; assembly: GCF_019175385.1. Lineage (NCBI taxonomy): Eukaryota > Viridiplantae > Streptophyta > Magnoliopsida > Solanales > Solanaceae > Lycium > Lycium barbarum. The sequence continues at coordinate 67,406,415 of NC_083348.1, read as the reverse complement.
AGGGGCCGGAGAGAACCGGACGCGCCAAACGACGGCATTAACTTACGTTTAATTTTTGAAATGCTGCAGGAGCAGAGGGCGGCAATCGCCGAGCAAGGGTTAGCAATTGCCCAACTGCAGAGCGGAAAGGGTGAAGCAGGGCCGGTAAAGGCAAAGGGTACAGTCGGAACCAGAAGAAACGAAGTACGAATGGTCGAGGGCAACGGCTCCGGAGCCGGCTCCTCGACAGAGGTCCTAAAGATGCTCGAGACTTTGGCGAAATGGGTGGATTCGACCGAAAAGAGGGTTGAGACATACAATTCTCGGGTGGACCAGATACCGGGGGCTCCACCTTTACTGAAGGGGCCGAATTCGAAAAGGTACATCCAAAGGCCTTTTCCACCGAGTGCGGCCCCGAAACTGATCCCGAAGAGGTTCAAAATGCCCGACATACAGAAGTATGACGGCACCATGGACCCGTACGAGCACGTGACCTCATATACTTGTGCCATAAAAGGCAATGATATGGAAGAAGATGAGATCGGGTTGGTATTGCTGAAAATATTTGGGGAAACTCTGTCGAAGGGAGCGTTGACGTGGTATGACCATTTACCCGAGCACTCGATCACTTCTTTCGAAATGCTCGCCGATGCCTTCGTAAAGGCACATGCCGATGCCATAAAGGTGCAGGCCCGCAAGGCCGATATATTCCGGATAAATCAAAGGGACGATGAGCTACTACGGGAGTTCGTCACCCGGTTCCAGAGGGAACGGATGGAACTACCCCCGGTGCCAGAAGAATGGGCCGCACAAGCCTTCACAAAAGGGCTCAACATGCTAAGTTCAGTTGCCTCGGCCAAGTTGAAGGAAAATTTGCTGGAATACGAGGTCGTGACATGGGACGATGTCCACAATCGGTATGAATCGAAGATTCGGGTAGAGGATGATCAGTTCGAGCTCTCCCCGGTAAAGTTAAAAGTGGATAGAGGTTTCGAGAAGTCGAGGAAGGGTTATGAGATGAAGTCTGAATCATCAAAAGAAAGGTTTCGGCCATACTCCCACCCGGAGAGACCAAACTCCAGGTCGGACGGGTCAAAGGAGAGCCCAAACCACCTCTCCGGTCGAGGTAGCAAGCAGGTCGAGCGCCCGTCAAACAGCCGGGGACTCTCGTTTAGGAGCGACGCAGGAAGTTCTGTCAACCATAGGGGTCCGCCGAAGATTTCGGAGTACAACTTCAACATCAATACCTCGGGCCTTGTATCGGCTATCGGCCGAGTACCGGATGTGCGATGGCCGAAACCACTGAGGTCAGACCCGGGACAGCGGGATCCTAGCATGGTGTGTGAGTATCACGGAACCCATGGTCACAAAATTGAGGATTGCCGCCATTTGAGAGAAGAGGTAGCCCGGTTATTAAAAAACGGCCACCTTCGAGATCTATTGAGCGAGCGAGCCAAAAGTCACTACAAAGAGCGGGAAGCTCATCGAAGGGTCGAACCGGTCGAACACCAGCATACGATCAACATGATAGTTGGGGGTATTGACGTCCCTCGGGAACCGGTACTGAAACGGACCAAGGTCTCAATTGTTCATGAAAAACGCATCCGAGACCATTCGACCAGGGGCTCTATTTTCTTCGATGACGAAGACGCGGAAGGCATCGTTAAGCCGCACAACGATGCACTGGTAATTTCTGTACTTGTCTTTAAAACTAAGGTTAAACGAATTTTGGTTGACCCAGGTAGCTCGGCCAACATCATCCGATGGGGAGTGGTCGAACAGCTAGGGTTGCTCGATAGGATTGTGTCGGTAGTTCGGGTACTCAGCGGGTTCAATATGGCTAGCGAAACCACGAAGGGAAAGATCTTATTGCCCGTAAACGTGGATGGCACCATTCAGCAAACAATGTTCTATGTGATCGAAGGGGACATGAAATATAATGCGTTATTGGGCAGACCTTGGATACATAGCATGAAGGCAGTTCCCTCAACACTGCATCAGTTGCTGAAATTCCCCACTCCGGAGGGGGTGAAAACCGTCCGGGGCGAGCAGCCCGCAGCAAAGGAAATGTTCACAGTAGACGAGAAGCCGGCTCAGGAAGAGAAGGGTACAACCGGAGGGCAGGTCCCCCAATAGCAATTAAAGTGCACTGGACCGGATCCAGTACATGAAGAGGATGACTTCGGGATGCCCAGATCCTTCGTCATGCCGGATGACTCGGATGCGACCAAGTCAACCGTGGAGGAGCTGGAGCAGATCATTTTGTTCGAGTTCTTACCGGACAGGAAGGTATACCTGGGCATGGGGCTTACCCCGGAGCTCAGGCGTAAATTAATTGAATTTCTTCAAGCTAACGCCGATTGCTTTGCATGGTCGCATATAGACATGACAGGTATATCACCAGAAATAGCGTCCCACAAACTCAGCTTGGACGGAAAATTTCAATCGGTGAAGCAAAAACGAAGGCCCATGTCAGAGCAAAAACACAGCTTCGTGAAAGATGAGGTAACAAAGCTTTTGAATATAGGCTCCATCCGGGAGGTGAAATACCCGGATTGGCTTGCTAACATGGTGGTGGTGCCCAAAAAAGGTAATAAACTTCGAATGTGTGTCGATTATAAGGATTTAAACAAGGCATGCCCGAAGGATTCATTTCCATTGCCTCACATCGACAGAATGATCGATGCGACGGCCGGGCATGAAATGTTAAGTTTTCTCGATGCTTACTCCGGGTACAACCAAATTTGGATGCACCCGGAGGATGAAGAGAAAACATCCTTCATCACCCGCTATGGGACTTACTGTTATAACGTCATGCCTTTCGGATTAAAAAATGTCGGTGCAACTTACCAACGCCTAGTTAATGGGATGTTCGAAGAACAAATAGGGAAAACAATAGAGGTTTATGTTGACCATATGGTTGTTAAGTCCCTGGAAACAGAGGACCATTTAAAGCATTTGCAGGAAACCTTCGATGTACTCCGCAGATACAACATGAAACTAAACCCGGAGAAGTGTGCCTTCGGCGTAAGGTCCGGTAAATTTCTGGGGTTCATGGTGTCAAACCGGGGAATTGAAATCAACCCGGACAATAACAAGGCCATCGAGGACATCGAGGTCGTGAACAACATAAAGGGGGTACAGAAGCTCACCGGGCGGATAGCGGCGCTGAGTCGCTTCATTTCGAGGTCCTCGGACAAGAGTCACCGTTTCTTCTCCTTGCTCAGAAAGAAGAATGACTTCGATTGGACACCGGAGTGCCAAAAAGCCCTAAGGGAGTTGAAGAACTATCTGTCCAGCCCCCCGTTACTGCATGTTGACACCCAATTTTGTCTCTCCTTTATTTAATTTTATTTACTCGGGTTTTTAAATTTAGTAACAAGCTAAATACTTTATTTTCACTATTTTTTTTTATTGCTACTACTATTAATTTTCAATATTTTTACTTTCAACATTACGAGCATTACTTTATCACAAATTTTAAATGGTTCGTCATCGTTTCATTTTCGGGTTTGGACTCGTTAAATTTAATTACAAGACAACACTTTGTTAAATCCTTATTTTTCTACATATTTCACATAGTATATTTTGTACTGGTTATTAAGTTAAAAGCCCAAATAAATTAATTGAAGGAAGAAAGGGCCACATTTTCGGACCAACAAACGGATCAACCCATATATTAAACAGCCCAAATATTCAGCCCACATTTTTATTCCCCTACCCAACAGACCAGCCCACTGGATTAAACCTAAATCAGTCCATATTTTACCCGGTCCAGCCCAAACAAATTTTACCCGACCCACTTATATTTTTCCTAAAACCTAACCCTCTTTCCCTTTCCCTTTCTCTTTCCTTCAGTCGCCTCCCCTCTCTCTCTCTACCCTACCCTCTTTCTCTCTCTCTCTCTCTCCCACGCTTCCCACGCTCCTCTTCCGCTCCCCTCCACTCACCGACGACCCCACTCCTCCACTCAGCGCCGCACTCCGCTCCCCTTCATCATTTCTTCACCCCCACCACCTACGCTCCTCCCTCTCTCTCTTTCATAAACAAAACGAAACCCTATAAATCTGGGTGCGAATTGAATCTAAAAGGGGGGGGGGGGGATTCAACGTTTTTGAGGGATCTGGAACCCGAAATCAACTCAGAAAAGGGGGGATTTTTTCAGATTTGGAGAAAATTTTCAGTATTTGGAGGGAACACTGATCGGGGGGAACTACCGGATACTTTATTACCCTCAACATTTCCTATTTTTTTCATTACTACTCTAAATGGGGATTGAACACTGATTGGGGAGATTACTAGATACGGAGCATTTTTGTCACCAAGTCTTAAGCTTCTTTTATTCTGTTCTTGATTTTGTTTAGAATCAGAAAATACTTTTGTTGAAAATATGAGATTTGTGACGAATGTTAAATTCTTGACGATTCGATTAACTTTCGTCGTTGCTCGGCAAGAATTTTAACTACGACAAAAGTAATTTAATTATTGACTCGAGTTGCGAATCTGTCAATACGAGAGTAGATTCGAGGCTTTGACGTCCCACTTCACTGCACCAACAGAAGGTAAACAATCCTTCTTTAACCGTTCAATTTCAGTTTTTTTTTTTAGTAATTTAGTAAGTGTTTTTGTTGTGTACACATGTCTGTCATTTCAATCAGTTCTGTTCGTTTATATGTGTTCTGTTGTTAGATAATCTAGTCTTAGTTAGTAGCTTGATAGAATTCGTGTATGTTGTGGGTTTAGCTGATTGTAGTTTCTAGTCGATATGTGTCGTTAACAGTTTTGACATACTTTTCTGGTAATCGGATGTGGGCGTTTGTATGAAATACTTGGCTTGCGTGTGGAATTTTTTCTTCAGTTTGTTGAGAAGGCTGGTAATACTAAATAGAGACTGGCCTTTGTAGCTGCCTTTTGTACTTGTCTAAAAAGCTCTACGCTTTGTGAAGCTACTGTTATTATGCTATTTTGCTCGATTATTGGCGTCCGTTATTCTGTTAAGTTTGTGGCTGTGGCATTTATGTTGTTGGATTTGGTGGTTAGTATTAATCTAGGGCACAATTAATTAGGTGGGCTGTTGTAAAGGTCTAGTAATATATTGGATCTGTGTTAGCATACATTGTTAGTTTCCCATTCTCCATAGCATAGCATTCTTTAAAATTTGATTAGGAAATCCTTTGTTGTACTTGTTAAACTTGTCAAAGAAATCTTGCACGTATAACTGCTTCTGCTGGCTTTTATTTCTGAATATTGTGTATATCATTCGTAGCCTATCTCTTAAATGGCTTCTGTGAACTTCTTAAATATGTAGAACTTAGAACTCTCAATGTTTTATAAATTGTGTTGTAGGGACTTTCTTTACCTAACAGTGCTCTTTAGAATTTTAAATGCTCTGTTTGAGATAGTTGTTGTGAAGTGAATCACTTGTTTGGTATAAACTTTTGAGCCTTGTTAGTTTGGTGTGAATCCTTCATTAACTTTCACGTTTCGTTAAAGTCATAATCCTTTCTAATATGCTTTTCTTTTGCTTTGTTTACATAACACAATTTGGATGTTACTTGAATATAGAATGTAAATATTTTAACTCTAATCTAAGGACACCATTTAAAAACCCTTTCAGTTAGTAAAGGTCAGTGCATTTATGTATCTTGTTATCATGATATATATAAGTTTCTGGTTTGTTTGTCTAAGTGCACTATTCTTTAGCTTTAACTTTCTTCTTGTCTTTCATAACTCCTTAGTCTAGACATTGGTTTGTTTGCCCTATGCTTTTCTCCTTTATCTTTTCGAAGTTATATTAAGGATCTGTTAGTTTATAACAGATCTGAAAACGTAACAGTGCACATCTTTCTTTGTCTATCTTTTTTACAGTTCAATTATTTGCATACATTTTCCTTGTCACTAATCGTTATTTTTTTTTTACATGTACACTTCGGAGCGAAAATGGAGTCTTCATAAAGACTCATTGTCCGAGCAGTCTCGTTTGAGACCATGCTGCCTGGAAGCCGCTATCCTTCATTATTCGTCTCCTCTCTACCTCTCATCTGAACAAAATGAAATGGGCACACAAAAGTTGCATCCATCATAACTTTCTTTACGATCTTACTGTTCCTTTTGTGATTGTCCATTGAACATGTTGGTTCTCTTAGAAGGATATAGCCTAGAATACTACCAATTAAGCTTAGAAAGGGTATGATTATGGTGCCTAAAACGTTTTGTTTTCTAGAATTAAAACCCCTTATATCGCTGGTAGTCTTACTAAGAAAGAAGTGCGGTTTAATTATCTCTTCCTTAATAAAAACCCGTTTTTAGGATTTGGACAGCTTCGTTGTGTCATTAAAAGTAATTTTCGCTATGTGAAAGTTTGTTAAGAAGAGTAGGCTGAAGTTTTTTTTTTTTTTTTTTTTAAAAAAAAGACAATCAAGCTAAATTAAAAGAGTAGTTTTCTTTTGTTTTACCCGAAGTTGAATTTGAAGAAGGATTAACCAATTGAGATGAGCTTTTAGCATTATCAGATCTTTTTAAACATGCACCTTTCTCCTTCACTGTATTTTTTAGAATAAACCTGTAGTCCAATATCATCAACATATTACTATAACGTATTTTTAACTCCATGCTCAAATCTATCAAGTTTCTTTAAAGTAGTAATTTATATATAACTCCTTAAATTCATACAAGATGTTACGAAAATACTTTTTTTTGCAAACCAATAACGCATGAGTAAATGGTAGTTTGTCCCAACTAAATCTTGCTTTTGACCTTGCCCAGATCACGTTTTTAAAATAATTTGTTGTTGGGTCCTTTTCAGCATATTGCTTGTTGGCACTTTATAAACCCAAAATGTCTAATTGTGAGTTATGTTCAAAATACCATGACCTAACCTTTTCAATCAACTTTTGGCAGACTCAAAGGATTTGATCTTTTACAATTCGGAATCAACTCTCTAAGGCTCCTTTTAGCAGCGTCTTAACTGTTTTACACTTTAAATTTATCCTTAACTGTTTTACACTTTAAATTTATTCTTTTTTAAAGTCTAATTAATTAACATAAGTCCGGTCGGATTAACCATTGTTAATGGGTCTTAAAGGATGCCTAATACCTTCCCTTTAGACTAATTGAACCCTTACCTAAAATCTTAAGTTTCGCGGACTTTTAAAACAGAGTTAACTTTAAAATAACTCTAATAAATTTAGGTGTCCTAATTCACCATAAATAATTAGGTGGCGACTCCTTAAAATAAACAAAAAATAGGAATCACCAATATGTTGTACTCTACTTTAACCCGGTTAAAATGGGGTATGACAGCTTGGCGACTCCGCTGGGGACTAAAACCTAGGTTCTAACCATAACGGACTTAGATTTAATTAAGTTTTGTGTGCTAACTTAGTTACTCTATTTTGCCTAAACTGTTTTACATGCTATAAATTGTTTGCGTGATTAATTGTTGTTTGATATAAACTGTCTAAGTGTTACTGCTTTGATAAATTGTCATTCTGTTCATATTTCTTCCACTTCTGGAAATTCACACTATCACACGTACACGCGAGGTGTGTTTTGCGCACCCGCAAATTTCTTTCAAAATCTCAAATTTTAGGAGAGTTGGCGTATGCGCGGGGTGTCCGAATAACGGAGACCGCGTAGCCTTCTCACTCGAGTAGTCCGCTCGGGAACCTTGCGTCTAGTACACCCCGCGCATACGCCACTTATAACACACCACCTCCTATCCAAAACACTCCGACCGTCCAAACTCATCCAACCCAGCATCTACAAGGGGCACATTTTGTCACCCCAAATGCGCAATATGTTCCTCCGGTATATGCAGCAGAAACACAAGCCTTTACCAAACCAGTAACGGTCAGGTTCCAACCCGAGGTAGATCAATACGAAGAAATGGAAAAGGATGCAAAAGGAGGGGCATACAACATATTGCTAAAAGAGATCCACAGTCTCAAAGAAGCAATGAGAAACCTTCCAGTTGCTAGGGGAACTAAGAGTGTAGAATACGAGGATCTCTGTGTTCAGCCTGACGTCGATTTGCCCATAGATTACAAACCTCCGAAATTTGATACATTTAATGGGACAGGCGACCCTCATACACACTTAAGGGCCTATTGTGACAAACTGGTTGGAGTAGGTAGAGACCAGAACATAAGGATGAAGCTCTTCATAAGAAGCTTATCTGGTGAGGCTCTTACTTGGTATACACAGCAGGACGTCCGTAAATGGCGTGGTTGGAGTGACATGGCGCAAGACTTTATGGACAGATTCAGTTTTAACACCGATATCACGCCAGATAAAGTCTACATGACTAAGTTAACCAAGAAGTCAACTGAGACGTTCCGCGAGTATGCGTTACGTTGGAGGTCAGAAGCGGCCAGGGTTCAACCTCCGATGAATGATAGAGAAATGACTGCTACCTTCATTGAATGCCAGGCTGGCGTATTTTATGAGAAAATGATAGGTATGATGGGACAAAAATTCACAGAAGTTGTCCGAATGGGAGAAGCCTTAGAAGAAGGAATAAAATCGGGAAAAATTCAGGATCTTATTGCTTTACAAGCAATAAACAAAGCTATTCAATCTGGTTCTATCGGCGGGGTTAAAAAGAAGAAGGAAGATGTCGCTGCAGTCATGAACGTCCAAGGGCATGAGCCGAGCCAAGCCATTACATACTTTAACCACCCACAACCACCTTTCTACCCTTACCACTACACTGAACCCTACCAAGCTCCACTATCTCCTTACCCTGTCTACAACGCCCAAGCAAATTACTACCAACCCCGAGCACCTCCACATCCAAACCCACATCCATACCAATCTGTTCAAGCTCCCACTTATCAAAATCGACCACATGCTACACCCAGAACCCGTCCAAACCCTGACACCAAAAACACCCGTAATTACACTCGGTTCGCTGAACCCTTGGCTCAATTGTTTGAAAGAATGAAAGCAGCAGGCGTAATACAACCGATTGAAGGAAAAATTCCCGATCCTATCCCAAAATGGTTTGATGGTTCCAAGCGCTGTGCATACCATTCTGGAGTTGCTGGGCATGCCACCGAAGATTGTTATGGGCTTAAAAACAAAATCGAAGCCCTGATTAAGGAAGGAGTAGTCCAGCTCACTGGAGCTAAGCCCAATGTGGTCAACAATCCTTTACCTGCTCACGAAGATGCCAAAGTTTGAAAGAAGTTATTATGTCAATTGGAAGAATGGAAAGGGGCATGTCATCAACTATTGTCGCTCCCGTGGGAACAATCCAAAGGCAAACGTACATGAAGATTATTGCTACAACTACTCACAACACTGAGACACCTACCACACGAGGTGCCGAACTAGGAGAGACTCTGAAGAATTGGACTTGTACTCCGTCCCTGATTCGCCGGGAGTCTTAGTAGTGTGAACATGTAGTGAACTTGTTTTTTAAATTGAGGCTTGAATCGTACCCAAAACTTTTGTTTGTTTTGCTTCATCTTTTGGAAGCTTAAATTGCAAAAACTATGAATGCATTTCTGATTTTCCTTAATCATCTATTATTGTTATTTTCTACTTTATTTATCAAAACTGCCAACTCTACAATTGTGACATAAAATGAACGAATAAACAACATATATCTCAAGAGAGTAACAAAGAAAACTCGAGTACAAGACAATATTCCACTTGAAAGAAATTGAAATAGCCGATAGACAATGACACAAGCATGAAAGCTATCAGTCAAGAAGACATTTAAAGACAATATTAGGTTAGACAGCCTAGTTTGCAACCTTTCCTTTAATACCAGTACGAACTACGTTCCGACCTGATTCCCTTGGTGGGATACGTAGGCAGCCCACATAGGGTTCGGTTGCATTACAACAGAAAATCCAAAAATCCTTATACAAGGAGAATTACGCATGGCTCGATTCCCTCGGCGGGATTCATAGACTTTCAACACACAGACAGTTGTATTTAGTTAGAAATCCAACAAGCCTTTAGCCATTTACATAACAGAACTACGCTGACCTGATTCCCTTGGCGGGATACGTAGGCAATCCACATCGGGTTCGGTCTCTTTATTAAATTCTCGAACCATTTTTTATGAACCTTACGAACTATGTTCTGACCTGATTCCTTTGGTTGGATACGTAGGCAACCTATATAAGGTTCGGTCACACCACAACATAAGTCTAGTATACCCTTCTAAGTCGAAAACTGGGGCATATTTTGAAAGATTAGATAAGAGAAAGTTGGACATCGACAATATTAAGGCTACCAGACAGGAAATAGTATAGAAAAATGAATTTTCAATTGTTTCGGAAGTATCACAATCGAAAGTTGGCAGAAATATTTTACAACTTACATACATATGTTTACATATATATTTTTCCTTACATACATATATTTACATATACATTTTCCTCATATACATATATTTACATATATATCTTTCCTTTCATACATATACTCACGTATATATCTTTCCTTATACATATACTTACATACCTACCTTTCAAATGAAATACTTTCTTGCAATTGTTTCACTATTGTTCACCTACCGAGGCTTGAACGGAGATCACAAGATCCAAACAAACAAGATGAATGGAGAGCCAACAACGTCAAGCTTCAAGTCAACACGAATCAACTTCCCCCTCCCAAACTAAGAATTTTTCTTTGAGTGCAGGAATTAAAAGACCGCGAGATCAACAGTCAAGTCTATCAATCACAATCGAAAAGCATCATCTGGCCCATTATGGCCTCGCCTCAAAAGCCAAACGGCTTTATTTCTAACTCTATCTTTAATTTTATTTTATCACAACAACTTTATGACTTCATTAACAAACATACCTGTTTTGTAGGTTAAAGGCGAATTAAATCAGGATCACATGTCATTAGTTCGGCCTGTCACGATACCATCAACATCATAAGCCAAACGGCTATGCTATCACTTTACTCCATACTTTATCAATTATTTTTCACTTTACTTACTTTAACCACTTTACCCTGAACTCTACAGGAATCAACATTAAATCTCCGAAGACAACCGGAGGCATCATTTGGCTATTCAGCCTCTTCCGCATTAGCCAAACGGCTACACTCTTACTTTACCCCTACTTTATCCATTACTTTATCATTTACTTTACCAACTTTAACGACTTTATCCTGAACTTTGCAGGGATTATCATCAAGTCTCCGAAGACAACCGGGGGCATCATTCGGCTATACAGCCTCACATGCATAAGCCAGACGGCTACACTATGACTTTACTCTCAACTTTATCATTCACTTTACCAACTCTAACGACTTTACCTTGAACTTTATAGGAATTATCATTAAGTCTCCGAAGTCAGCCGGAGACATCATTTGGCTGCACGGCCTCATCAGCATATTATCGAGTCCCGAAAACAACCGGAGACATCACATGGCTACACGGCCTCATCTGCATAAGCCAAACGGCTACACTTTTACTTTACTATCTACTTTATTGCTTTACTTTACCATCCACTTTACATACTTTAACGACTTTACCTTAAATTCCGCAGACATCATTTATCATCGAGTCCCGGAAGACAGCCGAAGGCCTTATTACTATCATTTAAATCTCCAAACACGACTGGAGATATTATTACATCCTCGGCATACACATCACAAAAGTCCCTGAAGACAACCAGAGACAACATTTGGCCACACTGCCTCATTATAAGCCACACGGCTTCATCCTCACTCTCGCACTCATATTTATTATCATTTCACGTTCTTTATAAGTTGTGCGCTTTCAACTCTATACCAAACTTCATTACTGATTTTGACATGAATTTCAGTTTTGACAGAAAATACAACCTACAGAGATACAGCACAACGTGAAACTTTATCTTACGCAGTGAACTGAGGCAAAAATGCTGAAGAGGAATATCAAACTCATAAGCAAAGGTCACGGATCCACTCTCGAACTCGACTCCGCCTACGTCCACAAACATGTGATACGTAGGTTATCCAAAATTTCTCTTTCATATACACCGCTAAAACTCTACTAAATCAACTCTTTTCACAATCTCATATCCTTTTCTATATCCCAGTGTCACCATAACTCAACACTGGGGCATTTTGGAGAATTTACATCGTGTCTAGTAGAGTCCTACTTATGGGTATATTGTGCACCACATTTACAATTAGGAGGCTATAAACATACGGTCCATTCTCAAACACTGTCGTCAACTGTCTTCGACCCGTGAGGATACAAATGACATCTCATCCAACATCTTTTCCAATCATTAACACCTCTCAATACTCCGTCAATCTTTGCTTCCCGACATCCTAAATTCCTTCTACCCTCATAATATTTTCCACCAATTCTCTAAAACCGTATTTCCTTACAAATTCGTATTTTGTTGGTCGGAACAAAATTGGCTACTACGTCAACTTCTTCGCTCGAAGACTCTTACATCATCTTCGGTCGAAAAGGGGCATCTGTTGACACCCAATTTTGTCCCTCCTTTATTTAATTTTATTTACTCGGGTTTTTAAATTTAGTAACAAGCTAAATACTTTATTTTCACTATTTTTTTTTATTGCTACTACTATTAATTTTCACTATTTTTACTTTCAACATTACCAGCATTACTTTATCACAAATTTTAAATGGTTCGTCATCGTTTCATTTTCGGGTTTGGACTCGTTAAATTTAATTATAAGACAACACTTTGTTAAATCCTTATTTTTCTACATATTTCACATAGTATATTTTGTACTGGTTATTAAGTTAAAAGCCCAAATAAATTAATTGAAGGAAGAAAGGGCCACATTTTCGGACCAACAAACGGATCAGCCCATATATTAAACAGCCCAAATATTCAGCCCACATTTTTATTCCCCTATCCAACAGACCAGCCCACTGGATTAAACCTAAATCAGTCCATATTTTACCCGGTCCAGCCCAAACAAATTTTACCCGACCCACTTATATTTTTCCTAAAACCTAACCCCCTTTCCCTTTCTCTTTCCTTCAGTCGTCTCCCCTCTCTCTCTCTACCCTACCCTCTTTCTCTCTCTCTCTCTCTCTCTCTCCCACGCTTCCCACGCTCCTCTTCCGCTCCCCTCCACTCACCGACGACCCCACTCCTCCACTCACCGCCGCACTCCGCTCCCCTTCATCATTTCTTCACCCCCACCACCTACGTTCCTCCCTCTCTCTCTTTCTTAAACAAAACGAAACCCTATAAATCTGGGTGCGAATTGAATCTAAAAGGGGGGGGGGGGGGGGATTCAACGTTTTTGAGGGATCTGGAACCCGAAATCAACTCAGAAAAGGGGGGATTTTTTCAGATTTGGAGAAAAATTTTAGTATTTGGAGGGAACACTGATCGGGGGGAACTACCGGATACTTTATTACCCTCAACATTTCCTATTTTTTTCATTACTACTCTAAATGGGGATTGAACACTGATTGGGGAGATTACTAGATACGGAGCATTTTTGTCACCAAGTCTTAAGCTTCTTTTATTCTGTTCTTGATTTTGTTTAGAACCAGAAAATACTTTTGTTGAAAATATGAGATTTGTGACGAATGTTAAATTCTTGACGATTCGATTAACTTTCGTCGTTGCTCGGCAATAATTTTAACTACGACAAAAGTACTTTAATTATTGACTCGAGTTGCGAATCTGTCAATACGAGAGTAGATTCGAGGCTTTGACGTCCCACTTCACTGCACCAACAGAAGGTAAACAATCCTTCTTTAACCGTTCAATTTCAGTTTTTTTTTTTAGTAATTTAGTAAGTGTTTTTGTTGTTTACACATGTCTGTCATTTCAATCAGTTCAGTTTGTTTATATGTGTTCTGTTGTTAGATAATCTAGTCTTAGTTAGTAGCTTGATAGAATTCGTGTATGTTGTGGGTTTAGCTGATTGTAGTTTCTAGTCGATATGTGTCGTTAACAGTTTTGACATACTTTTCTGGTAATCGGATGTGGGCGTTTGTATGAAATACTTGGCTTGCGTGTGGAATTTTTTCTTCAGTTTGTTGAGAAGGCTGGTAATACTAAATAGAGACTGGCCTTTGTAGCTGCCTTTTGTACTTGTCTAAAAAGCTCTACGCTTTGTGAAGCTACTGTTATTATGCTATTTTGCTCGATTATTGGCGTCCGTTATTCTGTTAAGTTTGTGGTTGTGGCATTTATGTTGTTGGATTTGGTGGTTAGTATTAATTTAGGGCACAATTAATTAGGTGGGCTGTTGTAAAGGTCTAGTAATATATTGGATCTGTGTTAGCATACATTGTTAGTTTCCTATTCTCTATAGCATAGCATTCTTTAAAATTTGATTAGGAAATCCTTTGTTGTACCTGTTAAACTTGTCAAAGAAATCTTGCACGTATAACTGCTTCTGCTGGCTTTTATTTCTGAATATTGTGTATATCATTCGTAGCCTATCTCTTAAATGGCTTCTGTGAACTTCTTAAATATGTAGAACTTAGAACTCTCAATGTTTTATAAATTGTGTTGTAGGGACTTTCTTTACCTAACAGTGCTCTTTAGAATTTTAAATGCTCTGTTTGAGATAGTTGTTGTGAAGTGAATCACTTGTTTGGTATAAACTTTTGAGCCTTGTTAGTTTGGTGTGAATCCTTCATTAACTTTCACGTTTCGTTAAAGTCATAATCCTTTCTAATATGCTTTTCTTTTGCTTTGTTTACATAACACAATTTGGATGTTACTTGAATATAGAATGTAAATATTTTAACTCTAATCTAAGGACACCATTTAAAAACCCTTTCAGTTAGTAAAGGTCAGTGCATTTATGTATCTTGTTATCATGATATATATAAGTTTCTGGTTTGTTTGTCTAAGTGCACTATTCTTTAGCTTTAACTTTCTTCTTGTCTTTCATAACTCCTTAGTCTAGACATTGGTTTGTTTGCCCTATGCTTTTCTCCTTTATCTTTTCGAAGTTATATTAAGGATCTGTTAGTTTATAACAGATCTGAAAACGTAACAGTGCACATCTTTCTTTGTCTATCTTTTTTACAGTTCAATTATTTGCATACATTTTCCTTGTCACTAATCGTTATTTTTTTTTACATGTACACTTCGGAGCGAAAATGGAGTCTTCATAAAGACTCATTGTCCGAGCAGTCTCGTTTGAGACCATGCTGCCTGGAAGCCGCTATCCTTCATTATTCGTCTCCTCTCTACCTCTCATCTGAACAAAATGAAATAGGCACACAAAAGCTGCATCCATCATAACTTTCTTTACGATCTTACTGTTCCTTTTGTGATTGTCCATTGAACATGTTGGTTCTCTTAGAAGGATATAGCCTAGAATACTACCAATTAAGCTTAGAAAGGGTATGATTATGGTGCTTAAAACGTTTTGTTTTCTAGAATTAAAACCCCTTATATCGCTGGTAGTCTTACTAAGAAAGAAGTGCGGTTTAATTATCTCTTCCTTAATAAAAACCCGTTTTTAGGATTTGGACAGCTTCGTTGTGTCATTAAAAGTAATTTTCGCTATGTGAAAGTTTGTTAAGAAGAGTAGGCTGAAGTTTGTTTTTTTTTAAAAAAAAAAAAAAAAACAATCAAGCTAAATTAAAAGAGTAGTTTTCTTTTGTTTTACCCGAAGTTGAATTTGAAGAAGGATTAACCAATTGAGATGAGCTTTTAGCATTATCAGATCTTTTTAAACATGCACCTTTCTCCTTCACTGTATTTTTTAGAATAAACCTGTATTCCAATATCATCAACATATTACTATAACGTATTTTTAACTCCATGCTCAAATCTATCTAGTTTCTTTAATGTAGTAATTTATATATAACTCTTAAATTCATACAAGATGTTATGAAAATACTTTTTTTTTAAACAAATAACGCATGAGTAAATGGTAGTTTGTCCCAACTAAATCTTGCTTTTGACCTTGCCCAGATCACGTTTTTAAAATAATTTGTTATTGGGTCCTTTTCAGCATATTGCTTGTTGGCACTTTATAAACCCAAAATGTCTAATTGTGAGTTATGTTCAAAATACCATGACCTAACCTTTTCAATCAACTTTTGGCAGACTCAAAGGATTTGATCTTTTACAATTCGGAATCAACTCTCTAAGGCTCCTTTTAGCAGCGTCTTAACTGTTTTACACTTTAAATTTATCCTTAACTGTTTTACACTTTAAATTTATTCTTTTTTAAAGTCTAATTAATTAACATAAGTCCGGTCGGATTAACCATTGTTAATGGGTCTTAAAGGATGCCTAATACCTTCCCTTTAGACTAATTGAACCCTTACCTAGAATCTTAAGTTTCGCCGACTTTTAAAACAGAGTTAACTTTAAAATAACTCTAATAAATTTAGGTGTCCTAATTCACCATAAATAATTAGGTGGCGACTCCTTAAAATAAACAAAAAATAGGAATCACCAATATGTTAGACTCTACTTTAACCCGGTTAAAATGGGGTATGCCACTGCACACACCGAAGGCCGATGAGCCGCTTTTTCTCTACATAGCAGTCTCTGAAATGGCGGTAAGTGGCGTTTTGGTCCGAGAAGAATCAGGTACGCAATTCCCTATCTATTATGTATGTAGAACTTTGGGGGATGCAGAGACCCGTTATCCCCATTTGGAAAAGCTAGCATTAGTATTAGTAAGCGCTTCCAGAAAGCTCAAACCTTATTTTCAATGCCACCCCATATGTGTAATAACTACTTACCCTTTAAAAACATCATGCATAAACCTGAGTTATCAGGTAGATTAACAAAATGGGCTGTAGAAATTAGCAGTTACGATATCGAGTACAAACCTCGAACAGCCATCAAATCCCAAATCTTGGCCGATTTTGTGGCAGACTTTACCCCGGCCATGGTCCCCGAGGTCGAGAAGGAACTTTTGCTGACTTCGGGAAAGATCACGGGCGTTGGGTCTCTACATACAGACGGGACCTCGAATCTTAGAGGTTCCGGACTCGGGATTGTCCTTAGGACCCCGGCCGGGGAGGTCATCCGACAGTCCGTTAGAACTGCTAGACTGACTAACAATGAAGCCGAGTATGAGGCTATGATTGCAGATTTGGAATTAGCTCGGAGCTAGGGAGCCGAAACAATCGAAGCAAAGTACGACTCGCTTTTGGTCGTGAACCAGGTGAACGGAGTATTCGAGGTAAAGGACGAACGGATGCAGCGATACCTCGAAAAAACCCAAGTGGTACTTATCCCAATTCAAAGAATGGATCATGCAGCATGTACCAAGGGAGCAGAACAGCGAAGCCGATGCATTAGCAAACTTGGGATCCTCGGTCGAGGGGGAGGAAATCGACCTCGGGGCAACGGTGCACTTATCGAACACGGCCATAGAAATCGGGCACGCTGAAATATACACAATGAGCTTGACCTGGGATTGGCGCAACAAGTACATCGACTACTTGCGTGATGGTAAGCTCCCAAATGACCCGAAGGAGTCACGATCGCTACGGACCAAGGCTGCCCGCTTTTGCTTGGTGGACGGCCAACTGTATCGACGCTCTTTCCTCGGTCCTCTGGCCAAGTGTTTGGGCCCCGGTGAAACGGAGTACGTGATAAGAGAGGTACACGAGGGAACTTGCGGCAACCACTCCGGTGCAGAGGCTTTGGTTTGAAAAATTGTCAGGGCCGGTTATTACTGGAACCGGATGGATGAGGATACGAAAAGTTTTGTCCGAAAATGTGACGGGTGTCAGAAACATTCTCCGATGATTCACCAGCCCGGGAGTTGCTGCATTCGATCATCTCACCTTGGCCTTTCATGAAGTGGGGAATGGACATTGTGGGTCCGTTACCTCGGGCACCAGGTAAGGCCCGTTTCATTTTGTTTATGACTGACTATTTTTCTAAGTGGGTTGAAGCGCAGGCCTTCGAAAAGATAAGGGAGAAGGAGGTCATCGACTTCATATGGGACCACATCATCTGCCGTTTCGGCGTTCCCTCTTAGATAACCTGTGATAATGGCCCCCAGTTCGTGGGTAGCAAGGTCAACAGTTTCCTCGAGGGGTTGAAGATCAAAAAAATCGTGTCAACCCCGTATCACCCGTGTGCAAACGGACAGGAAGAATCAACGAAAAAAACAATAATCCAAAATCTGAGGCAGAGACTTGAAGCATCGAAGCATCATTGGAGGGAGATACTCCCGGAGGTGTTGTGGGCTTATAGAACCACATCCAAGTCGAGCACGGGGGAAACCCCGTTCTCACTGGTTTACGGGGCCGAAGCCCTCATCCCCGTGGAGGTTAGCGAACCGACCCTCCGTTTCAGGTATACCACCGAAGATTCAAACGGGGAGGTCATGGCCGTGAAGCTCGACCTCGCGGATGAACTGCGCGAAAGAGCGTCGGTCCGCATAGCGGCCCAAAAACAGAGGATGGAGAGATATTACAACCGAAGAGACAACTTTCGGCATTTCCAAGTTGGGGATTTAGTACTTTGAAAAGTTACCTTGCACACCAAGAACCCCAACGAGGGAAAGCTGGCTCCGAACTGGGAAGGCCCGTACAAGATAACCGGTATAACGGGCAAAGGGTCGTATCAGTTGGAGTCCATGGACGGGAAGCGTCTGCGTAATAACTGGAACGTGGCCCACCTAAAGAGATACTACTGCTAAGGTACGGTCCCCCCGTATTCTCTCGTTAACTTTTCTCTTTTTTGCACGAAGGCAAGAGTGGGACAAAATTAGAACCCAGATCTGAAAACACGTGTTGCACTCTATTCCTTAGTACGGTTTTGTCCCAAAGCGGGTTTTCCGACAAGGTTTTTAACGAGGCAACAAGTACAACGTGTTACTTAACGAATATGAAGGGCAAGTACCCGAATACCCGGTGTCGCACCCTCCGATTGGGGACAAAATAACACTCACCCGACCTTGGAGATCGGATAAGTGCTAGGGGAGTACTATGCCACACCAAAGATGACACCGATTACAACAAACGGAGAAACTCAACATTTGCTACGGCAAAACTAAGGCCCGTCCACCGGCCATAGCCTCCGATGTAAGGACCAAACGATCATAATGAATCGTGTCCCATTCAACATTTGCTACGGCAAAACTAAGGCCCTGCCACCGGCCATAGCCTCCGATGTAAGGACCAAACGATCATAATGAATCGTGTCCCATTCAACTTTTGCTACGGCAAAACTAAGGCCCGGCCACCGGCCATATCCTCCGATGTAAGGACCAAACGATCACAATGAATCGTGTCCCATTTTACGTTTGCTACGGCTAAGCAAGAAAGAGTTAAAATTCTCATATATGCAAACATTTTTGCAAATACAAGTTACCAAAAGTTGGAAAAACAGCTCTCGGTTAAATATACTTTGCCCAGTCATCTCGACGCTGCCTCATTCGCATACCCTACGCCGGGTACCTTGGTTGAAATTCGACAAAGGCAACGAGATCACTATGATCCAAGACAAAATTTGGCAAGCCACCGGCCCCAAAATATCGGATAAAACCGGCGGGCACAATGAATTAACGACTATGAGTCGGCCGGTCCTAGAACGGATCAACAGCTATAGCAAAAGCAGTAAACAAACATTCAAACGAAGAGGCAAGAAAAATGCACTTTGTATTTATACAACGGATGTCCCTTACATCAAAAGAAAAACAAAGTCCTACAAAGGCAAAAAGCAAAAAGCAAGGCACCAGCCCCATACTATCCGGCATGACTAGAGGTGGTTGAATGCTCGGACTCAGTTCGCTCGGAGTCGTCTGACTCGGACCCGAGGGCACGATCGGCTTCTTCCTCCATCTTTTTGTCCTCGAGTATCAGGGCCGGGAGATCTGAGAGACCATGCTCGGCTTGCTCGAGGGTGATCCGCCGAGACTTCCACTTCTCATACTCGGCAACAATAGCAGTATGAGCCTCGGTCGCCTCAACGCTTCTCCATGTTTATTCCAAGTCGGCCTCAGCCTTGGCCAATTTTGCTCCCAGATCAGCCCGGTCCCCCTCAAGGACACTTATCCTACCAATGGTTGCGTCCAGCTTGGCCTTAAGGGCATCGTTAGCAATAGCCGCCTCCTCGAGCTCAGTTCTTAGGCCTTGGCATATCCGAGATCGCTCCTCGGCTTTCTCTTCAAACACCCTCCTGCGCTCATCGGACAAAGCAGCCTCGGACTCAAGCCGCCGGTTCTTCTCGGCCAGGGTTGTTGCATCAGCATTCACCGAGTCCAGCTCCCCCCGGAGTCGGGAAACCGTGGTCTCCAGCTCATCTAGCCTCGAAGAAAATTGGACTTTATCCCGGTTAAGGCCGATCTTTTAAGCCTCAAGGATCCGGTTATAATCGGTCATAGCGGCCAGCTCGCTCTTCAAACGACGGTTTTCGTCCTTAGCCGCATCGAGCTCTGGACGAAGGTTGGCCAGCACGGCTGCCTGATTGAACTCTTCCTCCTTCTCCTGAAGGAGATGCCGGTATTTCTCCGTTTCTCGGCCTTGGGCATCCAGTTGGCCTCGAAGATCATCTATCTCATGTTGGGCACGGATGAAGGCTTCGTTAACCAACACCACACTCTACAGGTAAAACAAGTCAGAAGACTTAGGCGAAGTGAGGATAAAATCCATAGATAAACTGTACAAGGATGGCAGAAGAGCTTACCCGGTTACTTGCATGCATACCCTCGTTAATGAGGCACTGCCAAGTGAGCCCGGTCATTTTGCGCTTGTCCGAATCAGAGATAAGGGGCCGTAAATAGCTCGCTACGCCCACCGGGCGCGACAGAAAGTTGCAGTCCTCGGGCACGGTGACTACGACCGATCTGGTTCTCCTTGGCTCCACGCTCGGGGCTGGGAAGATGTTTACCAAGCTGTCCCTGGCCCCTGACTCGGAGATCCGGTTGGCCGGCCTTGTGTCCCGAGGAATAGGAAGATGACCAAAGCCCGCTGCTTCTCCGGTAGCGGGGGGGGGGGGGGGGTTCTCGAGAACATATCATCAAAATCATCCACCCGCGTAGCCGGGGTAGATGAACTTGGAGCAGCCTCAATAAATTCGGTAAAGGCCGAGGGCTCCACAGTTGCAGCAGGCTCGTGCTCGGGAGACGGACGCGTGCCTGTGGGGGCTGCGCTCTCCGGTGCTGGTTCAATCATTTTATCGGCTTCAACAGCAACCGCTTCCCCGGACCTTTTTCTTTGAAGGGGAGCATCTTCCGAAGAAGTTTCACCTGAAATGTCGACAAAGTCAATCGACCGAAGAGGAGCTGGTGAAAGTATTTCTTCCGCACCTGGATGTAGAGCAGGAACCAAGAGGCCTGCGCCAATGGAAGGAAGGGGCGGAACAGAGACCGCCTCCTCCGGTATTGGAGCCACGGTGAGAACGGAGCCGACTCTCCGAACAATGATATCGGGCTCTGCCTCTTCCCTCGAAGGGCGGGCAACACTCTTTGCCTTCTTCCCTTTCGGTGTCTGCCCCTTTTCGGAGGGCCGCTTTCTTTTTGCAGCATCGGAGAGGACGCGGGAAGAACCCGCTGTGTCAAATTCGGGCGCCGATGCTGGAGGGGCGGTCCCCGATTCTGACCTGGGGGCTACCGAGCCCTTAGGCAAACCTGAAAAGAAAAGATGTTAGCAGAAATCAGAGGACGAAACGAGTAAAGGAGAATGCGGCAGAATAAGAATAGAGAGCTACCGTGATTTTGGGCGATCCATCGTCCACGGGACAAGTGGGCCCATGTCCGGTCGTCATAGGGATGCTGGGCGAGAAGCACTGTGACCCAGTCATTCAGATTCCGGATGACCGGAGGAACGTACCCATTGGCTGGCAAAAGTCAAGGAGAAACAGTGTGAAGGAAGAATCAAAATTTGACAAAGCAATACCAAGGCAATTATTCGAGGCTTGGGACTTACGCTTGTTATTCCATTTCTCCGGGAAAGGCATATGCTCGGCTGGAATTATGTCATCGGTCTTCACCCGGACGAATCTCTCCAACCATCCCCGGTCTCTGTCTTCGTCCATTTTCGCAAAGAACGGATTCCGGCTGCGCTTGGCCAGTTTCATTACGCCACCCCGGAACAGCCTCGGGGAGTATAGGCGTATCAGATGGGCTAGTGTGAACTCCTTCTCGGCGTTGTTGGCCAATGATCGGAGACACGCAACGACCCTCCAAACATTTAGGCCAATCTGGGCCAGCGTAACGCCGTAGATGCGGCACATATCGAGAATGACCGGATCCACCGGAGGGTCGAGCTTGAGAGTGAAGGGGTATGTGTAAACGTACAAAAACCCTTCACGGTGGTCGGTAACGGATTCACCAGGTCCGGGGGCGAAGACCCGAACAGGACGAGTGTCCCACCCGCAATCAGCCCGGACTATGTCAAGCTTCTCCTCGGTGATGGATGAGGGATACCGCCTCACGTCGAATCCCCTGTCTGAAATGGAGGAAGGCTTTTCGACCTCAAGGTCTTTGTTGAAATTAAATTTGGCCGGTATGATATCCGATGCCGTGGGCTCGAATTTAACCGGGGACGCAGGCTCGGCTCCCGGGGACGATATCAATGGGGCATCATGGGAAGTTGATTCGGACATCCTGAAGATATGAAAGAAAGAAGGCCGAAGAGAGGAATTTAAGGAGAACGAAGGAACTGATGGTTCAATAAAAGGCAGAGTTGAAACAGCAACGCTCAAACAAAGGATACTCGACAGCAGCAGTGACAAGGTTGACTCTTGTGCACACAGTATGAAGCAACAGATCAATAGGGAGACCAGATATGAAGTTGGTTGTGTGTGGAGCAAGTAGAAAAAGCGCAGAATTGAAGTAGGGTTGAAGAGGATGCAAAACGTGAAAATGGTAAAGTGAAGGGGTAGGAGGCCTTATATAGGCATGTTGGGAGAGAAACCGTTACCGAGGATGACCAATCAGATGGTGCCACGTGCCCCATCATTAATTTGAAGCGACTCGAAACGACGTGAAAAGGGTGGTTGACAGAAGTGGACCACCAGGGTTGAGACACGTGGCCGATAAAGGGCATGCGCTACGCGCTCGTTCCTGCCAAAATACGAAGGTAAGGTCGGGATGAGAGAGCCACTGGTTTAGAAACTTATCCACTCCCCGTTACTCTGATAGATCGGAGATCCGGGGAGTGTGGGGGCTATCTGTATACGGTGAATACCGGATACGAGACAAACCGAGGGAACGAAGCCGGAGCAAGGAATGGGAATGGGGTGGCGATATCGTTCACCCTAGACCGGGGTAATGCTTGAACCGGAGCTGGGCATGAGCACCGACAGGTCTGCCTTCGACATCGTTAGAACTTCCAAGCTCGATGACCCGAGCATTCGTGGTCGTTAGTCCGAGTAGCCGTTGGTCCGTGTGATTGGTGTGTGCGGGCTACGCGCCAGTACCGTCCTGCAATAGTCAACTACCTACCTTGCGTGTGTCAGGCGGCGCCGTCAGTCCAATCCCACCAAATCCGTGCAGAACAGTCCTTGTTGTCATTATTTTATTAACTCATATTGTAGGAGAACCATGGGAGTGTTACTATAAATAGGGCATATCCCCCTCCTTTGGAGGGGTTGGCTCCTTTTACTTTCCAAGAATACTTGTAATAGAAGAATTCATATATACAATCTCTCTCATTATTTGATTCGGCCAAGGCCACTCGTTATTGTTGTTATTGCATTCAATCCATCAAGTATCATACATTATACACAGACATTTGTGTTACTAGTCAACTATCATCTTTAGCCGTTTTATTAAGGTGCTCTCAAATATTTACTTTCTTTATCCAACACACATCAAGAACGAAACACATATCCTATACTCATTTACAAATTTAATTGATTATCCGAATCCGAGGTAAACAATACTCTTGGCAAATAAATTTATTACTCTATAGTTGTGTTAAAGGCAATAGATATTCATCTTTACTCAAATAGTCACTCAACTATTCAAAATTACTTAATGAAGTCACGTTTATTTTGTTTGTAACAGAAAAGTCACTTAAGTACGCCTACATCACTCAAAAGGTCAGTCAACCGGCCAAATATTTGTTTTACCCTCTAAAATATCAACCTTTGTGGGGTTTTACATTTTAAATATTATGATATCTTTTTATTTTTAATCTATGTTATGGACTTAGATTAAATAAATAAATAAATCTTATTTATAAAGTAAAAAAGGAAAAATAGTTCAAGCATATACAATGGTGTAATAACAAAATAATTGAGCTTAATTTTCAAATTAAATACACTTTTTAATGTTACGTGCATTGAATATATATGTTGAGCGCTTTATTCTCTATCATTCTCAATTTTGTAAAAAAAAAAAAAAAGTTTTTATTGTTATCATAAAATTTACTAATACGAGCAAACCATTCTAATTATTTTTTTTACTATGCTCAATTATTTTATTATTCCAACTTATATATGCTGGAAAACTATTTGACCTTTCTGCTCTATAAATAAAATTCATTTATTCTATAGGTAAGTCTATAACATAGATTAAAAAGAGAAAAAAAATATTATAATATTTAAAAGTAAAAAATGACAAAGGTTGATAATTTAGAAGATAAAATAGTTAGTTGGTTGAGTAACCTTCTGAGTGTAATATACATAGTTAAGTGACTTTCTGTTAAAAAATGACTTTACCCGATAATTACGGACAGTTGAGTGACCATTTGGGTAATGACTGCATTTTTCAAGTAACTGCGTTGATTTGAAAAATATACACTCTTCGTAAATGATCATCGTCAATGGTGGTTATCTTACTAGCTGTTGCGTCAATGTTTTTGATGAAAAACCATTACTTTTCACGCCCAAACTCTTTATATAATCTCATTTTTGGGAAGGATTATTGTAATATAGTTTGTTAGCCTCTATACTTTCTTTTTTGTGGATTTTATATGAAATAAAGTAATGAGAATCTTTGTAAGAAAATTGGATTAAAAAAAAGGAAATTGAAAGGTGATTTTGAAGGAGATGGCAATAAATAGGGCGTGACGAGGAACAATAAGACAATTTTGGAAAACAGATCAAACCAATTGATGAACTACAATTATGGATAAGTTGATTGACATGGTTCTATTTTGTATTTAGTCAATTGAATTATATTCAAGTCATAATGAAGTGATAATGATTTACTTGCATTATATGATTACGCTGCACTTTGAGCTCTTATAAAACTACGCTGCCAATTGATTGAATTTTGATTTAATCACCGAAGGAGCAGTGTCCACAAGTTACAATGTAGAGCTATGATTTCTAACTTTAGTTTCTAGAATTAATTTGCTGGTATGGCTGTTTTTGTTGGTAAATACTGACATCACATGCATATACTCATCTGTCACCACTCACCAAAAGGTATGGGGAGGTTTACTCGATAATGGAATAACTATTTGGTTTAAATTCGGTATTTGCTTGAAACGAACATTCATTCTGAAAATTGTTATTCTTTTCCTTATAAATTTAATATTACGTCATATCCAATACATATTTGTTTCCTTTTCTGCCAGTAGGGTATTTGAATTAATTAATTGCTCACACGATTGGTAATGCTTTTGGTTTTTACTAATCGAAATTATTTAAATATACAAACTAAAACACTAACAACGACTGCCAACACAAGAATGTTTTATTTTAAAAAAATATTCTAAATAGTAGTCTATTTCAAATTATTTTTGTTAGGTTCCTGAGTTTAATACTTTTACTAATTTAGATTAGCTGAGAAATCATTGACCATTCACAATGTTGTACTTATGTTTTATGTATAATTAATTAAGCAATTTGTTTTAACAATATTAATATAATATAATTCAATAAAATGGTATATTACTGGACTTGACATATACATACAACGCACGTGTCGAGAAGCTAGTTTGAAGATAAATCTATCATTACTTAATTTATGAAAAGAGACGTGTTATTATCATGAATAGTTTCGACTTTCCATCATAAAGTGTTACTAATAATTTGCTTATATTTTTAATTTCGCTGTAGAGTAACTTTATGTATGTTTTCTGGAATTGACATTTATTCTGTCATCTAATTCAAGTGAGATGCAAGTACTAAGTGTTGTTTATGCAGAGTTAATTCCCTAAAAGGTCATTCTAATTTTGACAATTGCCTCATAATATTATTTTTGTTTTTTTTTTAGAATTAGAATATCACTCAATCATCACCATTTTTTTTTTTTTAAATACTAAACATTACAAAACTCTTCTTCTCTCCTAGTTAGCATGTTATGTCACATTAATTTTTTTTTATTAATAAATTTATAAAATAATTTCAAAGACATCCCTCCAAGTTTGTCTTAATAACACTTAGTTCCCTTGTGGTTTGAGATATTTACACTAACCTCCCTTATTTCGATTTTTGTAACAAAACTTGTTTAAATAATAAAACATCTATATATTCCAAATTGAACCTTTTATAACTTAATTATGGGAACAATATTTCATGACAGTTCTCTCCCCTAAAATTGTTAGGATTATTATATTAATAGTTAGGCTAAAAATTTAAAATTATTGGGCTAAAAACTATCTTATATCTAAATAAGAAATCCTAAATTCTAGTGTTAATGTAATATCACTATGACAAATCCTAAATTCTAATGTTTCGGTCATATTTCTCTTTGTTCTTATAATCAGAACATTAATAACAATATTTAGGCTAAAATGAGCACATCTTGCTTTTACTATTTAGAGGGTGAGATGAATAATCCATTTTTTTTAAATTCTTATAGTTGTATAATTGCAATAAGCTGTAAACTAATTATTATTTTTTTGTAGAAGGAGCATAAATACATCTACGAAAAAGGGTTGGAAATTGTATATACAATGTGAGACTTTAAAAATAATCAAAGAAGCAATATGAAGCCCAAGCTTTTTGAATCAATTTTCGTATCACAGCTGTTGAATTTCATGTTTTAGCGCTTGAGATTAAAATTTTCAAGCGCAACAAACAAACAAAAAACCAGCACTTTACCTATCAAAATTAGATAGTTATAAATTAGGAAAAATCTTACGATCAATGAGAAGCTATTATTATCAAAAGTTTAAACATTATAAATTGGGTTACAAAAGGGTATATTAGGAACATAAATAATGTTTAGTGTATAAAATTAGTTTGGTTACAAAAGAATCAAAATAAGGGAGGCTAGTGTAAAAGGAATTAAGTGTTATAAAGACAAATTTGGAGGGAGGTCTTTGAAAGTATTTCATAAGTTTATTATTAAAAATAAAATTTTAATGTGACATGACATGTCAATTAGGAGAGAATGAGGTTTTGTAATTTTTTAGTATTTGAGGAAAATAGTAATAGTTGAGTGATACTCTAGTATTAAAAGAAACAAAAGTGATATTAGGAGGCAATTGTCAAAATATTAGCGACCTTTTCGGGAATTAACTCTGTATATGCATGTACGAATTGTTGTTTATGATGATTGGCGAATGTTTGGTCAATCATTTGTTCTTTCCAAACGATAACTCATGTAATTATTACATTGAAATCTGAAGAGTTAATTTTCTAAATCATTACCCAAGTTTGGAGAATTGCCTTAAAATATTATTTTTGTTTCTTTTAGGACAACAAAATCACTCAGCTATCACTATTTTCTTCAAAATATACTAAACACCTCAAAAGTGTTCTTCTCTCTTAGTTGGCATGCCATATCATTAAAGTCAATTGTTTGACTAATATACATATTTTACTCATCAAACTCATTTAATCAAATTCATATTTCATAATCAATCAAATATGACCCGTATAAAAGCAACAATTGAATTAAACCGTACTTTCTATTAAGCCACTTTTTCAAATTAAGATTCTTTTATCTTAATTCAAATATATTATCTTTCAATTAAAATTAAAATTTAAGTAGTTTAAATTCAAATATTTTTAAATATCATATTTTTTCCAAAACCCTCTTACCGGTTTAATCATATAGAATTTGTTAAAAAGATTGTTGAATTACACACACAAAATTTGGCAGTTATTCCGTACATCTTCTATTTCATTGAAAAAAAAAATCTTTTACTATAATTACGGTACCCTATGGATTTAGAAAAAAAGAAAAAGAAACAAAGTAATAACTACTATTTGGGTAAACACATAAGTATATACATCTTCTATCGCATTGGAAACAAAAGAAGAAGAAACAAAGTAACTATCTAGTAAAGAAAAAAATATATATTTAATAAAAGGTAAGGTTAAAAAGAAATGGGTCAGCAAATTTGTAAAAAGCGAGTGGGTTGGTTTTTTAAAATCAAATAATATATGCGGTCAATCATAATAAGCCACATGACTTTTTTAAATTGAAAAAGAAAAAACTGGATCATACTTAATTAGATATAAAATATGAATTTAGTTAAATGGGTTTGATGAGTTAAATAGATCTATTATTAAAAAACCGGACTTTAATGACATGGCATGTCAACTAGAAGAGAAGAGAGCTTTTGAGATGTTTAGTATATTTTGAGAAAAATAGTGATAGTTAAGTGACTTTGTTATCCTAAAAGAAACAAAAATGATATTTGAAGGTAATTCTCCAAACTTGAATGGTCATCTAGGAAATTGACTCAGATCTTAACTGTCTTTTAAAATCGTTACACAGCTTATGCTAAGCAGTCTCATAATCAATTTATTCATGTAAGCTAATTCAGATGACTAGGAGCCCAATTTCGACTATATACTAATAGTGTAGATAACTTTTGTATTATCACTGTAATTAAATCGGCTATTACTTTTACTATTTTTACGATTACCAATCAATAATTTTAATGCACAATTATTTGTAACATTTAAATAAATTAGCTATGCAAATATATTTTACACTTGTCAGCAAATAAAACTATTAAAGTATATTAAGATCATAAAAGGGAAAGTTAAGGACGCAACCTAATACCAAATGAATAAGGCATCGAACTATCGAAGTGGCAGCTACTGCAAAAGAACTCTTCTTTAGTGAAAAAGGACCTCTCCATTTATTGCGTGCAAGTTAAATGAAAATGGACCTCTCCACTATCACATTTAAGAGATTTTTACTCATTAGATGTTAGTAAGAAATAAATACAAGAATCACATATCTTTTCAAACATTATAAATATAGCAAATTTTGTAATAAATCTAGCATTTTGAAGAAAAAAAAGGATTCGATTCCGTTAAATGCGTTTTTACTGCATTTACTCTTTTCTATCTCTAAATAAACATTTACTCAAATATTTTAAATATTATGCAAGGAATAATATTTTAAAGATCCTCCCCTATTTAATGAGGTTGCACCACCAAGGGAATTTGTGATAAAAAAAAATTCTTTGAATATTTTTATGCTGGACAACTTTTTGTGTAAAATATATCTTTAACATTTTTCAACTATAATATATATTATTATTGCTTTATATGATGTAAATATTCCATTAATATAACACATGTACTATTTATACGTATATTGTGCAAAATATATGAATTGTATATATATAATATAATACATTTAACTAAACTAAATATATATCATACATACTATTTAAATATGTGCAGTATATTTGATAATACCGCTAATTAGGTGTGGGCGTTCGGGCCATCAGATTGGATATGAAATTTTCGGTTTGGATATTCGGTTTTCGGATTGAAGAAATTACAGTCCGAATCCAATCCAAATAAGTTCGGATTGGATTGGATATTTTAAGTTCGGTTTCGGATTATTCGGTTTGGATATTTCGGATTTTCGGATTTGACTCTTGAGACTTAAGGAAAACTTATTATGAACGAAATTCATGTGTTAGTTTCACAGAGGTAAATCTAAATCTTAATTGCTGAGTAAAAAAAGCCTTCCCGTTCAAATTAGGATTAACAAATCCAAGTCATGTCCAACATAATAAATTCATACCAAACAAAAGCATTCTGGAAAAGTGGAAATGAACAAAATAAAATCTATGGAAATTAACAAAATAAATTCTAAGTAGTCATCTGGAAAAATAACAACGAACTCTACCGTGGTCACACTAACGTGAGACTTTTGAGACATGAGAAGTAAGAAAACCCTATATTATATTTGATTTAGTAGAGAATTGTATATTGGACTTAATAGTTTAATAGGTAGGGTCTTAGGTACTAATTCATTGGACCTTTAGAAACTAGACTTATTAGTACTGGACACATATGATATAGGTAGGGCAAGATATAAGGTATAAAAATTTCGGATTTTCGGATATCCAAAAATCCGTAGTACTAAATCCATATCCAATCTGAAATCCATAAATTTTAAAAATAAAACCCGAAATCCAATCCATAATCCAAATATCCAAACCAAATATTTAAAAAATTCGGACTTCAATTTGGATTTCGGGTTGGCCCAAACTGTGCCCACCCCTACCGCTAATATATGGTTTCTTGTATATACCTTTAAAATAGAAAATACATAAGCACCACTAACCAAATATAAAATATGTCAAAATAATGTGTAATATCCAAAGTTGAATTTTACAAAAATTGCTAATATAGGGAAAACAAAGACACTGGAAGGAAAGAAAAAGAAAAAGAGAATTTTGATAATATAAAAAGAATATAAGAAACAAATAGATTAGAAAGAAAGAAAATAATAGTTATGAGACAGCTACTAGAGCGTTTTTGAGGAATTGGTTGAGAAAATAGGGAGGTTTATTTATGTCAGATATCTATATGGAATTAGTTGAGAGAAAAAAGGGGGATTGCTTTTGACTACTAATTGATATATTAACATTTATGCTAAAAACATGTAAAGTCACTTTTAATGTTGTATAGTTACTGTCAAGTTCTCATTATTTAATAGAGTCGTACCAGGAACCATTTTTAGGTGACCGGAGAAATAGATTTTTGGCCATTTACAAATTTTTTTAGTTTTATAACATTTTTATAAGAAATTTTCATTTTTTACACATAAGAGATCTGAAAAAAATATTTTTTTCTATTCAAATTGTAAGAAATCAAGAAATTTTAATTTATATACAAAAGAATAACATTCTTCTATATTTGAAAACAATGTATTGTACAAATTTTAGTTTATGACATGTTTAGAACATATATTTAAACGTTTTTTTTTTTTTTAAAATATCTGTATTAGTCAAGCACTATTACATAAAATGAGACAATTAGAGTATATTACTCCTCTTTCTTAATTTATATAGAGTATCATACTTCTTTTTGTAGTATATTCCAAAAAAATGTGACCTTTCTATGATTAAAAATAATTTAACTTAAATTTTTTTATTTTATCTGATGAAATGATTTATAATCACATATAAATATTTAAAATTTATTTTAAACCATAAATCATAAAATGCTTTCTTTCTTAAGTAGTGTCCATTTAAATAGTGTAAGAGCGAACTTAACTTTGCGCACGACGATACCAAAGTCTCAAACACATCAACCATCCTAGGAGAAGAGTGCAGAGAAATGGCTTCTCCTCCTACTACTTGTATCCATGTTGTTTTGTTTCCTTTCATGTCCAAAGGCCACACAATTCCTATCTTTGACCTTGCCCGCCTTCTTCTCAATCGCAACATTTCTATCACCATCTTCACTACACCTGTAAATCGTCCTTTCTTCTCCAAATCCCTTTCGGACACCAACATTAATATCATCGAAATCCCATTTCCTGAAAACATCGAAGGAATTCCACCAGGTGTCGAAAGTACTGATAAACTCCCATCAATGTCCCTTTTTCCACTCTTTGCCAACGCCACCACGTTAATGCAACCCCATTTCGAACTAGCCTTAGAGTCTCTTCTACCAGTTAGTTTTATGATCACTGATGGCTTTCTTGGCTGGACTTTAGACTCTGCAAACAAATTTGGGATACCCAGACTCGTATCTAACGGCATGAGCTCATTTTCATCAGCTTTGTCGCGTTCATTTATGCCAATTCTTCAGACACAATTGTCGGATGATGAGCTGTTTGAAGTTCCTGATTTCCCGTGGATTAAACTGACTAGGAATGACTTTGATTTACACTTCAGAGACCCTGAGCCAAAGGGTCCCTTTTTCGATTTTACCATGAGGTTAGTCATATCGACTTCTAAAAGCTATGGTCTACTTGTTAACAGCTTTTACGAGCTCGAATCTGTTTATGTAGACCACTGTAACCGCATCTCTACTCCTAAATTATGGTGCGTTGGACCATTTTGTGCGGTTTACGAGCCGCCAAAAGAACAACAGGAAAGGTTAGAGAAACCTTCCTACATCAAATGGCTTGACGATATGCTAGAACAGGGGAAATCAGTTTTGTACGTGGCATTCGGGACCCAAGCAGAGATATCTCCTGAACAATACAAGGAAATTACAATGGGGTTGGAGAAATCTGAAGTTAACTTTTTGTGGGTAGTCAGGAAAAGTATAGATGATGTCAATGAGGGGTTCGAAAACAGAGTGAAAACCAGGGGACTAGTGGTGACAGAGTGGGTTGATCAAAGAGAAATCTTGAACCACGGGAGCGTTCAAGTTTTTCTAAGCCACTGTGGTTGGAATTCAGTGATAGAGAGCATATGTGCAAAGGTGCCAATAGTGGCATGGCCAATGATGGCAGAGCAACACCTAAATGCAAGAATGGTGGTGGAGGAAATCAAGATTGGGCTAAGAGTTGAGACGTGTGATGGATCAGTGAGAGGGTTCGTCAAGTGTGAAGGTTTGGAAAAACCGATAAGGGAGTTGATGGAAGGAGAGAAAGGTAAAGAGGCAAGGAAGAAAGTGGAGGAGATTGGAGAAGCGGCCATTAATGCAGTCAAAGAAGGTGGATCATCATGGAAAATGTTAAATGAGCTTATTCATGAATTAACTGCAACAAGACAGGTTTAACTTTTGAGAGTAGCATTTTTCTTGTGGGAGTACTGAGTAGGATAGCTTTTGTTTAGAAATATATATTTACGTAGGGGTGGGCATAAACACCGAAAATAGAAAAATCGGACCGAACCGAATTAATTCGGTTTCAGTTTTTTTTTTAATAACAAATTCGATGTTCGGTTTGGAATCACCAGTTCTTCGGTATTTCGGTTAAATCGAAATTTTACAACATGATTTTTACAACCGAAATTGTTTTCATGTTTTGCTGCTGCTGCTATTGATTGTTTATGGCAGCAGCCATAAGCTACTGATTTTGCTTAAGTTTAAGGCTGCTGCTGCTGCTTGTTTAAGTTTAAGGCTTTAAGCTACTAATTTTGTTTAAGGCTTGTTTAGATCTCTTATAAGTTCATGTGAAAATTGAATTATTAAATATACTGTATAGTGTATATAGTGGAAGGGGCCAATTTTTCATCCAACATGCCACCAAAATTACCGAGGCATTAGATTGAGTCATCTTAATTTAAATTCACTTGCTTTGTGAAGGCTTGCTTAAGACTAATCTAGTCCCAAAAGAAGCACATCATTTGGTGGTATATCTCCTCCTCTACAAGGGTATTGAAGGTGATTAGCATCAAACTTGAATATAGCTGCTTAATATGGTCTAATCTTAGCATAAATAATTTTAGAAAAGATACAATGCGTTTTAAATTGGAAGTAAGAAGTGATTACTTCTAACTGTTTTTATCTTGGACTTCTAACTATTTTTATAAGCAGAAAACCGAATTAGAAAAATCGAAATCGAATTGAACCAAACTTCAAAAAACCGAATCGAACCGAACTAACATCTTCCGTGATTTACAATATTACGCTAACCTCTCTTATTTAATGTATTTGTAACAATTCTTTTAACATATTTATCATTAATGTAAACAAAATAATATGACTAGTTTGCCCTTTGTAATATTCTCTTCTTTAATTAGTTTTATAAATATATAGTTATTTAAGAAGAAATAAAACATTGACATCACCTGTTACTTGAAATGGAGGAAGCACATAAAAGTTGGAGGAAGCAAATTTCATGTAAAATCAAAAGTCAAAATGCATAACATCAGACCAAGACATGAAATGTGTTCTTCGCACACTCGATGGAATAGCGCTTTTTTCCATGACATGCGCTATCACAGTCGAAATTTATGATTTCTGGAAACTAAGGTGCGTTCGGCCATAAAAATTATTCAATCTTTTTCCGATTTTTTTTTTCACTTTTTCACTTTTGGACATTTGGTCATAAATTTTCCGAATACAACTTGAAGTTGTATTCGGGAATATTAAAAACTCAAAAAAATTATTTTTTTAAAAAAAAATTACTTTTTTCACTTTTTTACAATTAAATTTCACCAAAAATTATAATTTCAAAAACTATGACCAAACAGAACTCCAACTTCAAAAATTCAAAAAAAAAAACGAATTTATTTTTGACATGTGTGGCCAAACGCCTACTAAAGTTGTTATGCTTTTTACAGCCATTCGAGGGCCTTGCTGGTTGACCATAGCCTATAAATATAAATTTTTGGGGTTGGCATTTCACGTCAGCATATAATGGGACATCAGTGGTCCAAATCCGTCTCCTCGAACTCGTCCATTTCCCTGCAAGAATTCAAATCGTATACGTTGTCGGTAGAGGTGGCAACCGGTTTGGCCTTACCGGTTTTAACCGGTAACCGGATCGGTTAAACCGGAACCGGTAGAACCGGTTAACCGGTTCCGGTTAACCGTTTAATGATTTACCGGTCCGGTTCCAATATTTTGGAAATCGGAACCGGTAAAACCGGAACCGGACCGGTTAAACCGGTTTAACCGGTAAAAAATTAAAAAAAAAAAAACTAAAGTATATAAGTAAGTATATATAGTACATATAAGTATATATAGTATATATATTAAGTATATATAGTATATAGTACATATATATAAGTTATACACATATATAAGTATATATAGTATATAAGTATATATAGTAGATATATTAAGTATATATAGTATATATAGTAGATATGTATATATAGTATATATATTAAGTTATACATATATATAAGTATATATAGTATATAGTACATATATATACATATATATAGTATATATATTAAGTTATACATATATATAAGTATATATAGTATATAGTACATATATATACATATATATAGTATATATATTAAGTTATACATATATTTAGTATATATATTAAGTTAGACATATATATAGTATATATAATAAGTTATACATATATATATAAGTATATATAGTATATAGTACATATATATAAGTATGTATAGTATATATATTAAGTTATACATATATATACATATATATAGTATATATATTAAGTTATACATATATATAAGTATATAGAGTATATAGTACATATATATAAGTATATATAGTATATATATTAAGTTATACATATATTTAGTATATATATATATATTAAGTTTGTTACGTCCCGTATTTTTATACATTGGGACAACCCGGATTAACTATGATAAATTAAGGCCAAGACTATTCCGGGATTTGAAGTCGGGACTTTTGACCTTTGATTTTATTTTGAGACATAAGTTGTGTATGAAATTGTTAGCTTGAACACTTAGGAAAAATTGGGACCATAATTCATAAATTTGGAAATTAAAACTCTTGCAAAAAAAAAAAAAAGGAAGATGTGTGGATTGAAGTGGTCCCCACACATTGTTGTGGCCAATTTTAATTGGTCCAACACATGTGTGGGCCCAAAGACAATAAGAGATATTTTAAGGGGACTTAAAAGATGACCACTTAGTCATCTTTCTCTCATTTCACATTCCCACACTTAGAAAATAAAGCAAGAAGTTGAGGAACCAAAACCATGGCTCACGGCCAAGACCATGGAAAACCAAATCCAAATCAAGCCCCTCTAAAAATATTTCTTGGGTACAAATCAACTAATTAGAGGTCCCTAAGTAACTTGGAAGCATTGTTGGAGTGATCAAGTCTTTCATTTAAGAGATTTGCAAACCCTAGCCTATTGGTGGATTGAAGAAGAAAGGTGAGATCTAATCTTGTTTTTGAGTTATAAATGTTGTATGCATATTATAGTATGTCAATATGGATGAAAAATCATGAAATGTAGTATGTTGGAAGTTGGGTCGTGTATGGTGTGTGAAGTTGTGTAAATGGGTGTTGTGACTAAGTGAAGAATTAACTCTATTTAGTATGTTGATTGTTGTAGGGTGAAGAAATGAATGAGAACTATCGATGTATGTATATAGGTGGGTATGTAGCCGTGTATATGGCCTCCAATTTGTAGCAAAGAATGAATTAATATCGCTTAGCGTCGAAATGGTTGTTGTGATGACTTTTGTGTTGGAAATGAGAGTTAAATACCCCGAAATTGATATGGTAAATGTGCGGACTGATTTGGAGAACTTTGTGCATTGAATGCAATCCTTATATATGAGAACCATTAATATATATGTATGTGTAGTGTGGACGAATGTGGGTCGTATAATATGTCGAAGATCGCATTAGTATCGCTTAACGTTTTAGTTGTCGTTGTTATGAATTTTAGTTGGAAATGAGCAATTAATAACTCAAGATTGATGTTGAGAATTTGTGGGCTGTTTTGAGGTTAGTTGTGCGTTTGACGTAAGTTGTATATTTTATGAAAATCATATCGTTCTATAGTGGATTGTGATACAAAACATGACTTGAAAATGAGGAAAGTGAAAAAAAAAAAAAAAAAAAAAAAAGGGGTTGCTCGGCTAAGGGGACTGTTTTCGGGCAACATAGAGAAAAATTCTTGGCTTGTTGGAAAAATTATGTGAATTGTTTAGAATGTTGTTAGTATGGATTTGGGTTAATAATCGAATGTACGAACGATATTGTGGCTTGAAAGTAAGCCATTGAAACGAATATTTGGAAAGTTGTTGAAAGATGTAAAAGAGAGCTATTAATGTTGTTTTGCCTTTCGAATTGATTATTGATGTTGCTAGGTTGGTTATTGTGGTTGTTGTTGTTGATTTTGAGCGAGATAAATTCTCGGGATGGCCTATTTATAGGGGAAGTGCTGCCGAATTTTCTGTAGAATTTAATGATTAGTTGGAAAGAATGGCTCAAGTGCCCTTAACTAATGTTTGGTATTCGTTGGCGTATTTGTAGACCTTGGGGAGCCCGAGGCGTAGATTGGAAATTTACTTTAGATTGGCTATTTTGGAAGTGCGTACGAGGTATGTAAAGCAACCTTCCTTCTTTTGGCATGCCTTAGTTTCACATAGGCTAGATTAGAGCTTTAAGGGAATTCCAAATTCGAGATCCGAACATGTTATGATCCATATATATATTCTTTGGCACTCTTATGTATGTTTTTATGAAATATGAACCATGATGTATTTGAAGTAATCGCTTTCCGAAATTCGCATAGAAAATGTTCACTTTAAGGAATTTTGTAATCTCTGAATGCCATATTTTTCGCATAGAGGCTCGGATCGCTCCAATAATTTTTATAGGAGTTTGCTTGATGTATAATGGGTATGTTTTTCATAGGCGGGCTCAGTTCGGGTCTATACTCGTCCGTGGGTCCCGCGACGCCCTTTATGTAAATTCGACAACTTTGAATCAAAAAGTGATAATTATTATTCCGATTTCGAATATGACTATTTTACTTATCCTTCGGATTTATAATAATGATTTTATGCATATGATTCCTCACTACTCCGCTCGTGCCTACTATGATATCGTTCGCCGGTTCCCGGGCCGGTTCTGTTGTCGTGCGCTTTTTGATACATTCCGGTGTTATGCTGTGTTTATGGTTCACCGTGCTCCTCGCTCGAGGGCCGGGTTCCACTTATGTTTGGCGTTATGCTGTGTTTGGCGTTATGCTGTGTTGTGATGTGTGACGGGGATTCGGAGATTTGAAACTTTCTGGTGTTATGCTGTGTTGTGGCGCCATCGACAGGCGGGCGACCACATTTTCCAGTGCCCTATGCATAATTTATACTTTGGAAATAAACATTTTGATATGTATTATTTTCTATATATCTGATTCGATTATTATTCAGATTTATTTCTGTACCTTCTGTTTTGCATACTCAGTACATATTTCGTACTGACCCCCTTCTCCGAGGGCTGCGTTTCATGCCCGCAGGTACAGACGCATAGCCTGGTGATCCACCTGTTTAGGACACCCTTTCTGCTATTCGGAGTGCTCCTCTCTTTCCGGAGCTTATACTTTTGGTATATATATTTATTAGTGCATTTGTATATATTCGTTCATGGGTACGGCGGGGCCCTGTCCCGTCATATGATTCTGTTGGTCTGTTTAGAGGTCTGTGGACATGTTTGTGGGTTAAAGTCTTTCTGTATGGATGTATGTACATGTCGTTTGGGCGATCCCATACGCCGAGGCGGCCGGTCCGCATATGTTGTTTGGGCGATCCTATACGCCGAGGCGGCCGGTCCGCATATGTTTATATATTGCTTGGTTAGCCCTGTGTGGCTTTTGTTGGTATTTTCTGCGTGCAGGGTATATTGGATAGTCCGTAAAACAAAGGAAACTCTGCCGAAATTTTTCTGGAAATTACCTAAATTTGAAATAAAGCCTTGTCGGCTTCCGCCATATACTAGAATGAGTTGATAGAATTTGAGATAATATTTGATAGATGGGTTCGGGTACCCAGATCGGGTACCCAG
Source organism: Lycium barbarum (assembly GCF_019175385.1). Lineage (NCBI taxonomy): Eukaryota > Viridiplantae > Streptophyta > Magnoliopsida > Solanales > Solanaceae > Lycium > Lycium barbarum. The sequence continues at coordinate 67,367,998 of NC_083348.1, read as the reverse complement.
ATCGGGCACTAGTCACAGCCTACGGGGTTGGGTCGTGACAAAGTTATACATATATATATGTATATGTAAGTTATACATATATATGTATACGAAAAGCACTATTCTGTATTGCTGACTTGCTGTTAGGCTGTTAGTCAGTAAATATTTAAACTTTAATTATAAAGTTGTATAACATATGAAAATATAGCTACAATATACAAATAAATACTATAATATAAATATATATATATAATACAAAAAACAAAAAAAAAGATTTTAACCACTCCGAACCGGACCGATTCCGGTTTGAGGTTTAAAACCGGTAAACCGGAACCGGCCGGTTCCGGTTGGAACCGGTTGCCACCTTTAGTTGTCGGTACACTTTGACATATTTTTCTTTTTGATTTATACCCAAAATAATGGCATTCTTCTATATTTGGAAGCAACGTGTACAAATTTTAGTTTATGACATGTTTAGAACATATATTTAAACGTCTTTTTAAAAAATAAAAATATACATATTAGTCAAACACTATCACATAAAATGAGACAATTAGGGGTTGTTTGGTAGATAGTCGAAATTATCCCGAGATTATAATCCCGAAACTAATTTATCCCATCTATTGGGATTATTTTATATCATCTAAAAGATGGCATAAAATAATCTCAGTATAAGTGAGATAAGAAGGTATAAGCTGGGATATCCAACACTAATTTTTGTACCATATTTGATACAAGGTATAAATTTAACATGGTATAAAAATTAGTGCTGGGATATCCCAGCTTATACCTTCTACCAAACTACCCCTTAGAGTATATTACCCCTCTGTCTTAATTTATAGAGTATCATACTTTTTTTTTTGGTAGCATATTCCAAAAAAATGTGACCTTTCTATAGCTAAAAATAATTTAATTTTAAATTTTTCATTTTATCTTTAATGAAATTATTTATAATCACATACAAATCATAAAATTCTTTCTTTCTGTTTTTAAACTTTGTGTTTATTTAAGTAGTGTCGAGAGCGAACTTATTTATGCACACACCGATCCTAAAGTCTCAAACACATCAACCATCCTAGGAGAAGAGTGCAGAGAAATGGCTTCTCCTCCTACTACTTGTATCCATGTTGTTTTGTTTCCTTTCATGTCCAAAGGCCACACAATTCCTATCTTTGACCTTGCACGCCTTCTTCTCAATCGCAACATTTCCATCACCATCTTCACTACACCTGTAAATCATCCTTTTTTCTCCAAATCCCTTTCGGACACCAACATCAATATCATCGAAATCCCATTTCCTGAAAACATCGAAGGAATTCCACCAGGTGTTGAAAGTACTGATAAACTTCCATCCATGTCCCTTTTTCCACTCTTTGCCAACGCCACCAAGTTAATGCAACCCCATTTTGAACAAGCCTTAGAATCTCTTCTGCCAGTTACTTTTATGATCACTGATGGCTTTCTTGGCTGGACTTTAGACTCAGCAAACAAATTTGGTATCCCAAGACTCGTTTATTACGGCATGAACTCATTTTCATCAGCTTTGTCGCTTTCAGCTATGCCAATTGTTCAGACACAATTGTCGGATGATGAGCTGTTTGAAGTTCCTGATTTCCCGTGGATTAAACTGACTAGGAATGACTTTGATTTACACTTTAGAGACCCTGAGCCAAAGGGTCCCTTTTTCGATTTTACCATGGGGGCAGCCATATCGACTTCTAAAAGCTATGGTCTACTTGTTAACAGCTTTTACGAGCTCGAATCTGTTTATGTAGAACACTGTAACCGCATCTCTACTCCTAAATTATGGTGCGTTGGACCTTTTTGTGCAGTTCACGAGCCGCCAAAAGAACAACAGAAAAGGTTAGACAAACCTTCATACATCAAATGGCTTGACGGGATGCTAGAACAGGGAAAATCAGTTTTATACGTGGCATTTGGGACCCAAGCGGAAATATCTTTTGAACAATATAGGGAAATTACAAATGGGTTAGAGAAATCGGAAGTGAACTTTTTGTGGGTAGTCAGAAAAAGTATAGATGATGTCAATGAGGGGTTCGAAAACAGAGTGAAAACCAGGGGACTAGTGGTGACAGAGTGGGTTGATCAAAGAGAAATCTTGAACCACGGGAGCGTTCAAGCTTTTCTAAGCCACTGTGGTTGGAATTCAGTGATAGAGAGCATATGTGCAAAGGTGCCAATAGTGGCATGGCCAATGATGGCAGAGCAACACCTAAATGCAAGAATGGTGGTGGAGGAAATCAAGATTGGGCTAAGAGTTGAGACGTGTGATGGATCAGTGAGAGGGTTCGTCAAGTGTGAAGGTTTGGAAAAGCCGATAAGGGAGTTGATGGAAGGAGAGAAAGGTAAAGAGGCAAGGAAGAAAGTGGAGGAGATTGGAGAAGCGGCCATTAATGCAGTCAAAGAAGGTGGATCATCATGGAAAATGTTAAATGAGCTTATTCATGAATTAGCTGCAACAAGACAGGTTTGACTTTTGAGGGTATCATTTTTCTTGTGGGAGTACTGAGTAGGCTAGCTTTTGTTTAGAAATACATATTTATGGGCTCAATTACAGTATGTATCTAAAATGAAGGTAAGGAAACACATAACTATGCCTTTCCCAGTTCACTAGTAAAAATAATATGAGTCTCATTATTTTATGCGGTTCTTGTGTTACAAATTATACTAGTGTTGTTATATGTTTCCAATTGTGTCGTTTTTCTGAAGAAAAAAAAAATTGTTACATAAATCTCTAGACTCTAATGAAACAAAAGGGCCACGAGGAGTACATAAACCACTAGCTGCAATACAGTGGGCACACAGCTGGCTAAAAGAGCCACTGGTTTATCACTCTTAATTACTCCAAAGACATTTCTCTTCGGTGTACCTATAAATTCAGCCTTAACCACAAACTCCAAGCATCAACTCCAAAGCCAACAAATCTACCAAGCATTAAGGAGCAGCAAAACAATCAAAGGATTCATTCGCCAAAAACCAAAAAAACTGAATTATTTAAAATTATTTATCTAGATAAATTAAAATGAACCTTAATACTGCGTTCTTCGTAATTTGATACTCGAAGCATTTTTAAAAAATTGGCCTAGCACAACCTATATTTCAAAATACTAGAAAGACCACTTATCAATTGAATTGCTCAGACACAAACTCCTTCTTTCTAGAAATACTTGCTATCTGAAAAGCTAATTTGACAAAATGCTTCTCAAAATAAACAGTTTTTAGATACTTGGACAAACAGGCTCTTAAATTGCACATTGTGTTCAATTGAATATAGCAATAAATTAAGAGTCAATCTCACTTCACCTCCCCTAACATTTATGGGTTGAGAAACAATACCCCTGCACATATTGAATGGGAATGGTAACCCCTTATGTAATATTTTCCGGTGAGAATTTTTTTTTGTTGAGTAAAGTTCTTTTTTTTCTTCTTTTCTTTCTAGAATTAAATTACAAAAATATATAACTCTTACTATTGGCCTATTCACCCATTCCATTGAATATAATGTACTTATCTTTTAGGATATATAACAACTACTTGAAATAATTTGTCAATAAATTTCAAGTTATGTGACATTTGTTTTATCAATAATTTTTCATACTATATGTTAATAACAAATGTTGTATCAAAAATCTTTATTCCCTAATTTTAATTGGTTGGATATAATTGGTGTTTAAAGTTTTAGAGTTTTTGAAAAAAGATTGTATGAGCTAAATTTTGAAAAATTGTTGGTTTTCTCTTCAAGAGCTAAGTTATTTAGGACATCTTTCAAACCATTCAATACTTCTATTTAGGGCATATATAAATCTCATTTAACGTGTGCGTTTTATGCTAAATTACAAATTTTGGTAAAATTCTATTCTCCGTCCCAATTGATATGGAAACTTTGACTAGACACAAAGTTTTAAAAACAATTAAAATTTGTGGTCTAAAATAAATTATAAAATATCTGTATGACTATAAATCATCTTATTAATAGTGAAATGAAAATTTTAAACTTAAATTACTCCCTCCGGTTCAAAACAAGTGTTCACTTAGCCTTTAGCTACCCTTTAAAAAAACACTAACTCATAGCTTGAAATTTATTAACAAATAATTCCAAGTCGTGTAATTTCATAAAATATGAGTACATTATTTTCAATGGAATAGGTGAATGGTACAATAATAAGATTTATATATTTTTGTAATTTAATTCTAGAAAGAAAAAAAAAAGATCTTTATCCAAAAAAAAAAAATCTCACCAGAAAATATTACATAAGGGAGTTATTATTCCCATTCAATATGTGGAGGGGTTATCGTTTCTCAACCCTTAAATGTTAGGGAGTTAAAGTGAGATTTACTCATAAATTAAGAACCAGGATTTATGCTTTTTTCGATTAATAAAGAGTGAAACCGCATACGTATCTAGTTACTCTCGAAAAGTAAAGTAACTACGTATAATTTTAAATAGGGATAATTTCAGCGATCTTCACTCAAATTGACTTCATAACACTAACCTCTCTCATGATTTACAATAACCTTTCTTATTTTAATGTATTTGAAACAGTTCTTTTAACATATTTATCATTAACGTAAAAAAAAAAAAAAAAACTAACTAGTTTGCCCCTTGTAATACACTCTTTTTTAATTAGTTTTATAAATTTATTTAAGAAAGGAAACATTTCCATCACCTGTTACTTGAAATGGAGGAAGCCAAAAAAAAAAAAAAAATGGAGGAAGCAAAATTCATGTAAAATCAAAAGTCAAAATGCGTAAAATCAAAAGTCAAAGTGCATAAAATCAGACCAAGACATGAAATGCGTTCTTCACACACTCAATGGAATAGCTTTTTTCATGTCATGCGCTATCACAGTCAATATGATTGAAATTTATATGATCTTTTAAAAATAAAGTTGTTATGGCTTTTTACAGCCATTTGAGGCCCTTGCTGGTTGACCATAGCTTATAAATTGTGAACAGCGTAGCTATGTTGATATGGAGAAGCACATTGCGATATCGGAGCCCCTTTGTGAAGTTCGACATGATTTAGGGCAAATAAGCAAGATAACAATTTTTTTGTTTGCAAAATAACATTCTAGGGATGAAAAGGAATATTCTTTTGTTAAACATAGCACAAAATTAACTAATATAAGATTATATTCGAAAGGTCAATTTAGTTAAGTTATAATATTTGCATTAACAATAAATAGATCAAAATAAATGTTACTAAAAATAAAATAGAGAGGTAGACGTAATATTATACACGTATTCTAATGAATTTAAACCGAGGGAAGATTTCTAAAATTATGCCTTTTAAATATCGCATAAAAGTCCATTGGGGTTGGTTATAGTTTGAAAATTTAGCTGATAGCTCAATTAAGCATTTGACTGGAACCATTGAAGATGACAATCCAAGCGTCGCCATGTGTCCTACTCCATTAAATTCTCCCTGTTGTCATGTAAGATAAATAGTCTTATATTGATTGGCCAAATACTAGCCATTTATTGATTGTTGTAATCAGTATAATTATGAGTGATTTAGGAATCAAACATCAAGATATGGCTTCTCTTCTTTCTAATAATACTCATGTTGTTTTGTTCCCTTTCATGCCCAAAGGCCATATTATTCCTATCTTCGACCTTGCTCTTACAAATCGTCATTTTTTCTCCGATTCCCTTTCGGATACCAACATCAATATCATCGACATCTCTTTTCCACAAAACATCCATTCCATTTCCATCAGGTGTCGAGAACACTGATAAACTTCCATCCATGTCCCTTTTTCCACCCTTTGCCAGCGCCACCAAGTTGATGCAACCGTATTTAAAACAAGCCTTAGAATCTCTTCTACCAGTTACTTTTATGATCACTGATGGCTTTCTTGGCTGGACTTTAGACTCAGCAAACAAATTTGGTATCCCAAGACTCGTTTATTACGGCATGAGCTCATTTTCATCAGCTTTGTCGCTTTCAGCTATGCCAATTCTTCGGACAGAAGAGTCGCATAATGAGCTGTTTGAAGTTCCTGATTTCCCGTGGATTAAACTGACTAGGAACGACTTTGGTTTACCCTTCAGAGAGTGTGAACCCATGGGTTCCCTTTTCGATTTTAGCATGGAGGCGGTCATAGCGACCTCTAAAAGCTATGGTCTAATTGTGAACAGCTTTTACGAGCTTGAACGTAGACTACTATAACCGCATGCATCGCTAGTCCTAAATCATGGTGTGTTGGACCTTTTTGTACGGTTCACGTGCCGCCAAAAGGACAAAAAGAGAAGTTAAAATAAACTTTGTACATCAAATGGCTTTGATGGAATGCTACAACAGGGGAAATCGGTTTTGTACGTGGCATTCCGGACTCAAGCAGAGATATACAAGGAAATTACAGTTGGTGTTGAAATCCACAATCGCGTGGATTAAAACCTCGAGTAGATTCAACTACTCAAAAATGGAGGTTCAATCTCAGACCTCCATGAAAGTACTTTGAGCTTTGCATATGGAAGAAGAAGAAAGAGACTTGAATTGGGGTGTTGACAACTTATTTTTGACCTCCCATAATTTATTTTAATTACCCAGAGTACTTGAATTGGGATATGGTCAGGTAAACCGTCTGATTACTCGTACTTAAGGATCTTTGGATGTCCCGCATATTATCATGTAAGTGATGGAAAACTAGAACCTAGAGCTCGAAAAGTTTATTTATGTTATATGCTGAAGGGGTAAAATGATACAAAATATGGATTTTAGATCCTCTTAAGTTTGCAATCAGTAGAGATTGATGAGTTATGGTACGTTGTAGTTTTGATGATTTGACAAACACACCGAGGACTAGGTCCTTGATCAGGTCCCCTGGGCACTATACGAAACATGACAGCTGGTAAAGCTGCTGCACTGTTCTGGCAGAGCTGCAGCAGCACAGCTATATGTATGCTAGGAACTAATAGCTCTTAGGAAGTTACCATCCATGGTCACATGCTCTCTACCTTGGTCTCATATATCTACAGCATATTGGGATTAGTTGAAAATTATATTTCTCTTAAGTGCAGCCGCCACCCCTCTCAAGGTGCTCTCAAGAACAAAGCTCCAACAATCAGAAGGACCAGTTCCCCCACTGAAGATGCTTTAAGTCCTTAGTTTGTTGAGAGTCTTTGTCTTTTGTTCTATAAAATTGTAAACCTACTCTTCTCTTTTAAGAAGTTGTTTGTAGGTGCTTGAATTCTTAAGAAGCTTATCTTTACAAGCCTTTGAGTGGTACACTAGGCTAGTGTTAGTCTAGGTGTATTAGTTTGAATTCTCAGAAGTGGTTTGTAGGCTATTTACCTACTTAAGATTTGAGAGGTACACTTGTCTAGAGGTAGGCAAGGTGTATTAGTTTTGCTTAGCTAGTGGTAGTCAAGAGTTGCTTACAATAGGGACATTGTAAGGGAGAGGAATTACGAGCTTAATTCCTAGGTTGTAATCTGAACAGTGCTCAGTTTAGTGAAGTTGGAAATCCTACTGGGGTAGGTCATGGTTTTTAATACCTTGAGCAAAGAGCTTTCCTCATAGATATCTTGCCTTATTTACTTTCTATCATTATCTGTGAAAACAGCGTAGGGACCAGGTCCCTTAGACTGTTTTGGTGAACTTTCAGGTGGCGAACTCAAAAAGGGTGAACTCATAGGTTCTATCAATTGGTATCAGAGCAGGTTCTTTCTAAAAGAGTAATACCTAGAAAGGATCCTCGTCATGGCTAGTTCACTAAACATGGAGAAAAGGAAAATCTATCACAAGAGGAAAATCTATCACAAGACCACCAAGGTTCAATGGAAAATTTTATGAATGGTGGAAGGCAAGGATGCGGGATTTTATCTTGTCAGAGGACTTTGAGTTGTGGTATATTATTTTTGTCGGTCCTCATGTTTCTGCCAAGGATTGTGAGGCTGAAGAAAAGACAGATCCAAAAGAAAAGAAAACACTCAGTGATACTGACAAAGAAGCCATACAAAAGGATATCAAAGCTAAGAAAATCCTTATTCGCAGTCTTGGGTCAGAAGAGTATAATTTCATTGCCTTCTGCAAAACGGCAAAAGAAATCTGGGATGTTCTAAAAAACGTCTATTAAGAATTTGGGAGAACAAAGCAACTCAGAATTGAGACGCTTACCACAAAGTATAATTTCTTCAAAATGAAGAAATGTGAGTTTGTTCATGATATGTACACTATATTCTCTTCCATCATTGAGGAGCTTCGTTCCCTTGATAAAGTCATTGACGAGCATCTCTTAGTCCGCAAACTGCTGTGGGCGCTGCCAATTTCATGGGAAGTGAAAGCTTGCACTATTCTTGAAACCATGGGTTTGGTAGAACTGACACTCGATGAACCAATCAATGACCTCAAGATCTATGAGTTAAAAAGAAAAAATGAAGAAAACAAGAAGCAAAGAAGAAGAAGAAGAAGAAGAAGAAGAAGAAGAAGAAGAAGAAGAAGAAGAAGAAGAAGAAGAAGAAGAAGAAGAAGAAGAAGAAAGGTGTTAAATCAGAAGAGAAAAATGACTCAAGTGGAGATGAATTTGAAATGTTACACATCACTGAAGGCATGTCAAAGTTAGGAAGCAGCAGTAGAAATGTCGAAGAAGAAAAAAAGAAGTAACAGGTCCCTGAGGACAAGCTCAACTCAAGAACGAAAGTCGACACCTTAGTTGAGAAAGCTTTAGCTGTTTGGAAAGACTCCTCTAATAAATCTGAAAATGGTAGGGATGCAAGGGAGACATCCATGATGGACACTGATAATGAAGATTCACGATATAACTCTAACCTTGCCCTGGTGGCAAGATTAGAAGATGAGAATAACAAGGAAGAGAAATATATCTCTGGACCTAAAGAATGGAGTTGGACTCATTATGATCATGCTGGTCATTTTGGGGACTTGAGTATAGAAAATGCTCATTCGGCACGGAGAAACAGAGAGAACGTTGAAAGCAAACCAAGACGTCAGGGACCTGGTCCTAAAACAAAAAAGAGAATGTTACCTGCATGGACAAAGAGATATCTAGTTCGTCCTTTCTATTATTACTTGGGACCCAAACTGGTTTGGGTTCCTAAGTTCTGTAAGTAATTGGAGGTGAGGTCTCGAGTGAGAAAGGAACAGTCAACAAAGTGTGGTGAATATGACTGCTCTGAGCGCAAAACTGAAGAAATGGTTAATCTTCTCTCACTCAAGGCCTTGAAAGGTGGGAGTGTGTCGAGTGGTAACATGAGGAGATAATGCACTCTTTATGGGAACAAAAGTCGGCAAGACACTCTCTCATGGATTTGAATATGCGTACCATGCAGAAGGGTTGAATTGCAAGTGTACTAAGATGGGTCAGCTACGGGGAGTTCAACATGGCTAATCTTATCTTGTCAACAGATAGATACTTGCTCCTTATCAATGATATAAATGAAAAGGATACAAATTCTGGAGGACCAAGTCCATATGAGATCAACAGCAAATGACAACAAGTGGTGTGCTAAAGATAAGACAAGGGTAATCTGTGTGTGCTCTGTCTCTAGAACTCCTCACTTTCTCTTTTGGGAAAAGAAAGACAAGACTCATGAAGATCCGTCAAGACAGTGCTGATGATAGGTGGTATTTTCATTAGGCTTATGCTTAATGAATGTGTGTTTGAGATCCTATTCTTAAGGATTCACTGTGAGCTGGTTAGTACAAAAAGGTCCAAGCTGAATTGTCTAAAGAGATCTGAGTGCAAATTCTTATGTCTCAATGATCGTGAGAAAGACTTAAAAAGAGCTCAACTCTAAGGCTATGAACAACTCCTCCTTGGACTTTTTAATAAAGTCCTCTGAAAAAGGAACGAAGATCACAAAAGCAGAGGAGGACAGGGCGTAAGGCTGAGATAATAATTCAAGCAGAGGAGGACAGGGCGTAAGGCTGAGATAATAATTCAAGCAGAGGATAGCAAAGGAAAGGGGTACAGCCAGGTGTCCATAGAATGCAAAAGAACCTGGTCCTTTCAATTTATAGGACCTAAGGTTCCTAAGCTATCACCTCAGCTTGATAAGGTTGCTCAATACTCAAGGCAAGCACATTGAACATCAAAAGTTCCTCTTAAAGATGACTTGAGATGAGAGAAGAGATGGATGTCCAGCTCATGGACAAAAGCTCTGAACAAGGGATGATAAATAAGAAAAATCGTCTTCTGTGTTTGCAAACTGGTAAACCATCAAAAGGCACCCTATTTCAGTACAATCAAGGATTTGCATAAGGGTTTAGGAGGGACGATATTAAAATTCTTAAAGTGTCAAGCAAATTTTTATTGTATCCAAATGATAGAAACCACTTCTTGTCAGGAACAACACAAGCCTGTTGGATATGCTGAAGTCCCTTGAACTAAGTTCTTTATGACTTTAAAGAGCATTCATGGAGAGGAGTTGAATATCCAATCAGTAATGTCATCTAAATCCTTAAAGCGATGTTTGAGCTACATAGATTGAGTCAGTGAAGCTGTGGTTATTCAAAATCATCTAATGGTTTCTCTATAAATAGTTATGTTGAGAAAAGAGGTACAATGCCGAAATGTTTTTTTTTTTTTTGGAGATATCTAACTCATCCTTATGCCGTTACAAGTATGCTCACATGGCAATTTCAGGACAACCTAACATTGGAGACATTACACTCTTCAGAGTTTTTTCCTAACCTATCCTCATAAAGGTCAAGGGATCAGGTCCCTATGACTCAGGTTAGTAGTCCTTTAAAGCATTTACATAACTTTTGATTTTGCCTAAGTTCCATGTCATCATTAGTTCCCGCTTCTTTTTAAGCCAAAAGTCTCTTTTCTCTAAACAGACCCGGTTGTAAAAGTACTTTTTGATCAAACCAATAGAAATTGGTTCCTTCCTCCCATATAAGCCATTTTATACTCATCTTTCCTTTCTCTCACATAATCCCTCAAATCCTAACACTATCAAGTCCTGCTTTCCTCTCCATCTCTTCGCTCAAAATACACCATGCCTGACCTTGAACCCTCATTTTCTGTTGGAGCAGAAATCAACCCCACTCTCTTACCTCCCAAAGAACCCACTCCAACAGACCCACTATCATCCTTTCTTTTTCAATAAGGTCATATTTCTACCATCCACAAACCTAATGTACTTTCACCTAAACCAGTTGTTCATGGTCCCTCTAAAACTCAAGAGAAACAAAAATCAAAAGTTTTTATCTCTGAATCTATAAAACCCTCTTTGTCTGTCAACCATGACTCTGACATCAGTGCCAAAACCGTTAATACCTCTCAACTTTTTGGTCTTACGGAAGAAACCGTTGATAATGATGATGGGATAGAGGTGTCAAGTCAAAACAAAGGTGCTAAAATCTATAGGTTAATAGAGGTGACGCATGAGAATAAGGAAAGTATTTTAGAAGAACAACCTCAAAAATCAGGAATTTACCCCTTAACCAGTACAGAAGAATTAGAAAGTTCCGTAAATGTCGATAATGTGATTGGTAGTTGTGAAAAAAAGGTGAAGTTGTCTATAAGGGATGTTATTTTGATACCGAGTTTGAGACAGGAAGGGTTGTGTCAGGTGATGTAGCAAATGAAAGTGAGATAATGAAAAAATCTTGTAAAAGTGCAGAAGATGTTGCAGTCAATGAGGCTAATGATATTGCTAAAGTGAGAAGTGAAAATGTGGATGTCTGTTTAGATAATGTTGGTGATAACCTTGATGACATCTTACGAAATATCGTAAGTGATATTGCTGAGAAAAAAGTGGTTGAAAGGGAATCTGAAAAAGTAAGTATGGAAACACAAGAGAAATCTGGAGAGATTGATAGAAAGTTGGTAGAAAATGAAGTGGAATAGAGGAACAGTGGTGAAACAAAGTATGTGGACAAGGGACCTGGTCCAAAGGAACACTGTTTGGACATTTTACCCCTGTCCTCCATTGTCGTACCTCTGGAAAGATGCTCAGGAAGGGAATCTGGTGCTTCAAAATCATCTGGGAAAGGAAACATTACCAAGAGTAAACATATTTCCAAAAATAAAGTGGTCTCACAGCCTAGCAAGAAACCTGTCAATATCAAACTCAGAACTCAAACACAACCAGACTCCACTTCTAAGACTGACAATGAGAAGAGTCCAAAGAGTAGAACAAGATTGGTGAGGCCAAGAGACAAAGAAAAGGTGGTGAATGTGGTTGATAACCAAGGAAAGGAAGAAGAAGAGTCTCACCGGGAAAGAAAAAGCTCGAAAAAAAAGGTAAAATTGAGGAGCGAGAAAGATACCGCTGAATTGGACAAGTCTCGAAAAATCTCTAAATCTCCTAAAAAAAAGAAGGACGTTGAAATTGAGGAAATAGGTCCATCCAAAAGGAAAAAGGTGGAAGTTAGGAAGGGACCCAGTCCTTCACGACAGGGAGCACTTAAGAAAAATGAAGAGATATTGAGAATCAAGAATCTGAAAGGACAAAAAGTGCTACCTGGAAGAATGCTTGATCCTGAAATAGTTGGACATCAGGGATTGAATGAATTGATGGGAATCTTGAAATCTCAACAATAGGACCATCTATTTCAAGGGCCTGCTCTTGCCTACGAGAAAGAGGTAGCAGATTTCTTTGTAAATCTGCAGTACACTGACAACCATACCTTAGTGTGCAGAGTTGGAGGAGTTGATTTCACTCTGGATGAAACTCAGCTGGGCGAGATTCTAGGTGTCCCAACTGAGAGAATGAAAATGCTGGGAAATGACAAGAATATCAAAGCCTCAGATGATTTCAAAAGTTTCATAATCAAGATTGGAGAGCAAGTGACCACTGATACTCTGTATAAGAAGCAAATGAAGCCATACTATCAGCTTCTCTTTGAGTTGGTCAACAAGGTGGTATTGCCCAGAGCTGAGACAAGGTGTATCGCATCTAAGAGGGATTTGTTCCTGAAGGAGGTTTTGGATGAAGGACACTTAGTCAGTCTACCCTCTATCATGATTGAGCATATGATGAAAGTCGTAAATACAAAAAATGGCAAGCATGGCCTACCTTATGTCTTTCTTCTGACAAAAGTTTTTGATCACTTCAAAGTTGCTACTACGAAAGCCACTAAAGGAATAAGGAAACATATATTCTCGTTGAGCACATTAAAGGAATGTGGCATTGTGCAAAAGAAAGTGGAATAGGAAGCACCTCTACTATTTCAAGTCTCATTGAGGCAAATGAGAAAATGTTAGCTGACATACAGAGGCTGCAGGTTGAAAATGCCTTGTTAAGAGCAGGAAATGCTAAACTAAAGGCGGAAGGACCTGGTCCTAGAGAGACACAGATGGAAGAGGTTGCTAAGTTAAGAGGCGAAAATGAAAATCTGCAGCAGAAAGTTGAACGACTTCAAGAGAAAATCTTGGAAAATCACAGAGCTACAGATGCCAGGCTAGACATGATGCTCAAAGCTTTCAACCCTATTAAACCTGCAAACACATGATCCATCTCCTTTTATCCTTTTTGGTCCCTTGCCTACCCCTGGTCCTAATTCTGTAAAATCTCTTTTTGGCCTGTAACGATGACTATGGCACTATGGAAACTTTATTTTGTATATTTATGCTTCATATTGATGCGCACTTGATGTTAATGGCCACATTCTTAGGGGGAAAATCAATTACAAGTTTGTCATCATCAAAAAGGGGAAAATTGATGAGTTATGATACGTTGTAGTTTTGATGATTTGGCAAACACACCAAGGACTAGGTCCTTGATATGGTCCCCTAGGCACTATACGAAACATAACAGCTGGTAAAGTTGCTTCATTGTTCTGGCAGAGCTGCAGCAGCACAGTTGTATGCGTGATTAGAACTAATAGCTCTTGGAAAGTTACCATCTATTATCACATGTCTCTCACATGCTCTCTACCTTGGTTTCATATGTGTACAACATGTTGGGATTAGTTGACCTAACACTTGCAAATCTGAAAATTATATTTCTCTCAAGTGCAGCCGCCACCCCTCTCAAGGTGATCTCAAGAACAAAGCTCCAACAATCAGAAGGACCAGTTCCCCCACTGAAGCTGCTTTAGGTCCTTAGTTTGTTGAGAGTCTTTGTATTTTTTTCTATAAAATTGTAAACCTACTCTTCTCTTTTAAGAAGCTATTTGTAGGTGCTTGAATTCTAAGGAGTTGCTTGTAAGAAGTTTATCTTTACAAGTCTTTGAGTGGTACACTAGGCTAGAGTTAGTCTAGGTGTATTAGTTTGAATTCTCAGAAGTGGTTTGTAGGCTGTTTACCTACTTAAGATTTGAGAGGTACACTTTTATAGAGGTAAGCAAGGTGTATTAGTTTTGCTTGGCTAGTGGCAGTCAAGAGTTTCTTACAATAGGGACATTGTAAGGGAGAGGAATTACGAGCTTAATTCCTAGGTTGTAATCTGAACAGTGCTCAGTTTAGTGAAGTTGGAAATCCTACTGGGGTAGGTCGTGGTTTTTAATACCTTGAGCAAGGAGCTTTCCTCATAAATATCTTACCTTATTTACTTTCTATCATTATCAGTGAAAACAGCTTAGGGACCAGGTCCCTTAGACCGTTTTGGTGAACTTTCAGGTGGCGAACTCAAAAAGGGTGAACTCATAGGTTCTATCAGAGATGTTACTTTTAATGAGACATCTATGCTTGATCCTGGAAAGACTTCTATTGACTTTGCAGGACAGAAAGTACTTACAACAGAAACGGTGGAGGAAAATGTGAAACTCACCGAGCAGGAGGATCAAGTGACTCAGGTGGAGTCAGATAATGAAAAAGCTCACACAGTAGTACCTAAAGATGAACCATACAGTATAGCTACTGGAAGGGACAAACGAACTCCGAAGCCTAATCCAAAATATTATCCTCATCCTTCACAAGCTAATCTTGTGGACTATGCATTACCTATTGTCGAGGAAGAAATAAAGGATCTGGAACTCTCAAGCTATATAGAAGCCACTATGTGTGGTGAAGCTGATCAATAGCGTTTAGCCATGACCGAAGAGATAGAGTCTCTGCAACAAGAACCAGACATGGGATTTGGTGAGTCTACTAAAAAGGAAGAGAATTGTTGGCTGCAAATGGGTCTTCAGAAAAAAGGATGGCATTCCGGGTGTAGAAGATGCTAGATACAAAGAGAGATTGGTTGATAAGGGCTTTTGTTCAGAAGGAGGGAATCGACTACAATGAGATTTTCTCACCAGTCGTGAAGCATAGCTCAATTCGTTTGTTACTAGCTTTGGTTGCCCATTATGACTTGAAGCTTCATCAGCCTGATGTCAAGACTGCATTCTTACATGGTGAACTTGAAGAAGTGATCTTCATGAATCAACCTAAGGGTTTCCTTATTGAAGGAAAAGAAGACTAGGTTTGTCAATTGAAGAAATCTTTGTATGGTTTGAAACAGTTACCACGACAGTGGTACAAAAGATTTGTTGCGTTCATGATTACTAAAGGTTTCTCGAGAAGTGCATTTGATAGCTGCGTGTATTACATGATGGTATCTGTTAATTTAAATATTTGTTTACTGTTATATGTTGATGATATGCTTATTGCTGCTAATAGTATGACAGAGATAAATGATTTGAAGAAACTGCTAAGTAAGGAGTTTGACATGAAAGTTTTAGGTAAAGCTAAGAAAATCCTTGGAATGGAGATTCACAGGAAGAACGATGAGGTACATCTCTCACAGAAAAAGTATATTGAGAAGGTAGTTCAGAGGTTTGACATGAATAAATGTAAACCCGTTACTTTACCGTTAACACAACATTTCAGACTTTCTTCTTTGATGGCACCGCAATCAAAGGAATAGGTGAAGTACATGTCAAAAGTTCCTTATTCTAGTGAAGTTGGTAGGATTATGTATGCTATGGTTTGCACTCGACCTGATATTACTCAAGCAGTGAGTGTGGTAAGTCGATTCATGTCTAATCTGGGGGAAGCAATTAAGTGGAGATTGAGATATCTTAAAGGTTCTTCAAATGTTGGTATAACTTTTTGTAGGATGAGAAATGAAGGCTTCTCGGTCCTTGGTTATGTGGATTCTGATTTTGCAGGTGATCTTGATAGAAGGAGATCAACAACAGCCTATATCTTTACTCTTGCAGGTAGTGCCATAAGTTGGAAGGCAACTCTCCAGTCTATAGTTTCTTTATCCACAACATAAGCTGAATATATGGCAACAGCAGAAGCAGTAAAAGAGTTTATATAGTTGAAAGGTTTGGTGTCAGAATTGAGTAGGGTTCAACATGAACCAACTCTAAAATGTGATAGCCAGAGTGCTATTCACTTGATAAAAAATCAGGGATTCCATGATCGCATCAAACACATTGATATCAGATTCCATTTTATTCGTGATGTTGTTGAACAAGGCACAATTAAGGTCTTTAATGTTGATACAAAGGACACACAGCAGATGTGTTGACCAAGGTGGTTCCTCTTGTCAAGTTCAGTCATTGTATGAATTTGGCAGGAGTTCGCATCAATTGATGCGTAAGGATGGAGAACGGCAGGGCAAGGTAGAGCTACTAGAATGTACAAGGTTTCAGTTAGTGTCTCTTGTTTCCTACACGGAGTTAGCTCGCGTAGGCTTAGAGACATTGGATTTAATAGAGTTCATATGGAAGCTCGAAATTCATCTCAAGGTGGAGATTATGAAGTTGAAAAGATATTCAAGCCAATTCCTACTCAAAAGTGGAAAGAAATAAAAGGAAACATTTTTCTTTGTTGGTTTTCGAGTGTTATTGGGATTTACATCCTTTCTAGGAAAGGATTAGACCTAGTAGTATAAATGCATGCTAGCTAGAATTTATTAAGTAAGGCAGAACATATAATCTAAGAGTATTCAATCTTAAACCTAAGAGTATTCAATCTTTTAACTTACTTTCTCCCTTGATATTAATAAAACTCTCAACCGTTCTCCGCTGACTAGGATCACATCAATCCGAACCACGTTAATTACTGTGTTTTTATCACTTCCGGGCTAACAATTCTTAAGTAGGTCTTGACAATTCCATGTTTCTAATTTACCCCGTTAGAAACGAAGAAATATATATGCATTGAAGCAAATGATGTCATATACCTCACTAGTATTCTAATAGCTGTGAAAAAAAAAAAGTCTCCAATCCAGAAAAGTTTGAAAATTTAGTTGATAATGTCCCCCTTAACTAATTAAGCATTTGGCCGAGACCGTTGAAGATGCCAAGCGTCATCATATGTACTACTATATTGATTCTCATCTCTGTGTAGTAGTTACATAGTCAAATTCCATTTGTTTATGACAAGTATATGTACAAATCGTGGCAATCAATCACAACGTACGATATCATCACATCATGTATCTTATATATAAGCTAGATAACTGTATATATACTTATTTTAATCATAAGCCGTGGGAGGTTACAAGAAACTGAGCTTAATATTTTAAGGAATGATAGATCGAAGTGGCAGAAAGTGCGCTGTCCTTTTCAATTAAATTAAACATCCCCACCACCAGAAGGGCTTTTGGCTGAAAGTTTTTTATTTTAAGGTGGAATTTGCAGTAGGTATTCAAAATATTAAAAAAAAAAAAAAAAACAAACAAACAAAGACACGCTAAAGAGATTTCGGGGTCGTTTGATAGGTAGTTGGTTAATGTTATACAGTCATTCGATTAGATACGAAGGAATCTATGTATATTTTATGTAAGAACAAATTGTGCAGATTTTAATTATTCATGTATTCTACTATTAGTCATTTCACTTCTATCCTCCATAAAAGTAATATATGTTCCTTCATAACTTATAATACATGTATTTGTTATGCTAATTTCTAAATTATAAATCAAACATTATATCAATTTTATATATCAATAACTTAACTCCTAGCCCGCTATCAAACGTGATAGCATAATTCACCTCCAAACGAATCTACGATACCAAGGAGATTGTATTGACTTTAGGCTCTCATGTTTTATGAGAGTAAAGCTCACCATTCAGAAATCAAACATCAAGAAATGGCTTCTCCTCATTCTACTATTCATGTTGTTCTGTTCCCTTTCATGTCCAAAGGCCATATTATTCCTATCTTCGACCTTGCTCGCCTTCTACTCGATCGCAAAATTTCCATCACCATCTTTACCACTCATGCAAATCGCCCTTTTTTCTGCGATTCCCTTTCGGACACCAACATCAATATCATCGAAATCCCTTTTCCTCAAAACATACAAGGTATTCCTCCAGGAGTTGAAGGTACTGATAAACTTCCATCCATGTCCCTTTTTTCTACCTTTGCCAGCGCCACCAAGTCCATGAAATCCCATTTCGAAAAGGCCTTAGAATCTCTTCCGCCAGTTACTTTTATGATCACTGATGCCTTTCTTGGCTGGACTTTAGACTCTGCAAATAAATTTGGTATCCCAAGACTCGTTTATTTTGGAATAAGCACTTTTGCCATGTCCTTGTCGCGTTCCTCTAGTGTTCTTCTTCGGACAGAATTGTCTGATGATGATCTGTTTGAAGTTCCTGATTTCCCGTGGATTAAACTCACTAGGAATGACTTTGATTCACCCTTAAGAGACCGTGAACCCAAGGGCCCCCTTTTCGAGCTTCGTGTTGAGACAAGCATTGCCACCTCTAAAAGCTATGCTCTACTTGTTAACAGCTTTTACGAGCTTGAATCTCTTTATATTAACTATTTTAACAGTAAATTTAGTCCAAAAGCATTGTGTGTCGGACCATTTTGTGCAGCAGTCGAGCCACAAAAATCACAGTTGGAGAGGTTAGAGAAACCTTCCTACATCAAATGGCTTGACGATATGCTAGAACAGGGGAAATCAGTTTTGTACGTGGCATTTGGGACCCAAGCGGAAATATCTCCTGAACAATATAGGGAAATTACAAATGGGTTAGAGAAATCGGAAGTGAACTTTTTGTGGGTAGTCAGGAAAAGTATAGATGATGTCAATGAGGGGTTCGAAAACAGAGTGAAAACCAGGGGACTAGTGGTGACAGAGTGGGTTGATCAAAGAGAGATCTTGAACCACGGGAGCGTTCAAGCTTTTCTAAGCCACTGTGGATGGAATTCAGTGATAGAGAGCATATGTGCAAAGGTGCCAATACTGGCATGGCCAATGATGGCAGAGCAACACCTAAATGCAAGAATGGTGGTGGAGGAAATCAAGATTGGGCTAAGAGTTGAGACGTGTGATGGATCAGTGAGAGGGGTCGTCAAGTGTGAAGGTTTGGAAAAGCCGATAAGGGAGTTGATTTTAGGAGAGAAAGGTAAAGAGGCAAGGAAAAAAGTGGAGGAGATTGGGGAAGCAGCCATTAATGCAGTCAAAGAAGGTGGATCATCATGGAAAATGTTAAATGAGCTTATTCATGAATTAACTGCAACAAGACAGGTCTAAATTTGTGTTTTTCTTGTGGGAGTCGACTACCTTCTCTTTAGAAATAAGTTTGAGTCTGTTGCTGCATTTTGATGTTTTCTTTTCTTCTTTTTTTTCTGTTCCAATGAACTTGTTAAAATCGTATGAGGACCCTTTGGATGTCTGAACATTCAAATGAACCACACCAATAGTATGAAACAAATGAATTCTCCACCTTAAACTTTGTAATGCACGCACTACTAAGACGGGAGAAAAAGTAGATGATGAATTTTGTATCCCTTAGAGCATCTCATTCTTTTAAATATTTAAGTTGCAAACACACTAACAATGCGAAGAAAAAACAAAGCGTTAACAATTTTTAAGTGGTTAGTACTTAAATATTTAATTTTTTGCATTACCAATTCATTATTAGTATACATAATTGCGTGCAGTTGACTTTTAAATGATTTGATTATATAAAATTTGGACTGTAAATGTATATAAGCTCAAACCTTTTAAACATATGAATTCAAAAGATTTTATAACAGGGAAGCCAGAAACTCAGAATATATAGAATCTTTAAAAAATGGGAAGTGCCTTCATTTTTGTCTCAAACTCACCAAAGGTTCTTGGATTCGAGAGAGGATTCCTACTATATGCAAAGAACAAGGTAATCAAATTAGTAGAATTATCACATCTCACCAAAATATCTTCCAAAATTATGGAGCAAAATCCAGATTAAGTAATCAGATTTTTTTAACCAAACAACATTGCACAAAAGTTTAATTTTTAAGCTGGGTGCAGTATAGAATTTTACTCATAGTTTGGTATGCCATTTTAATAAATGCTACTCGAGTTCACCAACCCATTATTCTTTTTTCTCTTTTCCATCATGTACCTGCTAATTCTGCTTTGTTAATACTGTATATAACAAGACAAGGAGGATTAGTGTCAGTTCAATTGAGCACCCAAGTCCCACAATGATTTACCATACTTTAACTACCAAACTATGATTTAGTTTCAATCTCTGGGGCACATACAATACTTGTCTGTTTATTTCTGCTTATTTGACTGTCTCTCTCTCCTCATTTTTTTTCTCCGCTTGAATCAGGGAGAGCAAAGCCGCTAAGGGCGGGAGAGAAAAGTGGTAAAAGAAAGTGAACTAAATCGATCCATATCGATACAAAAAAATAGAAGTAGAATTAGTGACATATGTAAGGGATCGATCTACTAACGATGAGCATTAACCATGATTAGTGTTACTAAGCAGCAGAAACAAAAACAAAATAAAAATAGCAGGGTGAAATCTAAATGTATCACTATTTCAAGAAGTCAAATGATGCCACTATTTCTGGTTTCCAGTAAAGGGGTGATCCTACAGCAACAGCTTTCTTGGATCCCACCACTATCTCCTTAACATAAAAGATTGTGGTCAAACACCTAACCCCACCCCACCCCCCACCAAATGGGAAACAACAGAAATTGAAGACCTCAAATAAAGGCCACTAAAGCAATTTTATCAAGATGCTTCAAGGAAAAGAAGAGAATCTTTCTTTCACTTTCTAGGAATCAACATAACCTGGTGGAGTTTCACTTTCCGGAGACTCAAAAATTGCTTCAAACTATGAGGAAAATATAGCAGTCAATGTTCTCAGAATCTAGCATTTCATTTAACCTTCTTCTTTTTTTTTTTCTTTTAAAAAAAAAAAAAAAAAAAAACATTAAACTGCACTCAAGCTTTTTATGGTTGAGGACAGGACACTTAAAAAGGAGCTATATTCCAATTCCTAATCATTTGTAACAAAGGCAATAATATTGTGCATCAATCTAACTAGTTCTTCATGGGTAAAGAACTAAAAATAGCGCCTCATACTTCTTAATACTCCCTCCGGATCATAAAAAGAATTCACTTAGCGTTTTTTTCTTGGATAAAAAAAAGAGTCCACTTAGCAAATCAAGAAAGAATTAACCTTGTTTTTCTATATTTGCCTCTATTAAGTGTTATATGATCAAATCTCAATGCCTATTTAATTAGGGGTAGTTTAGTCAAATTACTTATTTTTGTCTAGAAGTTAATATTTTCTTAAAGAGTGTGTAAATGGCTAAGTGGACTCTTTTTTTTATCCGGAGGGAGTATATGAATGCTTCTCAACCACATTTTTATGAAGTAAATTTGGCAGCTGCAAGTATCAGGATGCAGGAATGAAGCCAAAGTAGAGTAACTCGTGTTTAATAGAGTAATAATGTTCCAAGAACCAATCTATAACACATGACCTATATATTTTTTGGGACTTCAAGAGGTAAAAATCAAATAAAAGCAATCACAACATACAAGTACGGATCAACTCTACAATCTAGCTAGTTTCATGCAGCATCTCAAAGAATTCTATTACCTCTATGCCATGAGATGACAAAAAGATCAAACAAAGAGAAACAAACCAGAATGTCCTCTAATTGCCTTCTTTTTTTGCCAACCATGGTAACTCCGTATTAGGAGGTGAATTATCCATTTGGCATTCTGAAGAACTTGCAAATTTCCCCTTCTTCGACCAAAGCCAAATCTTGGAAAAAGAGTAGCTATCAGTCTTCGTTCCAATACTTATCCTTTTCCCCTCCCCATCTCCTTCTGTTGATAAATTAGCAAACCGTTCGCGCAACTTGGCAAGCTTCACATTGTACGCGTCTTGCTCACTGCTCAAATCTACCATAAGATTAAGATCACCAACAACATACTGATATGAACCCAATGAATAACATCTCCTAGCATCCAAATTACTACTACTAGTCTCTCCTTCTCCCTCCTCAGCCCCAACATTCAATTTCTTGAACTTACCAAGTCTCACAGGAAAAGTTGCTTTGTCAACTACACTTTTACTTTCCTCTATTTCAATTGTTTTCTGAGCAGCAGATAACACATGATCTCCTTCTTCTATAGGGTCATCAAAATCGAACCCCGTTAAGAATTCAGGATCAAAAAGTGTTCCTCGACATAACGGGCATGTTGAGTTTGTTAAGAGCCAAGTATCTATGCAGTTGATATGGAAAGCATGGCTACAAGTTGGGAGTAACCTCAACTTATCCTTATCAGAGAATTCACACAAACAAACAGCACAATCAAAGGGCTCTTTAGTAGAACCTACAACCTCTTTGTACACAAATACAGGTAATGCATCAATAAATGCTTGATCTAAACCAGAATCATGTTGATGGAAAAGCTGTTGCAATTGTCTTTGCAAGGTTTCAGAAGTTGAAACTTCTGGCTGATTATTAGACTCAGATGATGCTAAACAAGAAGGTTTTTTGATAAGAAATCTAACAAGTAAGTGGAGTAGACCTGATATGAAAAAGATGACAGCTACTATGACTATAATGATAACAAGAGCTGGACTAATTTTGTTGCCAGAAGAGGATGGAGGTGGGATTGGTGCTGTATGAAAATTAGAACTTGGACCAAATGAAGAATGAGATGGGGCATATGCAAAGACACCATCTTTTGTATGGTGAATCCAAGACATTTTCAAATGAGTATGCCTAAAATCCAATCTTTTTGCTCTAACTTCAGTAAATAAACAGATCATCTTGGCATATTCCAAGAAACCAAAGTTGGAACTTATTTTTTTCACTATCTCAGAACAAATAACAAGAATACTCAAACTAAAAGACTTCTTGCTGTTGCATTAGAGGTTGCAGTAAGTTGGGTGGCGCTTAAAGCAGCAATTTTTCTAAAACTTTCAGTTTTTCAACACAGTTCAAGAATTGTGCAATAACTGAAGATGATGACAAAGTACTCAGACAGTCGACAGAAAATGTTAAAGGCCAATACTTTAGCTGACGGGTTTCCCAAATAGCCACCATTAGCAATGGAAAACTAAATACTCAAACACCCTTTTAAAAAAAGGGAATCTTTTCTTGCATCAGAAAAAACAAGAATCCAAGATTAAGGTGGATAATCTTAGAACACCTCTTATACGTTAAGAGACAAAAGGAAAGTTTTCATCTTTGAGCATGTACAACTCTCTATCTCTGTCTATGTAGTACTATGTCATATATCTCTTGGCCAAGCAAATTATACATACATACAAATATATATATATATATATATATATATATACACTGAAAAAGTACGTGTATGAACAAGGGGGGTGTGGGGTTCTTGAACTGGAAAAAGAAAGAGACAGATTTGGAAGAGCAAAAGGCAAAGGCAAAGGCAGGCAAGGACAGTTGTTAAGTCACTAGTCTTGAAGAATAAAGAGCAAAAGAATGCCAAAAAAGAAAAAGCACTATTTGCTCTTTTTATTTCCCGATGAAATTAAAAGGAAAAAGTAGAAAAGAAAAAGAGATAAGAAAAAGGGAAAGCAGTAGGAGAAAAACAAGTTTCAAATATTCGCACGCACCAAATATGACGCGCGCAAATTTTGGTACTAATGAACTTTGTTTACGTTTCCCGCCAGGCCGGTTTTTAAGGTTTTGCCTCATGTGAAACCCTTTTTTTTTTTTTCGATTTCCCACTCGGTGTTCAGTATCAGCATTATTGGTGTCCGATTATATATGCATTTGTGGCGCGTAGGGCCCATTCGGGAAAAACGCTCACTACTAAAGATTTTTCCATACCAGAACTTAAATCTGAAACCTCTAATTAAATAAGGAGTAAATAGACAGTTAAATTCTCTATATACTTGCTAAAATTATATAGACAGACAGTTAAAAAAGGAGTTTTATTATACTAATATAATTTATATATAACTTAAGATAATTTACTTATTGAACGATCAGTCTAAGCTTATAACTATAGACATTTATATGTACCTAATTTCTTAACAATATGATAGTGTGACACAATCAGTGTAAAATGTAGTAAGAAGGAATTGTGTTTGTGTAACTTCCACCTTGCATGTATAAGGGAAGAACATTAGAATCTTCGCATTCTAATTCCATATGAGTAAAGATAAATTACGATTAAATGCATAAATAAATGAATTGTAGACTAAGTCATAAGGTCATTCCAACTTGAACAGTTATATTTGGAATGATATTTAAGTGCACTAATATGTATTTAAAACCGTATATACGTAGTAGTTACTGTTATACGTTTAATTCTAAGAATTTCAAAGGGAACTTTTTGGATTAAAGAAAAATTGTTTAGGACTGACTGATATGTATTCGTTTCATCGTTAAACAAGACAAAATTTAAGGCAAAATCCGGGAAAATTGAATTTAGTAATAGAATAGATGGTGATCAATGAAATAAAGCGATTTTGTCAACTTTTAAAAAGAAAAAGCATAGTATTGACTAATGTGAATCACCGTATTTAAACATAGTAAAATTTATCCGTAACTAAAATTTATATCATATCTATGTATTTACACATAATTTTTTGTTACTTAATCATGGTTAAATAATATACTATATATTTTTACATTACTAAATTACTTTACCATAATTAAATAATATACTATATATTTTTACATTACTAAATTACTTTACCATAATTAAATAATATACTATATATTTTTACATTACTAAATTACTTAACTATGGTAAATTGATAAAATTTGTTGTAAACATCGGATGAGTATAAATATTTACCTTTACACACTTTAAGCAGTAAGAAAGTGGACACTTATATTCAAATAATAATACATCTACAAATATTGTGGTGATAACTTCTAGCCCCTTGGACCTCAATCGCACTTGCTTTGCCCGTATACGGAGATGAAGTTCTATAAACCCCCGGTAAAGATTAAGTTTAGGTTTCTGAAAAATAATAATCAAGAAAAGAAAAATAACGATAAGTTATAATATTTGATTTAAATTAGGGGTGTCAAATGGACGGGTTGGGCTGAAATTGCCCAATGAAAATGGGCTGAGGTAATAAATGGGTTGGACTAATATTGACCCAAAAGTTATTTGGGCTGAAATGGACTAAAAATGGGCTGGATCATGACCCACCCAACTTGGCCCAATTTTTTTGAAGGATCTATTTTCTAGAGAAAAAAAAATATTTTCTAGAAATACATTTTTCCGGAAAAATATTTTCCTGAAAATTATTTTTATAGATTTTCGTGGAAAATATTTTTTAAGAAAACAATTTTCGTGGTAAATATTTTTCGAGAAAAACATTTTTCGTGAAAAATATTTTTCTTCATATTGAACACACCACAAACTTATAAGATACATGATACAAAGAAAGTGTACATATTAAACAAATAAATTAAATCTCAAGTCTCCTAAACTTTTCTTTTTTCTTGCATGTATCTATCAAGTAAAATTAATGTTTTGTCGGGATAAGCTAAACTAAGTTCATAAATGTCAGGATAATATTATTTTTTGTTACTATTTTGAGTAAATTACTTCTTTTGTATTAAATAAATTCCTAATAGGTGCAAAAGTGAAGATGATACACTGTTTAATTTAAATGGTCATCCGGAGATGAACGTAAAGTTTGAAATCTCCTTACATATTAACCATCAAAATTTGATCACGTATTAGAAAAAGTGTGGGTTAATATTATATAATTTTGTACTTAAGTTTATGTAATTTTATCTTAGAATGATACTTTGACCTTGATTTATGTTAAATCAATTGATGAATGGTGCCTAATGTCATTTCCTAAATATGTAACTTATGATCTTTAGCCCCATATTTTTTTCTCTTATATCGTAAAGTCAGTATTCGAATTTCTTCTACTTTCAATTTAAATAATAGGTAATGTTAAATTTGTTGTTGTCTTTCCTGGAATTGAGGTGAGGAGACACAAATTTTGTTGTTCTTCAGCTAGCTTTGCGGCAGCTTCGTCACTTTCGTCACCCCTGATAATTGAGATACTTGAAAGCTCTAATAATGATAATTCAAGTAAGTTGATCGATTTACTTGATCAACTATTATGATATTGACCCTTGGAGTATAAAAGATTGTGTTTTGTTTGAAGAAACGATTAGTAATGAAGCACTAGAAGCTACATGTATCATAGAAAATGTTTGTCTACAATAAGATTGATCCTAAAAAAATGAGAATATAAAATCTGCAATATCTCACACATGGTTCATATATATTTGTTTCTATTATCTCTCTCCGCTTTACTGCATGGAAGTGGCAAGCCGCCGGAGATATTAGCAAAGCTAAATGAGTTGGTTCGCTTTTCACCTGATGAAAAAATTGGTGTTTTTTATGCTAATTTTTCATCTTCTCTTGCTACACAGCTTTTAACTCAAAACAAATGGTTAATAATGAAGTTGAAGCAACTATATATACCATGGGAAAATGTTAGTATGTGATAAGACTGATTCAAGAATATTATATCTGTGATATGTCACATATGGATCATATACATCTATTTCTTATCTCCCCTCTCTATTTTTTCTTTTGAACAATCGGCACATTTTAGTATGTGATAAGACTGATCTGAGAATATTATATCCGCAATATGTCACATACGGTTCATATACATCTATTTCTTATCTCTCTCCTCTCTATTTTTTCTTTTGAACAATCCGCGCATCGCGCGAGTACGTATACTAGTTTAAGTAAATCTTAAAAATGGGCTAGTATTGGGCTAAGTTGGAGATCACTTTAAAATGGGCTACGTTGGGTTGGGCTGAAATCAGCCTAATATAAAATTATCTTGAGCCCAACCCATAAAAGTTTAGGCGGGTTGGGCGAGTCATCACCTTTTGGGCCAAATTTGACACCCCTAATTTAAATATTTGTACGGCGGTTACAATCTTTATAAAATCTTAAACAAAAAGATGTAATCTTCTAATTCTTCTTCTCACACTCGTCAATCAAGGGCTTTGCTTGTTCTTGAATTGACGAATTACTTGTTGTTGTAAGTTCACCACGAATGCGGAGCCAAGCTTTAATCACAAACGTGGAGGTACGGAAACTTGCGGCTCACCACTTAGAGACGAATACTTTTTAGTATGCGGAAGACTTGCGGATAACCTTTGGAGAGGAGAGCTTCTATATGTATTTTTCTTAATCCCTTTTGACCTTATGAAGACTCCTATTTATAGTTGCGGGGGAGAGCTAGGGTATGTATATGATTGGTTGAACCAGATCATTTGAACACTTTGCGACATTTGATTGGTTCTTATATTGACGTGGCATGCTACGCCACTTATGCATGTGACACGATTTTGCGTGTCATGTCATTTGACACGTGGCATGGACCTTGGGCTAATGAAACGGGCTCATCATGTGAAGTCGGACAAGATAGACTAGCCCAATTGAATTGGTCTTTCAATTAAATCCATATATTTTGGACTTAAGCAATACCTGATTATATTACCCCATAATATTTGTTTGGACCAATACATCTCGAACTTAGAATATAATGCTGATTAATCAGTGAATTTAAATCCGACTAAATTGTAGTGCGTACATCAAAAAACTTGTTTCATGGCTTCCATAATTTGGTTTGCGACTATCTAATCTTCATTTTTAAGAGTTTTGCACCATCCAATGTGCGATGAAATGTTCTAGTTCTGCCACAACCTTTTGTCCCTTGTGAGGATTATCCTCAAGATGTATCAATACTGTATCCACGACAAATCACATCCACAAAGAGAACTTGCACCAAGTATTTTGTTCCAATTAAATAATTTAACAGACACATCTTGTATTCATTGCTTTGAAACCAACACTATTAGCGATTAAGTTCAATTTATCCACAGACCAGTGGTAGTGGGGAGCAACCGTCCCACCAAAACCATCCCACAAACACAATTTAGAAGTAGAGTTTGCTTGATTCATGTCCCAATATATGCATTCGTTTTTCTTAATAGCTTTTTCATGTAGGGCGTCAGCTTGGATCAGGTCCTCATCACGGTTTTTTCAACTATAAGCAATGCAATTGAGATTTGACCAATGACTATGTTACACTATGAGAAAAACTAACCCCTCAATTCTTTAGTTCTTCCTCCCATCGCTAATCAGCCAATATACCAGCAGGCCATGTTTTCAGAGGCAGAAACAAGTTAAAGAATCAAGTGGATCACGAATTTGCAGCAGTAAGCCAAGATTTGGCTCTATTGTTGTAGGAAAGTGAATATTGTATTCACTATGACTGAACAATTTAGCTCTTAGACGGATGTTTTAGGTTGGCTTGGTATTTCCATGGCATGACATTTTTAATTGAAAGGACAAATAACTGAAATTCAACTGCTGAAAAGAATCCCGCTTGGGGGTTTGGGGGTGGGGGGGGGGGGGTGTTGTGGAGCAAAGGGCTAGATAGATCAAGAATATGGAAGATGCTTATGTAGGATTGGCCGCTATGTCAAATGTAGTGTTTTGTCTGCCGATAAAGACAGCATTAATCACTGACTTACAAACATACGAGTAAAGAATGACACTACTACCTGCTTTCATTACAAAGACAAGCCATGTGGAACCCCTAACTTCAATATTTAAGTGCTCAACTTTCCTCGAACATCACCTCTGATAATAGCCATCAAATATGGACTAAAAGGAAATACAGTAGCCAGTGAGAGTCACCAAAAGTCCCTACAGCTCACTTTGTAAGAGCCCTATTTCGAGTTTGAGGAAGTCTTGATTTCGTAAAACAGAACTTAAATGCATTGATCTCCCAAAACTATTTATAACCCATCACAAATCCAGGAAATCAGGACTAAAAGCAGTACGAAAAAGTACAAGGCAGATAGTTCTTGCCAGAAAACAGAAAGATACAACTTCTCTTGGGACTTTTAGCAGCAAGTATTAGTAAACCAAAAACTCGCGTATATGAGCAACTTTGTTACTCATGAATCCATGTCAGTTCATCACTAAGCAGTAAGCACCAGATACGCAGCTCGGAAACTTATCTGTTGCATCGACAGATGGATTTAATAATTAATCCGCTTTGACAAAAACATACAAGGTGGGAAGTCCCATGTGACACAGGCACTTAATGCGAAATGTTAATAGGAATTACAGCTAACCTACTTCATATACAAAGGATTATCCTACCTACACAGCAACACTGATACCGTCAGCTATTCTTCTTCCGCTTCCTCAAATTTGGCATTGCACGAAGAAATACTGAACTGGGCGCATAATCATTGTTCTCCATATTTTCTTGGTGCGGTGACACCTTGTGACAAGTAGTATTAGTTGTGTTGTTTAAATCTTGGTCAATTTCAGATGCACCTATCCCTGCTTCACATTGCTTCTCACTCGTTTTCTTCGAGGGGCTAGAAATCAATTGGTTTGAAGCATTACCAGAATTCTCATCTCCCAAAAGCTGAGAAGAACTATAAATATCAGAACACTCAACTGATAAGATAGGGCTAGTAGCTTTTGTCTCATGCGCCGTATCTCTATCATCTTCCTCTAAGCAAAACCCACCCCCCATTTTAAGGCACTCCTCCTTATAAGCTTTTGTCTCATGCTCCATATCTCCATCATCTTCCTCTAAGCAAAACCCACCCCCCATTTTAAGGTACTCCTTAGACAAAAGATCCCCAGGAACAGGATCATAAGTTTCACCAAAACTTGGCTTAACAGTAGATTCCCTCTCTGTCCCACCTGTTTCGACACCAGCACCTGTTTCAAGGTTTGACAATTCTTGAGGAGAGTAATCATTACTTGCATTGTTCTC
Source organism: Lycium barbarum (assembly GCF_019175385.1). Taxonomy (NCBI): domain Eukaryota; kingdom Viridiplantae; phylum Streptophyta; class Magnoliopsida; order Solanales; family Solanaceae; genus Lycium; species Lycium barbarum. Next base: position 67,338,104 of record NC_083348.1, on the reverse strand, counting down.
ATTCATCTTACTAGAATCAGCAGGATAACATTCAGCTATGCCCACATCTGCTCCTGATTCTCTCCTTTCTAACTTTTCAGTAGCAGAATCTCCACCATCTTTGTCAGCTTCATCAGACTCATCATCTCTCAAATCACTGTAATTTAGTATTTTCCGATGACGCTCTGACTGAAATTTCAATTAGAACGAAATGGGAAAAAATATTAAAACTCATGAACTGGAGAGATGCCTCAAGTGAATAAAACAGAAATCGATAATAGAGAGAAAGTTCACTTTCCCTGAACAGTGAATATGTACTAAGTGAAACTTGACTCGGTCTTTTTGTTTAAAAGTATGTGGATATTGTTCAAAAGTACGTGCATATACTTGCGATGATCTCTGAAGAGAATGTTGACATTGCAAATTCTCGAGATCGCAAAACGAAGCAAGAATTTTAGACAACAGGTAACCAAACTATGTCATCAACAATTTTCACAGGCAATACGAACCATGAGTAAAATTTCATAGATCACACGTAACAAGAGATTATAAGTATCATATAATATAGGACTTGCAAAAGTAAATATCATAAACAGAAAGATAGGATTTGCAGACCCCAAATATCATAAACATAAAGATAGGACTTCCAGAAGCGGAATCGAAATTATTAGCCCTGAGAGAATAGAACAATTCAACCCTAATTCTTTTTGGATAGGAAATCAGTAGAGGTTAGGGGAACACTAAACAAGGGGTGACTTGACCTTAGCACCAATGCAATAAGTATCTTCCTAATACTATCACAAAATATAGCATCTGGATGAGCTCTCAAAAGATACTGTTAATGTTTGTAAATTTCACTCAAAAAATTGCAGTCATTAAGGGTTAAAATACAATTAGTGTTACAGGAAATGGACTTACTCTTCTAGATTGATTTGGCTTTTCAAGTTTCTCAATTTGTGATTGTTGCTCTATATCACTATCTGTTTCCCCCTCGAAGCTTGCTTTGGAGGATCTGGAACAGGATTTCTTACTTGCCTTCCCCACAGATCCAGCTGTTTTCCGTCCTCCTATACTACCACTTGATTTCTTACTGGCGTTTCTCTTGCTTCCTTCTCCCTCTGGTGGTTCCAAATGTTCAGGCTGCAAATGCTCTCCTTTCCTTTTTCTTGACTTCTTTCCAACTGCACTTCTTTTTGTTTCAGTCTCCTCATAATCAGGTCCCCTCAGAGGATCCTCTATCTTTTCCTCATTCATATCATTAGATTTTACTACACTTTTTTTAGAGCTTCCAGGAGCATCTCGTACACTTCCATGCATTAAATCACTGGATTTGTTCCCTGTCATATATTTAACAGCCTTCTTTATCCTCTTGCTACGAATTTTTGCAAATCTCTCATTGAAGGAGTAGAAGGCTTCCAGTCGAAGTTGTGTCTACATCAAGTAAACAAAGGAACAGTGAGAGAAAAGGTCTGCATCAGCTTGCACTTTCTCCAATGAGATAAATTACCACTAGATGAAGAAAACAATAAGTGCAGAGCATTCAGAAACCATAGAAAGGTGATGTGCTGAAATTTTTCTTATCATATAAGCCATTCCTTTATTTCGAAAGAAACATGCCAATTGACGTGGTTAATGAGTATATCCATTATTGTGCAATTTTAGTGACAGAGGTAGGTGAACATGAAAAAGGATCAACCTCATGTTTGTTGTACTCTTTCAGAACCGGTAGTAGCAATTCATCTGCCTTCTGGCTGGTCCAGCCGAATTTCTCCCAACAAACTCTGCAACAAACAAATGCTCATTTAGAGTCGTATAAATCCTAAATCCTCATTTGACCTTTCAAAGAAATAAACAATATACAACTCACTTGCGAAGAACAGAAACATCAGGCTTCCCCCATGCAAAAGGCTCTGTTGACTTGTCAACTCGCGGAGACACATATGCTGAAATTACAGCACTACTCGGAAACGAAGAAGGAATATGCCAGTTTTTACTAATATTTCTCTGTGAACACGGTCCCAATATAAAGAAAGAGTGAGGTCATGCTCTTTCAGTCAAATAGACAATAGATTTGAAGCAAAAGGGCACAATTGTTTACATGTTTATTCATGAAAATCTGCTTCAACTTGTCAGCTCTGTCCTCGGACCTGTGGACATTCTCATCAGATGCAGTATTGCCTTCAAGATTGCTGGTTGAGCAACTCATATCAGGATCACCAACTTTACACCCTCTCTTCCTAGAGCTGGAACCTGCCTGTGCATCAAGCCCCCCGAGAATGGATGGATCTGGCGATTCCACCCACTCACGAAATTTCTGAAGACCATCTTCCTCAGGAAATGCATTTACAACTTCAATGGCATTAACAATACCAATCCCACTGCACCATGAAAAAAGAATGGATGAGGACTTCCACATGTCTCAGACAAACTAAGATGCTTTACATAAAAAAGCTATAGTAATATACTATCTATCGTCTCGTGATGAGAATATGCAAACAAGACTAATTGCCGAATCAACAAGAGAGGCAGAGACACCTGGTTAGCAGGACATAACACTCTGTAAAAGAGCAACAAGCTTACCTCACTCCTTCAGTATAATCGCTCCCAAGGAGCAATGCCATACGAATTATCTTTTCTCTATCCAACCCAAGCTCATTCTCCACATCCTAATAAATACAGATATGTGATCAACCACAGGCACTATAAATGAAAGGAAACTACAATGTTCTTTAACAAATGAAACATTGGCCCCATAGCGTACCACCAACCCCAAAATGTTTTTCTTTCCTTTTGCTCTTTTTTTTTTCTTTTTCTTTTGGGCGGGATGGGAAGTGGCTGTGATAGTGATCACGAAAAGAAAAACAATTCCTCTTACTACAAGCATTATTTAACCATTGCCGTGGAGGTAATAAAATTGTTTGTGTTAAAATAAATTACCTAAACAAGTGTAGCTGTAGAAACCTAGTCACAGAAAGACAAACTTAAGGGAAAGAAGAGTATTCAAAACACTGGTAAATTGATGATGAACCTTCATAAAGTATGTCTCTACATATTTGCGATCATCAAATATGTTCTTGTATACACTTCGAGCACCAAACAAGAACGCATCAGAGTCATCAGTAACCACACCATCAACAAGATTTGTAAGTTCCATGTAAGCACATTGGGCTTCAGCTTCCATTGGAGCTATGATATAGGGCAAGCCAAACATTTGGAGCAACTCCTAACATAGAGAAAGATGTAAATCAGATGATACCATATCACCATAAAACATCAGGGAAAAGGAATCGAGCACCAAAACAACGAAGATGACTCCGGACCAGTAATCCGGAACAGGATATAAAAAGGGTATTTTTTTTATAAGGAAAGATATATCTATTATAAAAATGTGTTCAAAGATATATATATATATATTATATAAGCCTAAGCCCCTACACATGCAGGCTTCTATTTCTGTATAGTACACAAGGTCACTACGCAAAAAACAATCACGCATGTTCGGATGTCAAGTTGATAAACTAACCAGGATACACCAATTAATTACGTCATTTAAATAAGATAAGGTATTCCAATACAAAGTATGATCTTAGCCTAGATGCGTTACATCCAAACAGCATGACCTAGCCTAGAATCATTACACCCAAAGAATTGGTGCAAAAAATCATCGAGATAGAACAGGCTGTATGGCATGGCAATAACAAAAACTAAACTGGTAGCACTAATCAACTTGTACTCACATCCACCTAGCACATTGCGGCAAATTGAGGGAAACTAAATAAAATGGCCAAGGAATACCTCAACAAAATATCCCTACTCCCTAGTGGGAAAACAACTTCAAACTAATAAAATTTGATATTTGGAAATAAAGTAGGTTTAGAATAGCATTGAAAGAAATACAAAATCATCAAAAACCTACCTGGCACTCTGCAAACATTTCAGAGCTAACAGACTCTGCATTACGCTCAAGCTTTCTCTGCTCATCTCCTAGTTTTTCACGCTCTTTATCCAATACCTGCATCTCCTCCTCCAAACTAGCCATCATAACTTTTTGATCTTCTTTGCTACCTGCAGAATCCAAATTGCCCAAGAGATCCCTTCCTCCAAATAATGGGCCATCACAAGCAACTTCCTCGTCTAGGTTTTGTGCACTATCAATATCAGTTATAAAACCCTCGCTGAAAGCTTTGATGAGTTCTGTCGACTCATGTGTATAATGATGTGAGGCAGCTCCAGATTCATATTGTTGGGCATCAGAGGTACTTGCATTCGGCAAATCATTAAATGTTGATTGTTCTATAGAAGTAACATGTGAAGCACTTCTTGTGTTACTCGAAACCTCAACAGTGGTATCTGCTATCTTCTTTTTAATCATGTCAACCTCTGATCCATCAAGTGGAATGGTCGGTTCCATATGTATATCACAATAATTTCTGTCAGTATGACTGGTTGCTTTTTCAATCTGCAAATTTCTATCAGCATGACTGGTTGCATTTTCAATCTGCATATTTCTGTCACCAGAATTAGCTTGAAATTGTTCTCCCAAAGGGGTACCCAAACAGTTATTACTCCCTGCAATATCCATCTCATGTACAGTACCATGCAAGTCAGGAGTCTGAATTTCAGGTGATAAATCTTTCTGTTGAAGATTTTCGTGTGTATTTGGACAATAGTTCTCTTGACCAACAGATTCAATACTAGTACCCTGAGTAACCATTTGAATAGCTTCTTTGGACATCTCTTTCTCATGAAATTTATCTATGGATCTATGATCTCTCAAATCCTCAAGACTCCTCCTTACTGCTTCCTGATAATTGGCTTCTTCTTCCAAAGCACCTTTATAAGCACTTCTTGAATCCGATGGAAGTAACGAAGGCTCCTCGCGAATATCTAAACATCCTTCTTCCCATTCTACTTCAGCCTCATCATCCATGCCATCTTTATCCAGTGGAGCCTGACCTTCCCCTTGAGAGTCATTGCTTAGCAAGTCACCTTTCTCTTCAATCACTCCTTCCTCCCACTCAACGTCCGAAGCAGAATCTAGAGACTGTTTCTTTGAGGGGGAATGATCCATAGGAAATTCCATCACTGGATCACCTGCCACTAAACGCGCAAATATATCATCATCATCATTGGCACAATCATGTTCAAACTTATCTTCAAAAGATATCTGAATTGTAGTCCCGCTTCTCAACTCAGACTCTTTACTTTTGTTGTTTAAACAAGCCTTCCCATCATCATCTGGATTGGATGAGTTCAAATGCGAAATTGTATCAGAGACATTTCCAGGGGAATGTACAGCAGTGTCACTTACGGTAGGCACATCGCTAGAATCTTTGTTTCTGGTCATACTCTCCTCCTCTATCTCTTTCATCAAATCTAAATTTCTCTGTAAATCTCGAGTCATGCGAACACCCATGGCTCTCAGTCTGCTGACTCGAATATTACCCCTCTCATCCAGATATGTCTCCACATCATCATTAAATTCCCTTTCAGGTTCAGTCACAATCGATTCTAGCACACTACTAGATTTCCTTGTTGCAGCAACACTCGCAGCATTTGCCAAATTATTTTCTGTCTGAACTGCACTTGGCTTCTTACTAGTTTGATCGTCCCCAGCAGATGCAAGGACACTGATAACCACCGACATGCAACTTTTTTAGTGGACAATGATGATTTGAGCAAGAAAGGAAAGGAAAATGAAAAGAATCACTTAGTAAACCAAATGATTGTTACTTACTCTTTGTCCCCAGTAAAAGACGAGGAGAAAATGAACTCCCTATTTGCTTCAGAAGCAATCCTTGAAGTCCGAACACCGCCTATTCCCCTTCCAGCAGCAGATTTCTGCACTTCACTTATCTCGCGACGGAAAGCAACAGTTTTCAGATAAGCTTGTATTTGCAGTTCTGAGAACTTTTCCGGGGCCTGAGAGATGCATCTAGAGAATTAGACAGAAACAGATAAAGAATGTATCCAGAAGGACACATCATCAGTTCTTAACCTTGCAACCACAACTAACATAATTGAACAACATAAATTCAGGGAAAATTGTAAGCCCAGTAGTCCTAAACGGGACTCAAGAATGCTTGAAATCCACCATCATAAATTACATAACATGTGAGAGAAGTACTAACTAAACCATCAACCTGGCAAAAAACTTTTTTAATGGTAGATACATCATTTCAAAGAGATCACCGTGAAGATCCATCCAATCTAACTCACAAACAAGGACCAGATTGAAAAATGAGATATTGTGTTGTCAAACATGAGATGCTGTGCGCAAACTATAAATTATGTACTTTAAACTACAAAAGATATCTATATTAAAGCAGATACAGAGCCCCAAAACCCAAAAAAAAAAGCAATGGCAGAAAGAGAAACCATTATGTACTTTTTTTATTTGATAGACAAGAGAAATCATTATGTACTGATATGCAAAAAGCTTATGTACCTTCTTGACCTTCTGATACTTTTGTCTGTTCTCTGCCATCAATCTCTCCCTCATCTGGCAAACAAGTTATTAATTGATCAAACAAAGAGAGAAAATTCAGCAACAGTTTGTTTGTCTCCTTTTGAGGGAGCACTAAACTGGATACTGCTTCCATATGTAAAAGAACCATCATTACCTGACCAAGAAGATCAAGTTGCATTGATGGAGGCAAAGCAGCTAAAACAGAAGGATCAACTTTTCCTTGCATTGCTGGCTGCACATTGCATAAAGAGTTTGGGGGCTTGGTTAGTAAGAGACAAAAATCTATTCATAATCTCATCGAAAATATCACAAGCATCACAATTACATGCACGCGATTATGTCCATGGATTGAAATAGTAGAAAATGAAAGTTACATACGAGCATCTAACGGAACAGCAAATAATCTTTAGAATTTCCTTTCTATGGAAGGGTAAAGTTTCGGAAAAGACGTCTTTACTCATTAATGCACTCCAGTAAAAGAATACACGTGCATGCAAATGAAGTTTAATCATTCCTAAAGCCATACAGCAAAGCATACTCCTAACCCAAAAATTATTTAGATTTCCAGCACCAGAAACATCAGTGGATCTGATAGTTGTTACCTTTTTTTACACACAACTAAAAGGTGTACTGAGATCAAAAGCGTCAAAATCATTTTACTACTCAAATAACACGGTCACCAGCATCATGCACGATCTGAATCTGACATGTGAGGATGAAAATGAAATCAAAAACCAGTTGATGCTAACCAGTATCATCTCTTCGTCTTCATCGGAGTTATCATTTTCAGCAGAAGCCCCAGCACAAGATGTTGATGCATCCTCAGCAAAATTCCCGTCTTCCTCTGCTTGAATAGAAGCTGCCAACCTTAATTAACTTGTCAAACTGAGTGTCAGGATCTTTTATGTCCACATTCAAGTAAAACGTGACAAGATGATACAACTGTATAACTTATCCAAAAACGAAAAAAGGTCACACGACTGACTACTATAACTTACATCTCATCCAGTGCTTCTTTATCATAATTCTCTGTGACCAAGCCATTTCCTTCGGCCATGTTCTTCATAGTTCCAGTTGCCTCTGTGATAACCTTTTTACCCTTTGCATCAGTCTGTTTCCTCTGGTTCTCCAGATCCACAGACTGCTCTTTGAGCCTCATTGCCTTAAGCTGCAAGTAGAAATGGATAAAAAAAGCTATTCAACATCATGCAAACTGTTAAGTGCTTACCACATAATGAGGTTTCTGATATTGAGTGCATTCCAAGGGTGTGTTTGGTATGGACTTCTCCAATTTTCCCATGTTTGGTTGGTCCAAATGTTTTGCAAAACATTTTCTATAGGAAAATAAGTTCCTTAAAAATGAGGAAAATGACTCCCCTAGTGGAAGTAGGGAAAACAAGTTCCATAAGTGACATTCAAGTTCATTGTCTCCTTCCCACCCACCCAACGCCCCAACCCCCATCCCACCTATCGCCGCCCCCAGGCCCCAACCCCATTCCCCACCTCATCCCACCCCTATAATGCTTTGCTAGATTACATATAAATGCTCGTGGGATAATATTTTTTTACTTACTTACCATAGAAAATAAGTATGAAACTCACTTGTTTCTTAAGAAGATATTTTCCTTCATACCAAACACTTAAAAGGGCAGCCCGGTGCACTAAGCTCCGCTATGCGCAGGGTCCGGGGAAGGGCCGGACCACAAGGGTCTATTGTACGCAGCCTTACCTTGCATTTCTGCAAGAGGCTGTTTCCACGGCTCGAACCCGTGACCTCCTGGTCACATGACAACAACTTTACCAGTTACGCCAAGGCTCCCCTTCCTTCATACCAAACACTTAAGTTAGATAAAACATGACCAATTTCCGATATAAGCAAAACAGAGAATCAAGGAAATAGTGGTTTCATTAACAGCCTGGCAGCATAAACGGAACATGTTCTCTCGTCTGCTTGCTTGATTATCCATGACAGCATTAATAACAAGCACTTATGTGACCAACAATAGAAAAAACAAACATATTTTTCAACAGAATGCACCATCTCATCTAACAGATAAGGAGAAACCTTTCTTTATTTAGGTTTGTAACATGCTCCGGAGCCCGTGAAAATACTTTGTTGGTAACTAGAACACCTATAACATATTGAATTGTGTGACCCGTTTTATCCAAAAAATTACGTTGTTTTAAACATGGTACACTAATATGTTCTAAGTCTGCAACACATAACTCCAAATAATTGAGGGACTAACATGATTGAGGAGCAATTTTTCAGCAGTTTTCCTAATTTTGGCCTGAGCATTTTCCCGCTGGCGTCGACGCGCGATCACTGTTCTACGCTTCAGGGCTGGTGTGCCGCCATCAAATACAAAGACTGGCTTGGTCCGAAGGTAGAGTAACTTGCAAATTCGACGGAAAAATCCCAAAATGTGAGCATTCCGCACCATCTCTCCCTTTTCATCTCGCATTGCTTTCATGAATTGTATAATCCATATACTCGCATCTAATAAACAACAATTTCCACGCAGTATAATCAGTATAAATATGATCAGTGAGTTGTACTCCCTCTGTCCCAATTTATGTGGCACAGCTGGAATTTCAAGATTCAAACTTCTAAACTTTGACCATGAATTACGACACAGAAGCTTTAATTTTTTGAAATAAAATTTATATATTTGAAAACTACGCAAAAAAGTACTTTAATAAATGACAATACTCCATTCAATTCGAAGTAAGTGGTGTTTTTAGCTTAGCTACACCCCTTAAAAAACTACTCATTCCTAGAAAATATGTATTTTTACTAACTTAAACCTTAATAAAAACCTTAAAAAAGATAATAAATAAGGGTAATATTGAAAAAACATCATTAATATCTTTTGGATTATGTAAAAAAACACTTATTAACCAAATGGAAAGGTAAAGACACCACTTATTTTGAAATGGATAGAGTAATTAATAACTTAAAATATTTAAAAGGCATATAAGGAAACTTGGTTGACTCTCTAAATTTTAACTGTCACATAAATTGGGAAAAAAGAAGTACGTATTAATTAGGGTTAGGGTTAAAGGAAAGTGAAGTTACCGATTGCCAGTTTTTTACCGGCGAGGGTTTCGACGGACACGCGGCGGCCAACGGGGGCGATGAGATCCCAGAGACCTTGAACGCCCATTTTTCAGTTAGCAACTAAACTGTCAAAGATCGTGTTATTACATTTTTAAAGTATTGCCGCCAAGTTCTTACAAATAGGTTGAAATATGGAAGGGAAGTCGGTTGGTCGTTGTAGGGGCAAATTGGGCAGCTTGGTTTTTTCCCTTTAACAAAGTACAAGGACCATTTAGGTAACAAATGAACCTTACTGGAATTTTTTGGGGAAATGATTCAAAGTTTACCCGGAATAATTCGAAATGTCCAACTTTAACTTTTGTTAATAGTTGGGCAATTTGCACTACTTTTTTTTTTCCAGTAATTTGCACTACTGTTCTTCGCTGGGTGGTCTTTAATTTTTGTCCCTCAAAGGAGTGGTATTTAATTTTTGTCCTTCGCTAAAAGTCTCTTGGTTACAGGTTTGAACTCGTGCTCAATCAGAAATTAAAAAAAAAAATCGCAAGACATAAGTTGGGATTCGCAGGGCATAAGTTGGACCAGGTTTCAAACTTTGCCTTAAGGCAAAAAAAAAATTGTTGGAATTTTGCAAACCTCTGCCTTAAGGCTTAACTTTGAGCACAAGTTAGGCCTTAAGGCATTGATTTCCCTTAAGGCCTAATTTGAGTAGAAGTTTGCCGTGATGCATAAGTTGAGGTCTAACTTATGCCTTACGAATCCCAACTTCTGTCCTGCAAATCCCAACTTATGTCTAGGAATTTTTTTTTGACTGAGCCTAAGTTCGAACTCAGGACCTCTGGGTGTTAAGCGAAGGACAAATATTAAAGACCACCACTTTGAGGGGCAAAAATTAAAGACCACCCCAAAAGAAGGTCAACCCGCGCAAAAAAATGTTGAAGTTGGGGTCAATCACACCGTCGTCATTATATATCCAGAGGTATATTTGTTTTAAGTTAAATTTTATACACGCTCGTTTGAAATCTTAGTATGTGCTGTGTTTCCAGTTTCATTTGGCCTCAGCCTCAGGCGCTCTTTAGACCCTAAATCACTTCCAATACATCTCATATGCTTATCATCATGTCCACGTGATATCTTTCATATCATTAGTCCTTGTTTGTACGTAAATTAATTTAGTTAGCAGGTGTCGAACTTCTTAATGACATCCAAATATTTCAAACTATTTGGGAGTGCTACAGAGAGCAAGTGATCACTACTAAGGGTAACGAGGTTAAGTCAACTCGTACGACACTAGGGGAAATCACTTCCAATACGCCTCATATATTTGGCCATTTTCGCTTATTGATCTGCTAATTAAGTTAAATAAGGGTTTCAGTTAAATTAAGGACATATTTGGACCAACTATTGAACGGTAAGGGTATATGTGAGCTAAATTATTTCTTTTGCTTTCAAGAAAATATTCAAATATATCCTTAAAGTATTCAAAATTGAGCATATTAGGCATAAGTTTTATTTTGAAGGACAAAAGGTAAAGACCAGCCCATTTGAAGGCCAAAAAAGTGCAATTTTGAACAAGTCCGATGGGCCGAAAGGTTACACGAACAGGAGAGCCCACAAAGTTTTCCCGCCAACAAGCCTCCAGCGGAACATCTCCCAATTTCGTATTTCGTACTTCGACAAGTCACTATGATGATTAGAGCTGTCAATATAGGCTTGGCCCGCAAGGCCGGCCCAACTCAACCCTTTATTCAAATAGGATTGGGCTAAGATTTCTTTAGCCCATATAGAAGTGAGGCTTAAAAGCTCAGCCTCTCTTGGCCCGCTGGCCTCTCGGGTTGGGCTGAGGCCAGAAAAAAATAATAAATTAATTAATTTTAAAAAAAATTAAGTAAATTAAACAAAAAGATAAAAAGTAATGACAAAAAAGAATGTACTTACTGCTAAATAGTAATTAGAAACTGGAGTAGTACTTTTTAGTCTTAGAATTTATATTATGTTTAATTTCTTTTGAACGTGATTTGAATTAGTGATTAAAAATAGGGAAAAGGGCCTGATTTACCCCTCTACTTTGGGAAAAGGTTCATATTATCCCTCGTTATACTATCAGCCCATTTATACCCCTACAGTTACAATAGTTGAAACATTTGCCCCTATTTTTAACCCCCTGTCCACCGTGGCCAATGACTTTTTAAATAAAGGGAAAAGGGCCTGATTTACCCCCGTTATACTATCAGCCCATTTATACCCCTACCGTTAATGAATTACCAAAGAACAAAAATAGTGTAAATAAATCTACATCTACCAAATCAGAGTAACATCCAAAGTATCAATGTTCTAGGTCAAACAATTATAAAAACACAAAGAACAGAAAAAGAAATCCAAAGGAACTAAGAAAACTGTTTGAATGGGATTCTTGGGTGTCATATGTTTTTTAACTATAATAATGATATGTACTAAAAAAGGGTGAACAAAAGTCTTCTGAAGATTGCGCAAAAGTGTATTGTTTACTTCAATGGGGATGATGGATATGAGGTGGCTCATGGTGTGGATAGGCAAGGAGTACACTTTTGTTCACCCTTCTTTAGTACATATCATTATTTTGTTCACCCTTCTTTAGTACATATCATTATTATAGTTAAAAAGCATATGACATCCAAGAATCCCATTCAAACAGTTTTCTTAGTTCCTTTGGATTTCTTTTTCTGTTCTTTGTGTTTTTATAATTGTTTGACCTAGAACATTGATACTTTGGATGTTACTCTGATTTGGTAGATGTAGATTTATTTACACTATTTTTGTTCTTTGGTAATTCATTAACGGTAGGGGTATAAATGGGCTGATAGTATAACGGGGGTAAATATGAACCTTTTCCCAAAGTAGAGGGGTAAATTAAGCCCTTTTCCCTTTATTTAAAAAGCCATTGGCCACGGTGAACAGGGTTAAAAATAGGGGCAAATGTTTCAACTATTGTAACGGTAGGGGTATAAATGGGCTGATAGTATAACGGGGGGTAAATATGAACCTTTTCCCAAAGTAGAGGGGTAAATCAGACCCTTTTCCCTTAAAAATAATAATTTATATTTGTTCTCTTAAATTTTTTCTTCTATGATATGGATTTGCGCAAAAATGGGTGGTAGAAGATTCTATTTCATAATGCAAAAGTTTCATGTTCAAATTGTATCAAAAATCACTTAGAAAATATTATTTTGAAAGACGAAAAAACTTAAAGGGTTGGCCCATCCTAACTCGCGGCCCACTTAAGGCTGGATTGGACTGCCATTTTACAGATTTTTCAATTAAAAGGGTCAGCCCGTTCTAATCAATTTAATTCTTTAATCCTTTAGGCTGGGTTGGGTCGGGCTGGCCAGCCCATTTTGATAGCTCATTGATGATGCAATTCCCTGCCAAAATTGAAACACACAATTATATTCTTTTCCTTTCCTGACGATCGTCCGTTACCACTTAGCACGGACTTATCCTATCATTCTCCGCTTCCCCTCTTCATTAAAATTCCATAAATTCATTTTTTTACTATGCTTTCACTACCTTCTCTAGGGTTTATTTTACTCTGCTGGATAAAATGATCATTAAGAGGATTGCAAATTATGTCTTCACCTTAATTTATATAAGTTGAACATTTAAAATGAGTTACATCTCCTTCCGTCCCAATTTATGTGAAGTTGTTACAATTTGAGAATCAAATAATTTTTTCTTTAACTATAATTTTCTTAAACTACTTAAAAATATTTTAAATCATTAGTTATGTTGACTTGTAGTATATATATTTATGGTTTGTCCATCACAATTTATGTGAAAGTGTTAGTGTTACTATTAGCGAGTCAAACCATTTTTCTTTTGATTATAATTTTCTCTAACTTCTAATTTTTTTTTTTAATCATTTGCTACGTTGACTTGTTGCACTTTTCCTGAAAGTTTTAAATAAGTAAGTTTTATTTTAAAATATTTGAAGAATTTATACCCGAATTCACGGTCAAAATTAAGAGTTTTGACCGTCGCACTCCGAACACTTCACATAAATTGGAAGTAAGGGAGAGTAGTGATGAGTGGTTCTCTGCTTAAAATCTTTGATCTGTCTATGCTAAATTGTCTATTTGTTGATCATACATGCAGCTAATCTATAAACTAAATTTTGTTCAGTAAGTCCTGAAATGGTTCTTTGCTTTTGGAATTTTTGAAGAAGTTTTCTTTGACTTGGTTGTAGTACATTCTGGCTAGAATTGTGTATTAACTTGCACATTGAAGTAAGCGGGTTGTAGTTGAAGCATAAATGGGGGATGAAAAGGATGCTTTTTATGTCGTTCGCGATGGGATGTTATCTGGGTTTATAAGAGCTTAAGCGATCTGCAAGTGCTTCTCCGATCTTGTGTAAGTGTGCTTGAACATGTCAAGTACTCAAGTTTATTGCTAAAGGCGGGTTTTCCCATTTGAAACAGAAAGAGGGTTATTATTTTTTAGTATTACTTTGCCTATCCTATTACAAATGCACAACTACTGTTGAGGTCATACAGTTTTCTTTTGACTACGATTCAAAACATTTTTATAAAATTTTGATAGAAAGAAATTATGACTTATAGTACTTTCATAAAAAGGGCAGCCCGGTGCACAAAGCATCCCGCGTCAGCATGGTCCGGAAAAGGGCCGCACCCCAAGGGGTGTAATATAGACAACCTAACCTAATGTAAGCATTAGTGGCTGCTTCCACGGCTCAAACCCGTGACGTAAAGGTCACACGGAGACAACTTTACCGTTGCTCCAAGGCTCCCCTTCAACTTATAGTACGTTTATGCATGTTTTAAATATGTGTATATTATCTTAAAAATAAGAAACTGATGTCTGAGTTAACACAGAATGTTAGATGCATTGATCCGTCGCACTCCATATTTCATCATTGTATACCAAATACCAATGAAATAATATCTTTCTAAGGTTTGGTTTCAATATCATTAGAGTTAGTTTCTAGTCATGCTTCAGGTTGGTAAGCCTGTCATAAGTGTTTTTAAAGGGTTTCACCTGGCTAAAGAATCTGAAGAGTATCTTACCTCGCATGGACTTAAATATGCAATGTATTCTGTGGATTCCAGCAATTAGATGATCTTTTTGGCGTACTTATCTCCTGGCCTTTTCGGGTTAGATATTAATCCTTGGCCTGTTATTTAATCACCTTTGCTAGTTCACTGTGTAATGTTTTGATTGTCATTTGCCCGCTTGCTCACTTGAGTAGTTTGAGTTGGCAGCATAGATTATTGTCTCTTATCGTTGCTCGGACTCTTCAAAAATGTCAACGGGTGCATGTCAGATTCTCCAAAAGTAGCGTATTTTTGGAGAATCCGACACGGGTGCATCATTGAAAGTGAAGAGTGCGTGCAATTTAGCTTATCATTAAATAGCTCAGAAATGTGTATCACTGCTGACTGCTCTGATGTTGTTGTTCATGTATCAAGTTCTCAGAAAGTTCACGTGCTCATTCTTATTTTTTATTGTTTTCTCCCATTTATCTGGTGATAGTTGGGTCAGGTTATGGTTAATATGCATTGCATTAAAATACCAATTTGGCTCAGCTTCGTTTGCTTCTTTTTGTTCTGTAGGCGAGTACAATGACAGGTAATGTACAAGCAGAAGGGGATGGTGTGCCCTTGAATGTGAACCATAGCTATGACAGTGCTATAGTTCCTCCACCAATACGAGCATCCAATTTCGACTTGTCCTACCTGTACGAATTTTTGGTGAACAGGGGACTTTTTGGGGGACTACCTCATGAAGACCCCACTCTCCACATCAAGAATTTCTTGTCTGTTTGTGCCTTGCACAATCAGCACAGCGTTTCTGATGATGCACTCAGGTTGAGACTCTTCCCGTTCTCCTTACAAGGGGAGGCTGCAACTTGGTTGGATGATCTCCCAGCACGATCAATTCACAATTGGACTGAGCTTTTGGAGACCTTTTTGAGTGAATTCTTCTCCCCAGGAAGGACGGTCGAGTTGAGGTTTGATATTTTGACCTTCAAACAGAAGCCACATGAGGCTCTAGAGGAAGTATGGGTGCGGTACAAAAAATGTCTTAAAAGGTGTCCTCAACATAAATGCACAGATGTGTTACTTCTAAATACATTCTACTTTGCTTTGAACAAAAAACAATCAATCTCTTGCGGATAATGTGGCCAAAGTAGCAATCCTAAAATTAACATTTCCCCATGCGAGTGCAATATTGGACAAAGTGGCTGAGCAAGCACATGCATGGAACACTAGCGGGAGTGATATCTCCTATGGGTCCTCAAATTCCACAATCTCCCAAGAGAACGAAGCCCGAGACAAGACCTTAGCCCAACTTTCCACCCAATTAACACTTTTGACTAAGCAAATAGCGCACGGGCGGTGCCACCTTCGGCGAAGGGTGGTCAGGTGCACACCCTTCGTGGAAAACTACGCGGTGTACATAGGTTAAATGTTAGTTACAATGACTATATATTCAATTTTGCACACCCTAATACAAGTAAGAAGCAATTTGCACACCCTTCACCAAATTCCTAGCTCCGCCACTGAAATAGCGTAGATGATGTAACACCTCAGACCTTTAACTTAAGCTTTGACCATGATTTTAGACTTAGAAGATCAGATAGAGAATGTTGGAGTTGGAATTTTGCTTCAGTTCAGCAGATGGAATTTTACGCCTAGAATTACTGGCCGTAATTTGAATTACGGACCGTAATTATTAACTTGGTCACTGGTTTTGATATGGAAAATTACGGTCAGGAATTACGGACCGTAATTGGAGAGGTGTTTAACTGGGCATTCTGTTTTGAGACATCAAAAATTATTGTCCAAGAATTACGGACCGTAATTTGAATTACGGATCGTAATTCAGTTCGTAAAAGTCAATACGCACCAGAACCTATAAATACCTGGTTTTAGTTCTAATTTTTATTTTTACAAGTCCCTAAACCCTAGAACGACCTGCTCTCCTCCTCCACCATCAAGAACACTAAGGTAAGTTATCCTAACCTATCCCAAATGGATTAAATCATGTGTTCATCTAACCTAATTAGGGAATCATTGTTCTTAACCTAGGGTTTTCAAGAAAACCCATATTCAAGGTTTGAGACACAAGCTTTTGGGATTCTTCTCAAGGATTCAGACTTTTATTGTGGATTGTGAAGCAGCTAAGGTATGTTAGGCTAACTATCTACGTTAGGGAACGTTTATGATTTTCCCTACGCCTCATTCTACATGCTTATCAGTAATTTGACTCAGAATACAATTTAGCTCTAGTTTCTTGAATAGTTGTAGAACGGCTATCCTTTAGGGTTATAGTTTCATAATTCGTTCATGGTGATCACTTTGAATATCATGAACTCAGTACGTAATCATTATAGACTTGTGTATTGACATCACATTAGTCTTAGTCGGTGTATAATCAGTTAATTGGCTTAAGTTCCATAATCAGAAACAGTTATCATGCTATCAGCTATAGCCAGTCTCAGTTTTGTAAATTGTTTAATGTTGAACACCTGTATTTGTATTTTTGGGCCTTAGGCCACAGTTTATGCATACGTATTGCTTGGGCCTGAGGCCACAGTTTTTGTGCAAACTATTTGGGTCCTAGGCCACAGTTATATTTACAGTTTTACAGGTGATTCTTCATTCAGGATAGGGGGTATTTCAGACTCTTGCTTTCCTGTTTAGTTCAGTTTCAGTTTCAGTACTTATATTTCTTCTTTCAGTTGCTTTACATACCAGTACAATTCAGATGTGCTGATGTCCCTTTTATTGCTTGGGGAGACGCAGGCAACAATATACAGGTTGACGATCTAGCTAGCTAGGACTTGCTCGTATCAGCTATTGGTGAGCCCCAGTTCCTCCAGGGCGTTATCCTGCTTCAGTCTTCCCAGCATTTAGACAGTTTTCTTTAGAGGCTTCATAGATATAGTCTATTCAGTCAGATATTAGCAGTACTTTTATGCATTAGCCTTGTTGGCTATTTATTCAAATGTTTCAAACTTAAACCAATATTTCCGCATTTAATATATTTTCAGTCTGACTTTTAGTAGATCAACATGTGTTAGTCTTATTTCCTTATTATTACATGTTTTGATATCACATGTTGATTCAGCTAGCCTATGGGTTCGCTCGGTCACATGCAGTTAGGCACCGAGTGCCGTGTTACGCCTAGGCCATGGTTCGGGGCGTGACAAATGATGGCAAAGAAGTTCCATGCGGTTGAAAGCTCAAGTGAGCATTTTTATAATGATTCACCTATGTGTGCTTATTATGTAGGGCAAGGTGGTCAATTACCGGAGCAATATAATCATGTTCAAGAGGAAGATGCAAATTATGTGAGCAGCTATCAAGGAGGGCCAAACCAACAAAGAACCAATTACTATGGTGGTCAGGATCAAGATCAGTGGAGACCAATCCAACAGTGGAACTCAAATCAAGGGTGGAACAACCAACAAAACAATCACAGATGGAATGCTAACAACCAAGGGAATAGGGGAGCTGGCTTTTCGCAGGCATACAATGGATCAAGAGTTCCTTTGTGCCAACAAGGAAACCAACCTCCACCTTGTCATAATCAAGATCAACAAGCCAGTTTATTCAAGGATAATTATGAACAAGCCAAGGAGGCTACAGATTTTTTGGTAAACAATAATCGGGATGTCTTTGTTCTCCTCTGTCTGTTTTAGCGATCTTCAGTGTATGTGGATCTTGTATTTGAAGAAACATCTACATGTCCTGCTAGTGTTCCAATTTACATCAAATATCATGTCATGCAACTGAGATTACTAATTTACTTGTTTTGTAGCAACCAGGTTCTTCCAATTATAAACCTATTGGGGAGAATTTTCTGGAAAAGAGGATGCAGGTAAATCTTGAATGGTCTGCCAGGTTGCTCTTTCATTTATTATATGGGAAATACTTCATTGAACGATTTTCTCACAATCACTTCCTCTTTTCTAAACCCTGTCACCCAGCTTCTGTCATCAAAATACTATTTCATGCTGGTCACTTTAAAACATTTGTGGTAGGGTAGTTACGCGTTAATCTTAGATTCACTTGTGGATTTTCGAGCTGAAGTGCGTTAGTGGAATGTATTTGAGATGGTCGCTGATAACTCTAGAATGAGGTTTATACCCAGCAGAAGTGCAAGTGCTCAGCTTAAATTTGTTTGCAGCCTGTAAAGCATCTAGTAACAATTATAGTTACTAGTTTCTTACTTTAGTCTGATAATAAGTTTTTGAAGTATCATCAGAATTCAACTTTCATGCATGTTATAAGACACAAAATCTAGTTAATCAGGGCTTGAGTTGAGCTTATAAATTTTGTGATTCCTCCAATTGATGGTACTATAAGAAAAAAGACATAGCTGTTATTGAATTTATGTCAGATGAGTGTAGTTATGCTAATGTCTCTTGATACCTTATGGGATGGAGACAAAATTGTTTCGTAAGTAGAGTGTATATACTGAAAAATGTCTTCTTTACTGTACTATAACATGAAGAATCTATTTGTGTTCTGTGGATATTGGAAATGTTTTTGAAAAGGTAAGGTCTATTTATACTTGAAACTTACGTGATTTTTGTTTCAGAGAGGTTTACCATGTACATTGTCTTCCTCCAGTTAGATGTGGTTGCATCAGCTTCTTTTTCAGCGCTGCTCAGCAAAAGCATACCAAATTAGACAATTTCCTTGAAGATCCCCCACTATCTACTAAATGCGTAAGTTTCTTTTTGTAGCCAATTATTTCTGTAGCAAATTTTACCCGGTATCAATGTACAATTTCTTCTTAATGGACATTAAGATTTTTAGTTTTTGTCCGATATGTTAAGTGAGTGCATGAAAGTTTGGTTTTGAGGATTGCATGGTTACTCATGACACGTTCTATTTATCCACAGTATGCTCTCTGCCATGCCTTATATTCTTCTAAAATGCTGGTGTTGCTTGAAATAGAGCAACCTTTTCTTTGCAGCTAACAATGAAAACACATATCGTCCAGTGACTACTAATTCCTGCAGGCCTTTTCTATGAGTGTCGCTACACGGTTGTCGATTTTGGCAGTGCCTCAATTGCAAGTACTAAAATATCTAGTTTTTCTTGGATGGTCGAACTTATGTTTGTCTTTGAATTTTGATATGAAGTTCTGATGGAGAAGTGAGAAAATTTGGTAGCAGTACGTGAGGAGAATAGGTACTTTGTGACAAGTAATTTGGTCCGTAGGTTAAAGTTTTTAATAACAAATCAGAGAGAGGGAGACAGAGATACCCTTCTCTATGTCGAATTGTGCTAATTTGAAAATCAATAAACAAAGAGGACTAAGGAAGTCATAAGGAATCATTTGGTAGGCCTGAATGTTAAGGAGGAATTCACTGGGTTTGATGTCATTTTGGTAGTCCTATCTAACATTTTGTACATCAATTTAATTACCGGAAAAGTATCTATAATCCATTCCTGTCCAGTCAAGCATTTGGATTAGAACTGGGCCAAGATATTGAATCTGAGAATAGCATTGGCTAAAGTTTGTTGTTCTATATTGCCCTTTTTCTTTCGGTAGGTAATAGTTTTATTGATATTCTGGGGTTTAAGTTATTTTCTATGCTTTTTCATGCAGAATATGTATTTTGTCATCTAGACTTCTAATAATTCCAACATTCAAACTGCCAACAAATTCAACCGTTCAACTTCAGCTCACAAATTCAGCAACTTTTCTATTGGGTGCCAAATTTAGCACCACAAAGAAATGGTTTAATATCATAAGATACATTCCGATCTTTTAATCAACTGTTCAAAACTAATTAGGAGCCTGTTTGGATGGGCTTATGCCTATAAGCTGCAAACAGCTTATAAGCTAAAAAAAATAAGTTGGGGTAGTCTAACTTATTTATTTTTGGCTTATAAGCTGTTTTCAACAGCTTATAAGCTGCTTTAGATAAGCTAAGTCAAATGGGCCAAATTATATTTTTGAGCTTATTTTAAGCACAAAATGACTTTAAGTTGGCTAGCTAAACACTCAAAAAAGCTGAAAACAGCTTATAAGCAACTTATAAGCCAATCCAAACGGGCTCTAGGACTTTTCTATTCTGACCAAGTTTAATCCAACAGTAAATAATTTATCTTAATAGATAAATTAGAGAAATGTCCCACTTATCCCAATTCTGACTTATACATGTCTATAACGAACTAAAATGACTCTTGTCAAACAATGAAGCTTCTATTAATTAAGTGTAACAACAACATGTAAATGTTAATACCAATTAGTCGGTATTGCATATATGAATCATGTGATTCAGCTGCCTTATGTTCTTAGCTAAATTCGTTCAGATTCTGAGAAACTGAAGTCTATTGGGACAACTTTTCTTCGTGTAAATATTATACAGCAGAAATGGCATAAGATAAAAGCTTTGCAAGAGAGA
This sequence comes from Lycium barbarum, assembly GCF_019175385.1. Lineage (NCBI taxonomy): Eukaryota > Viridiplantae > Streptophyta > Magnoliopsida > Solanales > Solanaceae > Lycium > Lycium barbarum. The sequence goes on along the minus strand of NC_083348.1, from coordinate 67,317,173 downwards.
AGAATATCGGAAAAGAAGGAGGAGACATAAGGGGAAATTGAAAAGAGGGAAAATTCTAAAAATGGGAAAAATATTGTGGGGTGGGTGGTGGGTGGGAGAGAATCACTGTCATGGGTAGGGGCAGGTGGACTACTACCTCAGGGAGGGATTAGGGGGAGAATGCACTATAGGAGGTGGATGCAACAACAATGGAACTGATTAAGGTGGAGGAGAGTATCGGGTTTGGGAGCACCCAGGGGTGTGGCCTAGTAGTCAATGAAGTAGGTTGAGAACCATGAGGTTTCAGGTTCAATTCCCAGCGGAGGCAAAAACACTAGGTGATTTCTTCCCATTTGTCCAAGCCCTGGTGGATAGTTACCCGCTACCTGTGCTGGTCGGAGGTAGTAGGTGCTCCGTAGAATTAGTCGAGGTACGCACAAGCTGGCCCGGATACCATGGTCATAAATAAAAAAAGAGTACCGGGTTGGGAAGAACGATACTGCATTAGGGAGGAGTGTAGCACCTAGCAGGGACGAGGAGGGGATAATTTCATCGCCTCCCTCTAGAAATGGGGAATATGAAACCGTGTTTGGGTTTGAGAAGTTAATAGAGGTTGGTTGGGAAGCAGGGAGAAAGGGAGAAGAAAAAAGAAAAGAGAAAATGCAAGAAGGAGAAGCTGAATTGGTCATTTCTGGCTATTATCCAAAGGGATTATTATTCTAGGATAATAATCCTACCCCCCAGTCCCCATACCTCAATATAATGTTCTCCTGCATTATCGGATTACAAAGTTATTTATCCCTATTCCCGTGACTGCTCTCAAACCTGGAATATACAAGGTAGACTTTTGCCAGGTATGCATATCACTGACTAAGTAGTCCATGTCATCATTCAAGGGAAAATAGGTAAGACTTTTCCCGGAAATTGAGGTGCAACTCCAAATGTTGAAGATTGTTTCCAGGCTTCACTGTACTAGTAATAACTTTTGGTTGAATATATCTTTCATTGCAGCACATTCACACGATTCACGTGTAGAACTCAACTCTGAGGAACTCTCTGATCTTAAAACACATAGTGTTTTCTTTGTACTTCTGTTAAAAGCTACAAAATATTAATTTTCAGCTGTGGATGTGTGTAAGTTCTATTTGCACTTAAGTTCCAAAGGGTGAAGCATTATATTCTAAAGGGGTATGGATAAGGTAATACTTGTGCTGTATTGGTTTTCCTTGTTGCTGCCAGAAAAGGAGTTATGTAAAAAGTCTTACTCTGATTATATGAACATCCATGTTCTTTTACGTATTAATATCTTTATGTTATTTGATAAATCTTCTTGGAATACCTCTTTAAGTGATAGCATTAGTTATCCCACATGCAGCTTCATGCACTCTTGAATTTTGATGGTGCTTCAAAGGGAAACCCTGGACTAGCTGGTGCAGGTGCTGTTCTGCAAGCTGCAGATGGAAGTATGGTATGCTCCCTTTTCGGTTTGAATACAGCTTTTTGACCACAAATTTACCGTTTTTCAATTTCTAATTCTCTTTTTCTATGTTTTCCGGCTGCGTGAAGGTTTGGGCGTTGCAACTAATAATGTTGCTGAATACAGAGGTGTAATCTTAGGGCTGAAATATGCGCTTGAGAAAGGTTTTAAACACATACGAGTTCAAGGGGGCTCAAAACTTGTCTGCATGCAGGTCATGTATTCTCCTCCTTTTATAGCCATCTCTCCGGAAGACTATACTTTATTTTATTGCTTCAAATATAACATGGCGATAGGGGGAGACCCCAATTATCTGTAGAATGTGAATTCACTGGTCAATCTATCTATCTGTGTATAGATATATAATCTAGCAAGCCCATTTGTGATAAGCTTTCTTACAAAATGTAACTTAACAGCGGCCTGAGAATTGTTTTTGCGATTTCATTCTTTCTTAAAAAGTGAATGCATTTAACTCTTTTAAGGCTAAAAGGCTAATAAACTAAAAGGTTCCTGGTTCTAGAATTATGTGAAAGTATTATAACTTGCCAAGTGCAATTGGAAATCTCATGCGTGAAGTCTCAAGGTAAACTACAAAATATGAAGTTGGTTTCTTATGAACGTTTGAAAATGCATTCAACACCTATGTTGTTAGGAAAAGAAGAAAATAAACCACCCAGAACAATAACCACCAAGAGGAGACCACTAGAAAATGAAGTGCTGTCGAAGAATGAGCAGCTTCACCGGAGCACTGGGGGTCGCACATAGATTTGGGAGGGGGATATCAGAATGTAGATTTACAGTTAGTTTAAGAAGCTTACTTTCTATAGCACTATTATTTAAATCTGAATATATGGGTCACGGGTTTGAGCCGTGGAATCAGTCACTGATGCTTGCATTAGGTTAGACTGCCTACACGGCACCTCTTCGGGGTAAGACCCTTTCCCGTATCCTGCGTGAACATAGGATGCTTTGTGCACCGGGCTGCACTTCATTATTATATTGCAATATAAGAGATTAACTCTAACAGGTTCGGGAGAGTGTAAAAATCTTATAGGATTTGAGAAGCATTGCAGCCTAAGGAGTTAATCGAAATTATGGCTTAGGATCTTGGACTGTTAACTGAACCATCAGGCATACAAATTTTAATTTAATGGGTAAAAGGCCTCGTTAAGTGAATAATATATTATGTCGAGCCTTGCTTCTTTGGAATGTTATCTGACCCATTTGCTTTCCATCTTACACCGGGATCAAGGTTGAAAAACTGAAGCTAGTCTTCACCATGCCTGTCTGATCTTTTTATTGGGATTGTATTTATTTTTCCCACTTAAGTTTAATTTACATTACTGTGTATTTATTAACTAGATCTATTTGTTGGTTATGATGTATAGTCACTAATTACTTATTCTTTCTAAATTTTTCAAGGAACAGACACAGGGAATCTGGAAAACTGAAAACCAAAACATGGCGGAATTGTCCAAGATCGTCAAAGAGCTTAAAGATCAGTTTATGTCTTTCTTTAGCCATGTAGAATGGTATGGACAACTCGTCACATTTTCTAATTATGAACTTGCTTGAAGAGAGTTTGTTTAGGGAAAATAAGATGTGCTAAGTACTTATATGCTGTATGATATCTCTGCGTAGTTGAGTGTGGTATAATCTGTTGAAAAGAACTTTAAAAAAAAAGAGGGCAAGCAGTGGGTACTCGGAGTTTGTGTTCAATTTATGCAATAGTCTTGCTATTGCACATGAATACTCTCGCTGTTGCACCAGCCACCCTGTGAAAATGGTTCTTCTATTGATCTGTTTCTGAATGCGAATGCATGCTTCCCAAGCATGTCATTTAACTTTTGCTTTTTGCATTGCTCGGCGTGAGAGTCTGCGGTGTTGTTTACATATTCACCTTACTCAGGTTTTTGTCAAGTTATCATTCCACATATATTACAACCCATTCTGAGGTGTTACTTATTTAACATTTCAGGAATTCAACACCGAAGCTGATGCCCAGGCAAATCTGGCGGTGTATCTTAAGAGTAAGGTTTTCTTTTGTTAGCCCCCTGCCTTGAGATTTAAATCATCTCTTTTTTCTCTTGTGAGAAATTGTGTTAAACGGGATGCTTTTGCAGATGGTTACTCAAGTAGAATGTGACACGAAGTAGCTTTACTGTGAAGATGAACCACTTGAAGCTTTTGGGATTTTGGAGGGCAAATGCTGCCAGAGAAAGCCATACGAGTTCTAATGGTGTGGGTATTTTATTTCTCCTAACAGATACTATATGATTTACTCTCTCTGTCCCATAATAAGTGTCACCTTAGCCAAATTTTTTTGTCCCATAATAGGTGTCACCTTAGGAACCAAGACATAAATTAATTAGTTTTTTTCAATTCTACTCTTAGACAATAAAGTAACACCTAAATGATGATTGAAAAAGGCACATAGTAATTTGATATTGTTGGATTCTCAATGTCAAAGATTTACTTTTTGTGCATGCTCTAATCAAAAGGTAAAAGCAATTTATTTTTATTATATAAGGGTAATTTCGTAAACTTCACATTGCATTATTGGTTTCTTAATATGCGTGTTTTTGGCTAAGGTGACACTTATTATGGGACGGAGGGAGTAGATGATGTGCATGTATTAACCTAATTATGAATCTGGATTAGCTAACTTATGTCTGGCTTTACACAAGCCAACCACTTTCTGTAGCTTTAAAATTGTGCAGACTGAAGTAATATGAGGTCTATCATCATGGTTCAGTACTAAACTCTTCATTTGATGGGTTATTGAGGGTTGACCTTAAAGTTGGATCAACTTAGATACTGGATGAGCAATTTTGTAGAGGTTCCTTGACTTTAATCTTTTTTATTGGGTACATCCGGATGTAATTAGTTTGTAACTTAATCAATCAGCTGTGTTCCACTTGGCATTTTTTCGCAAGCTTGTCAAGATTTTATGCACGGCAACTAGGAATTGCTTCTTTTTCTAATCCTCGGTCCATGTAATTGAATATATACATTAGTAGGGACTAGGGGTGTCAATGGTTCGGTTCGGTCGGCTTTTTGCAAAAATTTATATCATATCAATTTTTCGGTTACTCTACTATATATAATCAAAATTAAACTTTTGAAAACCATCCCAATGAGATCGGTTTTTCTTCGGTATCGGTACGGTTCGATTCGGTTAATTTTCGGTATATTTTAAAAAATCACCTAATGCAATACAAAAAAACAAGGATTAAAAAGCTATGGAAGAGACAAACTAAAAACACTACATTATTGATGCTCACAAATACAACATCTTCTTATAACTTATAAGGAACAAACTACACGATAAATATGTATATTCGTTGCTTCTAAAAGAATATTAAAATTATTAAAAACTATACAATGGATTGATGGATCTTGTAGCTAGCAAGGCGGCAAACCAACAATTGTATCAAGACATGATAATTGGTGTTTAAAGATCATTTTTATCATAAGAAATTATTGAAAAGTAGAACTATATAAATTAATTGTCTTATAGATTCCAGTGACAGTGGAGAAAGAGTAATTGTACCAAAAAAATTAGTTAAAAAATTTGCAATATGAAGTTATACGTAGTTACTATCATTGCTAATTGGAATAAGAACTTTAAAGATTTAGAAAAAAGAAGAGGAGGAGAAACCAAACCTTTTCTTCTTTTGGAGCAAATGATGATATTATCGTGTAGTAGTGTTCGAGCCTTTATGTATTTTGTTTCAATAGAGTCGACGGGTAGATTTAAGTTTTAGTTATAGCCCACTCCATTTAAATTCATTCCAAGGACAAAATATCTAAAGCTATGTATTATAAGTTATGATATATAAATTATATTTCTACATATGTATTTATCTGGTTTGGTTCGGTAGTTTTATACAATAAAGAACTCACCCTAATTATTCGGTACGGTTATCGATTTATTTTAAAATCTTCGATTTTCTTAAAAAGAACCTAAAAATTGGTTCGATGCGATACGATTCGGTCAGTTCAATCGGTTTTTGAAAAATCATTGACACCCCTAGTAGGGACCATTCAACAATGAGCTAAAATTTTTTAAAGAAGGATGAAATGTTAATTATTCCATGACCTCTTTTCCTGTGTATCTCTCAATAAAACAAGGAAAATTGCAAAGAAATCCCTGAACACCCTTTTTTCAAAGAGAACTTGAAACTTTGCTGGGCCTAATACTCCCATGAACGAGTTTAAGGGACCAAAAAAAATGATTAAAATATTATTTTTAAAAGATTTTCTTCATTGAATGTATTTTTTATTTCCCCCTTTTTATGTTAGTTTTTCTCTTATTCTTTTCCTTTTCCTTTTTATTTTCTTTCTTCTTAATGAATGAGGAAAAAAAAAATTAATGAAATTAATATGTGGCAATCAATGATTGGCATGTGGTTTACACATTTTGTATTAATATTGGGTTAGGTCGAAAAATGAGGTAATAATATTATTTGAAAGTTGTCCAAGGGCTATTATGACTGCTCCAAAATTTTAGTGTCTCTTAGGACAAAAGGTCATAGTTACAAGGGAATTCCTTTGTATTTCGCCTAAAAACAATGGTTATAATTATGATTGTTTCATCGATACCATACTAGGATTTCAATTAAAAAAAAAAAAACTTATGCCTGTTGTTTACGGGGTGGACGTTTGGTTTTATCAAACTCCGATTTGACTATTTCGGGTTCGGTTTTTTGAAGGTGGACACCGAACACCGAACCAAACTAGTTCGGTTCGGTTCTTCGGTTTCGGTTTTTTAAAGTTCAGTTCGGTTCGGTTTCGGTTTTTTCAATTCAGTTTTTTTGATATAATATTAGAAGCGATTCCATTGACACTAATTCATATTCTCAAAAGCAATAAAACATAAAACTGATAAATTAAAATCAAAATCAAGCAAACAGGATACATAAGAACAGAAAACTATAATCATGATATAGGATTACTAGGTGTTATATACATACCGTAGGAATAATTAAGAAAACACATAAAGGATATATATTAATCCGAAAGACACATCCTAGTTACCTTTTTTTGTTAAGGATATTTGATTTTCTCAATTGATGTGGAAAATTAGGGATACAAATGCAAAAGACGACTTATTACAATTGAGTTTTTTTTGCTTTAAACTTAATGGGCCTGGACTATTTTAATTTTTTTTTTTTGGTAATGTATTAAATTTCGGTGCGCGTTCGGTTTTTCGGTTCGGTTTTATCAAACTTCGGTTCGGCTATTTCGGTTTCGGTTTTTTTACGGTGAACACCAAACACTGAACCAAACTAGTTCGGTTCGATTCGGTTTGTTGAAGTTTCGATTCGATTTTTCGGTTTTCGCTATTTATGCCCAGCCCTAATTTACACTAGTAAAAACATGCCATTCTAGTCTCTTTCTTCTCTTTGTTTTTTGAAATGTTGGAGACTATTCATGATATAACGTGACTTGTAGAGGAAGTTGGGACGAAACTTCTTCAAAACTAATTAATTGGCTTATGTCCTTGGAAAATTATGGCGCATGCAGAAAATTCTACTTTAGTCTGTATGTTCAATTATTAAAGTTCTGATAGTACTAGATTTAAAAATGAAACTACTACGAGTCTACTATTCTCTCCTTCCAGGGACCAAGGTTGAATACTTACAACTTATTCTTCCTTATAGTCAAGAAACACGAGTACGTGTTAAAAGTTACTTTTATTTTTAGGATAGCGCAAAGTTATTAACTAGCAATTCTTATGGCACCATCCATTTAAAACATAAAGAATTCTCTCCTCTCATTCTTATGTTGTTCTTTATCCCATTTTTTTGGCTTTATAGTTGCTCCACAGTTCCATTTTATGTGGCGAGATTTTTGTGTGAATTTAAATATGTCTTTTATGTTTTTTAAAAAAGCAGTGTAAATCAAATGAATAAATAATTCAAAATAATTAAAACCCAGTTTGAGAAAATATTGTCAAAGAAAAATATCCCAAATAGATTTTATTTTTTACATAACTTAGAGGGGATAAGAAATGTTTGGACAGCAAGATTTCGTGGTTTGATTGAGCTGGAGAAATTTCATCATTTTGCTAGCGTTTGACCATAGATTCCCAAAAAAATTAAAAAATTAATTTGGGTGAAGTTTTCAAGTTTTGAAAATGTGTTTGGTCATAGTTTTTCAAAACATATGTCACTTTTTCGTTTTGAAAAACATGAAACATTACTTATACCCATAAGTTCTAAAAACTATCAAGAATATCCAACCATACAAAACATACATACTTGCTAATCCCAGATCATGTAGAACATGATATTTTAATAATACTGCTAATAACACACTTATTATCTATTACAATTCAAATTACAATATAAAAATTCATTTTTATCTTCACAACGGATTTCTACATTTGCTAGAATAATTTTTTCTAGGGTTTCTTCTTGTACTATTTGGGCAGAGCTTAGCTCGTTCACTTTGTAGAAGAGTCTGTGTTAATTGTGGAAATATGACAGATATGGCTTTAATGGAGGAACATAATACATAGATTAGTTGGATCATAAATAGATGAGGATAAAATACAAAAGTTTGCGGTAGTTTTTAAAAGTTTTGAAAGGCCAAAACATAGATCATGGCCCAAAAATAGGTTTGAGTCTGTCAAAACTTTATGATCAAACAAAGATTTAAAAATAAATCTTCAAAATAGGCTCCCAAAATCATTGGTGTGATACTATTGGAAAATATTTTCCAATACTTTCTTTTTTAAAGTAGGTGTACGTATGTAAAGTTCTAAGGTGCTTAGTCCCCTACCTTCATTCTTTTCACCGTTTTAGGTTTCCAATCCAGCCACAACAATTGGAAACAAATGAGCTATTTAAAAAGTATTTATACGATTATGCCATTTAAAAGATAATTGTAAATGAATTAGTATAATAATTATTAATTGCAGCTTAAATAAATATAATAAGTAATTTGTTATAATAGGTTAAATTACATTAAGAATATAATTTTTTTTATATTAGTTGTGTATATAACCATCCAATATTAATTATATGTAGATAATCCATTAAGTTTACCTGCGCCCTTTTTTTTGTGTATTAATGCTGTAAGTGGGTAGAGTTCGTTCATTGCTTAATTAAACGACTAAAAAAAAAATATACTCGCATGTTTGTCTTTGACGGTTCACGACGTTGACTGACAAACTGGTAAACACTTATTGTGTGTATAAAAGATACATAAATACACATGTCACACACACAAAAAAGATATGTTTCTGGTGAAGATGTTTGATTAACATTAATATATTGTCGGAGTTCAATTAATCCAATAACTTTCTGTATGCCAAAATTTTATAAGCCACTTATTTTGGATGAATACTGTTTACCCCGAATTCGGATAATTAATTAAATTTGTGGGTGAGGTATATGATATGTGGTTATGCTTTGAATCTATTTGATAGAGAAAAGAAATATATGAATATGCTACGAAGAAGCAACTGATAATCGGTGGTTTGCTATATACTTGTATGTTTACTAATATATGAGTGTTACTTGATTGAAGAAATGTAAGAGATAAACACAACGAATGTGGACCGAAATCAGATATTTGAGAGAGAAATTTTATATAATTTTTGCTATTACAAGAGTTCTTGATATAAGGGAGCCAACCCTTTAAAAGGAGGGCAATGCCCCTTATTTATAGTATTGCCCCATGGGCTTCATACAACAAGTGTTTCCAAAAATAAAGATAAAACTCTGACGTGGAGTAAGTTGGATTAGGTTGATCGTACGGTTTGACACCCGTACGATTGGCAGTTGAATATGACAGCACGTTACCGACGCGTGGCGACCGCGTAACGGATCATACGGACTACCGGCCACGATCAAAACGGACCAACGGCCACGATGGAACGGACCAACGACCACGATGGAACGGGCCATGGGAAAACAGGACCAACCGCTCCCTCGATACAGAAAGTAAGTCTTCGTGCATGTGCTCGTTTCATTCTTCCCTCGGTCACCGGTCTCACCGGCTCAGCAGATACCCGGTTTTTACCGTATACAAATACTCACTCGTTCCCTTTTTTATTTGCTTTAAAAAAAAAAAAGAAACCGTAACCGCTACTTTTTGGTACGCTCTGGCTAAACCCCCTCCAATAAAATATTAGCAAACTACACAAGAGATAACCGCACTAAGCAAGCTTCGGACCCATTGCTCTCGACCATTCGTGCCTCATCTCTTCCGGGTTCGGCAGCACCCTTCGCCTTCTCCGAGGTCGTTTTATCCTTTCCGTTTTGCAACCTGCAACATTTAAAAAATTAAACGTAAGTCAACATTATCATTCGGGGTATCCGGTTCTTTCCGGCCCTGTGTCCGGGACAAAGTAATTGAATTGTGTGTATTTAAAGGGTCGGTTGCCGGCTGGGCGACATTCTCCTAGTCCACGGTGTTTTGATGGTTGAGGCCCTCCCTCGAATTAACGGGGTTAGGGTCAGCAGGGTTTGGTAATCCTCGTGGCCCGCTGCCTTCATTTTCGGCCACGATCTCGTTGTTGTTGATGTGACCAGATTGCCCATTGCTAGCCATTTAGTCCGTTTTTTTTTAGACGAACAAAAGGTGTTTTTTATTTTGATGGGTAAAGTAGAGATCAAGATAAAAGACCATTATTATCCTAGCCCCACGGTGGGCGCCAAACTGTTTATCCCGAATTCGGATAATCAATTAAATTTGTGGGTGAGGTATAGGATATGTGGTTATGCTTTGAATCTATTTGATAGAGAAAAGAAATATATGAATATGCTACGAAGAAGCAACTGATAATCGGTGGTTTGCTATATACTTGTATGTTTACTAATATATGAGTGTTACTTGATTGAAGAAATGTAAGAGATAAACACAACGAATGTGGACCGAAATCAGATATTTGAGAGAGAGATTTTATATAATTTTTGTTATTACAAGAGTTCTTGATATGAGGGAGCCAACCCTTTAAAAGGAGGGCAATGCCCCCTTATTTATAGTATTGCCCCATGGGCTTCATACAACAAGTGTTTTAAAAAATAAAGATAAAACTCTGACGTGGAGTAGGTTGGATTAGGTTGATCGTACGGTCTGACACCGGTACGATTGGCAGTTGAATATGACAGCACGTTACCGACGTGTGGCGACCGCGTAACGGATCATACGGACTACCGGCCACGATCAAAACGGACCAACGGCCACAATGGAACGGACCAACGGCCACGATGGAACGGGCCATGGGAAAACCGGACCAACCGCTCCCTCGATACAGAAAGTAAGTCTTCGTGCATGTGCTCGTTTCATTCTTCCCTCGGTCACCGGTCTCACCGGTTCAGCAGATACCCGGTTTTTACCGTATACAGATAGTCCCCACACTTTCCGGACCGAGATTTCAGCGGAGTAACGGGAAGTGGAAGAATCAAGAAATCGGCGGCTCCGTTTGTCCTTTGTTATATTTTCATTTTGGCGGGAACAATTGCGTCACCTCCCCCTTTCATCGGCCACGTGTCTCATTCCGGACGGCCAGCTCTGACAACCGCCGTAACGCACGTCGTTTCAAGTCATTCCTCATTAATTATGGGACACGTGGCACTCCCCGATTGGCTGGGATCTGTAACCGCCCCAATCCCATGCCTATATAACGTTCTTTGCCTTTTCACTTCAACACTTTTACCTCATTCAACTCATCTCCACTTCTGTTTCCAATCCTTCGCCTCTTCTTCATTTCTTTTCTTCACTTACAATCATCTGAATACTCACTTTTCTTGTTGACCTGCTGCTTACACACGTAAAAGGAACGAATCTTGTCAACTCTGTTTACCAGTTGTTCTCGTTTTTTAGCGTGTTGGTGCTGCTGCTTCTCCCTCACGTTTTCTGCCATTTTTGAATTCTCTGTCTGTTCCCTTACTCCACCTTTTGACTTTTCTTTCGAATTTTGCGAAGTCTTCCTTCGTAATCTCCAAATGTCTGAAACCACTTCCCATGATATTCCCTCGGTTTCGTCTCAAGGAACCGAGCCTACTTCTCCACCTAAGGCAAAGAGCACCTTCGAGCCCACCGCCTCGGACATTATACTGGCCAAACCCAATTTCAACAAAGATTTTGAGGTCGAAAAACTTTCTCCGGTATCCGATAGAGGATTTGATGTGAGACGGTATCCCTCGTATTACCGAGGAAAAACTCGACTTGGTCCGGGCTGATTGCGGGTGGGACACCCGTTCAGTTCAAGCTTTTTCCCCCGGGCCAAGCGAATCAGTCACTGATCACCGGGAAGGTTTCTTGTATGTTTACACTTACCCATTCACTCTCAAGCTTGATCCCCCGGTCGATTCGGTCATCTTAGACATGTGTCGGACCTGTAACGTAACCTTGGCACAGATTGGTCCGATCGTTTGGAGGGTCGTGGCTTGCCTTCGGCTGCTGGCCAATAATGTCGGGAAAGAGCTCACGCTGGCCCACTTGATGCGCTTATATTCCCTGAGGTTGTTCCGGGGTGGCGTAATAAAACTTGCCAAGCGTAGCCGGAATCCATTTTTCTCTAAAATGGACGAAGATAGAAACAGGGGCTGGTTGGAGCGATATGTCCGGGTGCGGACCTCGGACATCATTCCGGACAATTACATGCCTTTTCCGGAAAGGTGAAACAATAAGCGTAAGTCTGAACTCTTCTAATAATTGCCTCTGTATGTTTTGTCAAACTTCAGTTCCACTTTCTCACTACTTGTCTTTTTATCTATATTAGCCGTGGGTTGGATTCCTCCGGTCGTCCGGAATCTCCATGACTGGGTTACTACTCTCCTCAGCTAACATGCCCACGATGACCGGTCATGGGGTCACCTGTCACGCGGCCGGTGGGTCGCCCAGAACCACGGTAATACTTCGCTTCCATCTGTATTTGTCGCATCTTCTATCCTTCTGTAACACCTTCGCTTTTCAGGTTTACCTAAGGGCTCGGTGGATCCAAGGCCGGAGTCTGCAACCGAACCCGCAACGTCGGCACCCGAGTTTGATTCGGAGGGTGCATCTCGTATCCTTGTTGCCGCCGCCAAAAGAAAAAGGCCCTCGAACAAAGGGCAGAAAATAAAGACTTTACGGGACGAAGAAGAGCCCGAGCTCCTCGTCCGGAGCATCATTGCATCCTCTTCAGTGGCTCCTGTTTCGGAGGAGGGTATCACCGCTTCACCCCTTCCTTCAGCCGGAGAAGGACCTTTGGTTCCGGCATTACGCACAGGTGCGGAAGAAATTCTTTACCCGACTCCTCTAAGGTCGATTGATTTCGTCGACATTTTAGGTGAAACTTCTTCCGAAGAAACCCCCCTGCAAAGGGCAAGTAGATCTGGGGGGCGCCTACTGCCGAAGCTGATCAAAGAACCGAGCCGGACCCCAAGAGCGAAGCTCCAACGGTCACTGTCCCGTTGCCCGACTATGAGACTGCTGCAACTACGGAGCCCCCTGTCTTTGCTGAAGCTGCTGAGGCTGCTCCAAGTTCTCCAACTCCGGCTTCGAGGCCGGATGAGTTTGAGGACATGTTCTCGAGCACTCCTCCTATAACCGGTGAAGCCGCGGGTTTCGGACATCTCCAGATCCCTCGAGCCACGAGGGCGTTAGGTCGGGCCACCGAGTCCGGTGCTAGGGATAGCTTGGTTCGAACCTTTCCGGCCCCAAGTGTGGAACCGAGGAGGACGAGGTCGGCTGTGATCACCGTTCCCGAGGATTGCAGCTTTCTTTCTCGCCCGGTGGGCGTGGCGAGCTACCTGAGGCCCCTTATCTCGGACTCGGATAAACGAAAGATGAACGGGGTCTCTTGGCAGTGCCTCATCAATGAGGGTATGCACGCGGGCAATCGGGTAAGTTTTGTCAACTGTCCCTGCATGCTTTTCTTGAGAATTTTTGTCTCGTTTTATGAAAAGTATTTGACTTGCTTCTTTTTGCAGAGTATGGTGCTTGTTAACGAAGCCTTCGTCCGTGCCCAGCAAGAGGTGAACGATCTCAAGGGCCAACTGGATGCCCAAGGCCGGGAAACGGAGAAATATTTGCACCTTCTTCGGGAGAAGGAGGAGGAGTTGAACCGAGCAGTTGCTCTTTCCAACCTCCGACCCGAGCTCAATGCAATAAAGGTTGAAAACCGTCGATTGAAGGGTGAGCTGGCCGAGATGGTTGAATACAACTGGAGTCTCGAAGCGGACAAGATCGGCCTTAGCCGAGACAACGCTCAATTTTTCTCGAGGCTTGGTGAGCTCGAAACCACCCTCTCTCAACTCCGAGGGGAGCTGGATTCAGTGAAGTCTGATGGTGCGAGCTTGTCCGAGAGGAATCGGCTGCTCGAATCTGAGAGTGCCCGGTACAAAGAGCGTATGAGGGTGTTCGAGGAGAAGGCGGAGAAAAGGGCCCAGATATGTGATGATCTGAAAACCGAGCTTAAGGAGACGGCTGATGCTAATGACGCCCTCAAGGTCGAGCTCGAGTCGGCCATCCACATGCAAGATGTCCTTATAGAGGCTCGGGATGTTCTGGCGGCAAAGTTAGCCCAGGCCGAGGCCGATTTGGAGGAAGCTCTGAAGAGCGTGGAGGCCGCCGAGGCTCATGCCACTATCGCTGCCGAGTACAAAAAATGGAAGTCTCGGAGGATCACCCTTGAGCAAGCCGAGCATGGCTTTACGGATCTTCCGACCCTTATTCTCGAGGCTAAAAGAGTCGAGGAAGAGGCTAAGGGTGCCCTCGGGGATGACTTTGACGACTCTGAGCGGACAGTGTCCGAACACTCCGGCTCCATCCATTCCGGATAGACTAGGGCCTGTACTTAGCCTTTTTATTTTTTGCCTTTGTAGTGGTCTCCGATGTAAAATCCTTTGTATGAATAGAATATGTATTTTCCTTGACTCTTTTCTTCGAATGAATGTTTGTTATGATTTCCGCCCGAATTGTCGGTTCGTTTTTAAGGAGTCATTATTTCTGACTATGCCTACATATCGGCTTTTCTCCTCCTCCGGTATATGTCGTCCGGGAATTTTATAGAATTTTTGCCCATGGGACTTATCTTACACTTTTGTGAATTTGGACATCTCCGAATCACGACGGGCGTTGTTAGGGCCGGTATTTTTGGCTACTTTTAGGGCCGGTATATTTCGGACACCTAAGTCTCAGCCTTAGCTGGATTTTGATGTAAAACTCCCTGCTTGTGAGGTTAACGATTTTGGCTCGGTTCGCTATCATCTTGTTGCCTTTATCGAATTTCGATTGTAGTGTCCAGTATAGGGTGTGTGAATGAAATAGTGCCGAAATACGGGGGTTATCATCGGGGTGAACTGTTTTAACAGGAAGACATCCGAGATATCGTTTATCCAAACTTTCGATAATTTTTGCATTGCAAGTGTTTGTGTACATGAGAATGAATTTTTCCCTTCCGTTTTTGCCGTAGCAAATACTAAATGGACACGATTCATTCTGATCGTTTGGTCCTTACATCGGAACCTAATGCAGAAGATCCGGTTCTTGGTTTTGCCGTAGCAAATATTATGTGGACACGATTTGTTCTGATCGTTTGGTCCTTACATCGGAACCTAATATTGAAGGTCCGATTTTGTTTTGTTGAGGGCGGCCCCCGGTTTCAGTTAACCGGGGTAAACTTCGGAGTGGGTGTGATAGTCCCCTAGCTCTTATCCGAGCTGCAAGATCGGGTGAGTGCTATTAAGTCCCCACTCGTTGGGTGTGACCCCAAGTTTCCGGACGTCTGTTTTCGTCTTCGTCGAGTAACACGTTGTACTTGTTGCCTCATTAAAAACCTTGTTGGAAAACCCATTTTGGGACAAAACCGCACTAAGGAAAAGAGTGCAACACGTGTTTTCAGGCCTAAATTCTAACTTTATCCGACTCTCGATTTTTCTGCAAAAGAGAAAGGTTAAATAGAAAACACGGGGAGTCCATACCTTAACAGTAGTATCTTTTCAGTTGAGCCACGTTCCAATTGTTGCGCAATCGTTGTCCGTCCATGGACTCCAACTGGTACGATCCTTTGCCCGTTTTCCCGGTTATCTTATATGGACCTTCCCAGTTCGGACCCAGTTTTCCTTCGTTGGGATTCTTGGTGTTCAAGGTAACTTTTCGAAGCACCAAGTCCCCAACTTGGAAATGCCGAAAATTGGCTCTTCGGTTGTAGTACCTTTCCATTCTCTGTTTCTGGGCTGCAATACGGACTAGCGCGTTTTCGCGAAGTTCATCCGTAAGGTCGAGTTTTACGGCCATGGCCTCCTCGTTTGACTCCCCGGTAATATAGCTGAACCGGAGAGTGGGTTCACCAACTTCTACGGGAATAAGGGCTTCAGCCCCGTAGACCAACGAGAAAGGAGTTTCTCCCGTACTTGATTTTGATGTGGTTCTGTATGCCCACAGCACCTCCGGTAATATTTCCCTCCAGTGATGCTTTGACGCTTCAAGTCTTTTTCTCAGATTTTGGATTATTGTCTTGTTCGTGGATTCCGCCTGTCCGTTTGCACACAGGTGATATGGGGTTGATACAATTTTCTTGATCTTCAACCCCTCGAGAAAATCGTTGACTTTGCCACCCACGAACTGGGGTCCGTTATCACAGGTTATCTCAGCAGGGATGCCGAAGCGACAGATGATGTAGTCCCATATGAAGTCAATGACTTCCTTCTCTCTGATTTTTTCAAAGGCCTGCGCTTCAACCCACTTAGTGAAATAATCAGTTATAAACAGAATGAAACGGGCTTTACCTGGTGCCCATGGTAATGGATCGACAATGTCCATCCCCCACTTCATGAAAGGACAAGGTGAAACCACCGAATGCAGCAACTCCCCGAGCTGGTGAATCATCGGAGCATGTCTCTGACACCCGTCACATTTCCGGACAAAATTTTTTGAGTCTTCGTCCATCCGGTTCCAGTAATAACCGGCCCTGATGATCTTTCGGACCAGGGCTTCAGCACCGGATTGGTCGCCACAGGTTCCTTTGTGCACCTCTCTCATCACATACTCCATATCTCCGAGACCCAAACATTTAGCCAGGGGGCCGAAGAAAGATCGTCGATACAATTGGCCGTCTACCAAGGAGAAACGCGCATCTTTGGTCCTTAATGACCGTGATTCTTTTGGGTCATTCGGGAGCTTTCCATCACGCAAGTAGTCGATGTACTTTTTGCGCCAATCCCAAGTTAAACTCATTGTGTTTGTTTCGGCATGTCCGTTTTATATCGTCGTATTCAACAATTGCACCGTAGTCCCGGGGTTGATTTCTTCCCCTTCGACCGAGGATCCCAGATTTGCCAATGCATCGGCTTCGCTGTTCTGCTCCCTCGGTATATTCTGCACGGTCCATTCTTTAAACCGATGTAGTATCACTTGGATTTTTTCAAGATACCTCTGCATCCGTTCGTCCTTGACCTCGAAGACGCCGTTCACCTGGTTTACGACTAAGAGCGAATCACATTTTGCCTCGATTATTTCGGACCTCACACTTCTAGCCAATTCCAAACCTGCAATCATAGCTTCATACTCGGCTTCATTGTTAGTCAATTTAGCAGTTCTAATAGACTGTCGAACGGCATCCCCGACCGGGGTTCTAAGGGCGATTCCTAGCCCGGAACCTTTGAGGTTCGAGGCTCCGTCCGTATGTAGCGACCAAATACCCGAGGCTTTCCCCGAGGTTAGCAGAAGCTCATTCTAAACCTCGAGGACCATAGCCGGGGTGAAATCTGCCACAAAATCGGCCAAGATCTGGGACTTGATGGCCGTTCGAGGTTTGTACTCGATATCATATCCGCTAATTTCGATGGCCCATTTAGTTAGTCTACCCGATAATTCCGGTCTATGCATGATGTTTTTCAGGGGGTAAGTAGTTACCACACATATTGGATGACATTGAAAGTAGGGCTTGAGCTTTCTAGAAGCACTTACCAGTGCCAATGCCAATTTTTCCAAGTGGAGATAACGGGTCTCCGCATCCCCCAAAGTTCTACTTACATAATAGATAGGGAATTGTGTACCTGATTCTTCTCGGACCAAAACGCCACTTACCGCTACCTCGGAGACAGCAAGGTAGAGAAAGAGCGGCTCGTCCGCCTTTGGTGTGTGCAACAGCGGGGGGCTAGACAAGTATCTCTTCAATTCTTGTAAAGCTCTTTGGCACTCCGGTGTCCAAACGAAGTCGTTCTTCTTCCTTAGTAAGGAGAAAAAATGATGACTCTTGTCCGAGGACCTCGATATGAAGCGACTCAACGCCGCTATCCTTCCGGTGAGCCTCTGTACTCCTTTGATGTTATTCACCACCTCGATATCCTCGATGGCCTTGATCTTGTCCGGGTTGATTTCGATCTCCCGGTTTGACACCATGAAACCCAAAAATTTGCCGGACCTTACCCGAAGGCACATTTTTTCGGGTTGAGCTTCATGTTATACTTACAGAGCACGCCGAAGGTTTCCTGCAAATGTTTTAAATGGTCCTCTATTTCCAGGGACTTGACCACCATGTCGTCAATATAAACTTCTATTGTTTTCCTTATTTGTTCTTCGAACACCTCATTAACTAGGTGTTGGTAAATTGCACCGGTATTTTTTAATCCAAAAGGCATGACATTATAACAGTAAGTCCCATATCGGGTAATGAAGGATGTTTTCTCTTGATCCTCTGGGTGCATCCGAATTTGGTTATACTCGGAGTAGGCATCGATAAAACTCAGCATATCATGCCCGACCGTCGCATCGATCATTCTATCGATGTGAGGCAACGAAAATTAATCTTTCGGGCATGCTTTATTTAAATCCTTGTAATCAACACACATTCGAAATTTATTACCTTTCTTGGGCACCATTACCACGTTAGCTAGCCAGTCCGGGTACTTTACCTCCCGGATAGAACCTATTTTTAAAAGCTTTGTTTCCTCGTCTTTTACGAAGGCGTGTTTTGCTTCTGCCATGGGCCTTCTCTTCTGCTTCACCGGGGGAAACTTCCTGCTTAAGCTGAGCTTGTGAGTTGCTACCTCTGATGATATACCTGTCATATCTATATGGGACCATGCGAAGCAATCTGCGTTAGCTCGAAGAAATTCAATTAACTTGTTCCTGAGCTCCGGGGTTAACCCCGTGCCCAGGTATACCTTTCTGTCCGGTAGATATTCCAACAAGATGATCTGCTCCAGCTCCTCTACTGTCGACTTGGTTGCATCCGAGTCATCCGGCATGACGAATGATCTGGGTACGTCGAAATCATCCTCTTCATACTCCGGGTCCAACCCCGAGTGCTTTGATTGCTATTTGGTGTTCGGTCCTCCGGTTAGATCTTCTTCCTTGTGATCCGATTTTTCGGGCTGAGGTGTCGCCTTATCGATCGCGAACATCTCCCTTGTAGCGGGTTGTTCACCTCGGATGGTTTTTATTCCCTCCGGGGTCGGAAATTTCAGCAGCTGATGTAATGTTGAGGGCACGGCCCTCATGCTATGTATCCAAGGTCTACCCAGCAATGCATTGTACTTCATGTCCCCTTCGATTACATAGAACACCGTCTGCTGGATAGTGTCGTTGATGTTCACCGGCAACGAGATCTCCCCCTTTATGGTTTCGCTCGCCATGTTGAACCCGCTGAGTACCCGGGCTACCGGTACGATCTGATCGAGCAACCCTAGCTGTTCGACCACTCTCCGCCGGATGATGCTGGCCGAGCTACCTGGGTCAATCAAAATACGTTTAACCTGAGTTTTAAAGATAAGTACAGAAATTACTAATGCATCATTGTGCGGCTGAATGATGCCTTCTGCATCCTCGTTGCTGAAAAAGATAGAACCCTCGGGTAAATAATCCCGGCTGCGTTTTTCGCGAACAACAGAAACCTTGGCCCGTTTCATCACCGGCCCTCGAGGGGCATCGGTACCCCCAACTATTATGTTGATTATATGCTGGAATTCTACTGGCTCGGCCCTTTTATTAGTCTCCCTTTCCTTGTAGTGACTTTTGGCTCGTTCACTCAGCAATTCTCGGAGATGACCATTCTTCAGTAACCGGGCTCCCTCCTCTCTTAGCTGGCGACAATCCTCGGTTCTGTGACCATGGGTTCCATGGTATTCACACAACATGCTCGGTCCGTTGGCCTAGATCCGACCTTAGAGGTCTTGGCCATCTTACATCCGGGACACGGCCAATAGCCTAGACGAGGCCCGAGGTACTAACGTTGAAGTTGTACTCCGATATCTTTGGCAAATCCTTATTGCCGGTAGAGCTTCCGGCATCGCTCCTGAATGAGAGACCCCGATTGTTCGACGGGCGCTCGACCCGTTTATTACCCCGACCGGAGAAATGGCTTGGGCTGACCCTTTACTTCTCCGACCTAAAGCTTGGCTTCTCCGAATGGGAATATGGCCGATACCTTTCTCTCGACGACTCAGCCTTCGTTTCGTAGCCTTTCCTTGGTCTCTCAAAACTTTTGTTCACGTTTATTGGCCCCGGGGGAAGTTCGAATTGATCATCCTCCACCCGAATCTTCGACTCGTATCGGTTATGGACGTCAGCCCATGTCACAGCCTCGTACTCCAACAAGATTTCCTTTAATTTGAACGAGGCCGTTGAGCTCTGAACATTGAGCCCCTTTGTGAAAACTTGTGCAACCCATTCTTCTGGAACCGGGGGGAGCTCCATTCGTTCCTTTTGGAATCGGTTGGCAAACTCACGCAGTAATTCATCGTCTCTTTGGGTTATACGGAAAATATCTGCCTTACGGGCGTGCACCTTCTTGGCACCGGCGTGAGCTTTTATGAAGGCATCGGCGAGCATTTCGAATGAAGTGATCGAATGCTCGGGCAGATGGTCGTACCATGTTAATGCTCCTTTTGACAAAGTTTCGCCAAAATTTTTCAGCAATACCGATTCAATTTCGTCTTCCTCCATATCATTGCCTTTTATAGCGCAGGTGTATGAGGTCACGTGTTCGTGCGGGTCCGTTGTGCCGTCATATTTATGGATATCCGGCATTTTGAACCTCTTCGGGATTAGTTTCGGAGCTGCACTCGGAGGAAAAGTCCTTGGATGTACCTCTTCGAATCCGACCCTTTCAGTAAAGGCGGAGCCCCCGGGATTTGGTCCACCCGAGAGTTGTATGTTTCCACTCTCTTTTCGGTCGATTCTACCCGCTTTGCCAAAGTCTCGAGCATTTTCAGAACCTCGGTGGAGGAACCAGCTCCGGATCCATTGCTCTCGACCATCCGTGCCTCATCTCTTCCGGGTTTGGCAGCACCCTTCGCCTCCTCCGAGGTCGTTTTATCTTTTCCGTTTTACAACCGGGCTATCGCGATTCCCTGTTCGGCAATCGCCGCTCTCTGTTCCTGCAACATTTAAAATATTAAACGTAAGTCAACATTATCATTCGGGGTATCCCGTTCTTTCCGGCCCTGTGTCCGGGACAAAGTAATTGAATAGTGTGTATTTAAAGGGTCGGTGGCCGGCTGGGCGGCATTCTCCTGGTCCACGGTGTTTTGATGGTTGAGGCCCTCCCTCGAATTAACGGGGTTAGGGTCAGCAGGGTTTGGTAATCCTCGTGGCCCGCTGCCTTCATTTTCGGCCACGATCTCGTTGTTGTTGATGTGACCAGATTGACCATTGCTAGCCATTTAGTCCGTTTTTTTTTTGTTTGAGACGAACAGAAGGTGTTTTTTATTTTGATGGGTAAAGTAGAGATCAAGATAAAAGATCACTATTATCCTAGCCCCACGGTGGGCGCCAAACTGTTTACCCCGAATTCGGATAATCAATTAAATTTGTGGGTGAGGTATAGGATATGTGGTTATGTCTTGAATCTATTTGATAGAGAAAAGAAATATATGAATATGCTACGAAGAAGCAACTGATAGTCGGTGGTTTGCTATATACTTGTATGTTTACTAATATATGAGTGTTACTTGATTGAAGAAATGTAAGAGATAAACACAACGAATGTGGACCGAAATCAGATATTTGAGAGAGAGATTTTATATAATTTTTGTTATTACAAGAGTTCTTGATATGAGGGAGCCAACCCTTTAAAAGGAGGGCAATGCCCCTTATTTATAGTATTGCCCCATGGGCTTCATACAACAAGTGTTTCAAAAAATAAAGATAAAACTCTGACGTGGAGTAGGTTGGATTAGGTTGATCGTATGGTCTGACACCGGTACGATTGGCAGTTGAATATGGCAGCACGTTACCGACGCGTGGCGACCGCGTAATGGATCATACGGACTACCGGCCACGATCAAAACGGATCAACGGCCACGATGGAACGGGCCATGGGAAAACCGGACCAACCGCTCCCTCGATATAGAAAGTAAGTTTTCGTGCATGTGCTCGTTTCATTCTTCCCTCGGTCACCGGTCTCACTGGCTCAGCAGATACTCGGTTTTTACCTTATACAAATACTCACTCGTTCCCTTTTTTATTTGCTTTAAAAAAAAAATTAGAAACCGTAACCGCTACTTTTTGGTACGCTCTGGCTAAACCCCCTCCAATAAAATATTAGCAAACTACACAAGAGATAACCGCACTAAGCAAGCTTCGTGCGACGAGCTCGATTGAAAAAACATGCAATGGTTTTGAAAAATAGAAAATATAATTAGATTTCTTTTAATATACTAAAACAAATAAACGAAAAATTGTTTTCAATGTACTGAATAAATAGAAGGAAACAAAATTACACCGAAGGATGTGGTGTTGCGGATAGAACTGCTCCTCCCTTAATCATTTTAAATTTGAGCTGGGTATGGAATTTTTTTTTGGTTGGGAGTGCTTCCTCTACGCAACACGTAGTCGGATTTCAGTGCGTGCACAGGAGGGAGCGCTTCCTCCGAACGAACCTTACACAACATGAATTCAAAATAGTAGGAATTCAATGCGGGTACCTGACGACCCAGATAAGAAAGAAAAAAAAAAAAGAAACAAACCACTAAACGAGTACTTAATAGACAAGTGAGGGATGACTCAGTGGTTAAGCACCTCCACCCACGACCGATAGGTCCTGGGTTCGAGTCACACTGGAGGGAAAGTGTGAAAACACTATAAATTCTCCTAAAATGGGAGGGGAAAAAAAAGAGTACTTAATAAAGAAATAGTACTATCTTTCTTGGAGTATTAAAATATGCTTCCTCCCTCTCAAAAAAAATTACCTTAGTTTTACTTGGCAACGGAGCTTAAATAATAATAAAAGACTTTTAAAATATATAATTTAAAATAAATCTTAAGTATTTATTTGATTATAAATTATTTTATAAAATTAAATTATTCATAAATATAAAAATATATCAATACACAAAGTATCTTTGGGATGGGAGAGTAGTTTATGAGCCCGTTTGAATTGACTTATAAACTGCTTATAAGTTGTTTTCAATTTTTTTTGAATGTTTAACTAGTCAATTTATAAGTCATTTGGTGCTAAAATAAACCCAATAAAATAATTTAAGCAGTTTACAACTTTTTAGGTTCCGTATCATGTAATCCTTATCTTCCTCCCACCGACCCTACCCCAAATTATCAAATACACTTCAAAATAGTACAGTAACCATTAATTTAACTAGTAGTTAGGACTTCTTCTTCTTAGAGAAGAAAAAGTCTTTCAAGATGGAAGCTGAAACTGAAGCTGATGAAGAAACCTCTGGGAAGTTTAACTGAATAGGACTACTGCCCATGTACTAGCCACTAGTAGACTTGAAGAGTGAGATTTCCAAAAAAAAATTAAGAATTAAACTTCCAATCCCTTTGTTTCTGGGTATTTTCTTGTTGTCCTTTACATCTACTTTCCTCGTTCCTTTCTCATTTGTCAGCCTTGTATCTTAACTTATTGTCCAATATCTTCTACTACTATGCTTATATTAGATATTGCTAGGCCTTTAGTGATTTCTCAAACTCTCCAAAGGCCAAGAAGATGAGCCAGTTTTCCTTGTGAGTGACAATTTTATTCTTCTTGTTTTTAGTTGCATATATATATACTCAAAAAAAGTTCAAAGCTTTTTGCTTTATTGTTCAAGATTTTACATGACTTAACTTTTTCATTCTTGTTCCACAGGTTCAGCAGTGGCCAAGAATTGGCAAACTTGGTGGT
The DNA here is from genome assembly GCF_019175385.1 of Lycium barbarum. Lineage (NCBI taxonomy): Eukaryota > Viridiplantae > Streptophyta > Magnoliopsida > Solanales > Solanaceae > Lycium > Lycium barbarum. Next base: position 67,293,648 of record NC_083348.1, on the reverse strand, counting down.
GAACTCAGATCTACTTCATCATTCTTGGTTTACAATCTCTGACCTTATCAGCCATACTTATTTGAATAATAATCAAACTAATACTTCTCCAATTTTGTATAAAGTTTACCCATATCATTCAAATGGTGCTATTATTGCTTTTGTTTCCTCCCCCACCTGTACTGTTCAGAAAGAAATGGTCTCTTCAGAGGATCTTAAAGGTTCCCAAGTTCCATTTGACTTCATTTCTACCAAACTCAACCCTCATTTCTCAGTTAACAAAGAAGCAATATCCCTTTTTGCCTTACTGCTGAATGAGCTCTCTGCCCTTAAAGAACAGGTACTATAATATTCCGTTATTTCTCTCTGCAATACTGGGCTTCTTTGTTTTGTAACTTTGTGATTTATCTTGAGCTTTCCCTACTTGTGCTGGATATTACTATTCAGTTATTTTGTCTAGCCATGTGAATTATTGACCTGTTGACCATAATATCTCCAAGAAATAAAAAAGAGCTAGAAGCCTAGAAAGAAGCATTATGTGGTTTCAACTTTCAATACACTATGCCATACTGATTGACTGGTACATTTTAGTGGCTTCATAAATTTGCATAAGATAGCTGGTGTTCTTTAGATTGGTTAGATTCTGGTGCTAAAGAAGAAATCTCCTTTTGAATTTGCAAATCTGGAGCTTCTTTTCAGTTGTCAAATTAGGATTGTTTCTTGTTTATTACTCCGCGCGTTTCAATTTGTTTGTCTTACTTTTTTTTAAGGATGTTTAAAAAAGAAAGCCACTTTCTATATTTTGGTAACTCTTTACACCAACATCCTACATGCATATGTAAAGACCACAAGATTCAAAAGTTTTTTTATTTTCTTAAACTCCATATCGAGTCAAACTAAGGCAAACAAGTTGAAATGGAAGGAGTAGCGTTTTTTTGCCTATCAACTTTGTCATTACTGTGCAATTATTTCTGCTTACAAACAGAAAGAAAAAATCCCTCCAATACCTTGACTCATGTTAGAATGGTAATGTTGGAAATTTGACAAGATAGGAAACTTAAAACTCTATTACAAGACCAAAACCTAATTCCTTCAGAAGCATTGCTTTTAAGGTGTTACCTTTGGCTGCAGCAGCCTTCTTGTTATTCATATATTCATGTTGATATTTTGTTTTTTCCTGATTGAGTGCAGTTGGGCAGCTTCAGTCCACTAATAATCACTGGACTTTCTTTGGGAGGTTCTGTGGCATCTCTCTTCACTCTCTGGCTACTCGACAACATTTCTCCAAAGGACAATAATAAGCGCCCCACTTGCATCACTTTTGGTTCACCCCTTCTCGGCGACAGTTGCCTGCAACAGGCCATATCAGAACGTCTGTCATGGAATTCAAGCTTTTTGCACGTAGTCTCAAACCAAGATCCGGTCCCCAGATTTTTAGTTTCACCTGCTAATAATGGCTTTGCTGGTTCTATTCCTCAATCTTGTATTTACAAGCCGTTCGGTACATTTCTGATGTGCTCAGATTCAGACTGCTCTTCTTTTGAGGAACCTGAATCAGTTTTGGATCTTCTGATGGTAATGAACTCAAATAACCAAAACCAGAACAATGGATTCTTGATCTTCGACTATGCTCAGATTCTGGAACGCCTCAAGCATAGAGTAATCTGTAAGGGAACTTCTCAGCTGTGTGACTTTAGAGTGAATCAACTTCAAGCAGGCATCAATCTACAGCTAGAAGCAATTGGAATTGGTGGACAGGTAAAAAACAAACTTATTCCTAAATTGCAAGCAAGTATAGTTGCCCTTTTGCTTGAGCTAAAGTTGAATGAAAAGGAAATTAAATGAGCATTACATAGTGATTGAAGATAGAGATAACTTTCATAAAAACTCTTAGGAGTCGTTTGGTTGCTGGTTAGAGTTATGCAGGTATTAGTAATGCAAGAATTAGGTATGCAATGTCTATGCAGGGATTAGTTATTTCATTTTCTATCCTGCATAAGAGAATACATAGATTCCCGTATACATGTATTAGACTGGTAACCAAACACCGTAGTTGGTGTGCTGAGTTACATAGCAACTAAAATGCTACCAAACATGATTCTAATTATGCTGGTTTTAATACATGAATAGTTCACTTCCTAACCAGCAACCGAATGACCCCTTAGAACTGGTTTCTAAACGTGTTATTTTCTTTTTTCTAACTTCTGTATGCATATATTTGCCCTGGCAGCACACAAGCTACATGAGCTTTCTTAGGAACACAATGGCGAAAAGAGTGGAAGCATCTTTCTTAAAGAAGAAGAATGCCTTTGATCCTGGCAAGAAGCTAAACAAAATGAAAGAAGCTATGGCTTGGCTAGAATGGTACAAGAAGGTGACCCTAAATGAAGGAGGCTACTACGATAGTTTCAAATTCAGCGGTTCGCGAAGCAGGGATGAAGTCAAAAGCAGACAAGAAATTGTCAAGCACCACAGAACCCTCACTAAGTACTGGAAAATAATGGTTGCAGAAGTAGAAAAATTGCCACAAAAAGAGGAGGCAGCTTTTCGTACTCGCTGGCTATATGCAGGGACAGCTTATAGAAGGATGGTCGAACCACTCGACATAGCTGAATACTACATGAAATTAGGGAATAGAGACTATGTAAATCTTGGAAGATCAGAGCACTATAAACAGTTGGAAAAATGGATGATAGAAGACAAACCGTCTGGAAGTGGTAACAACAAAAGGAAGGCTGCTAGCCTCACCGAGGATTCTTGCTTTTGGGCATATGTGGAGGAAGCTATTTTAAGTTCCAAAAGATTGAGAGAAGGCAGTTTAGAAGAGAAGAAAAATTCATTGAGGGATTTGGTTATTTTTGGGGAATATGTAATGAGTTTGATAATGTGCTATTCAGTATCCTCTGAGGTTTTCCAGCCTCAGAGTAGCTTCATGAAGTGGTGGAAAGAATATAGGCAAGATATTCTAAGCTCCTTGAATAATTTGCCGTTGGCCTTTTACATGGAAAACCAAGAATACCAAAGTTATGCTTCGAATGGTAGTTAGTAGCTAATACTAACTGAGCATGACATAGAGTCACCAGTTGATCTTGTGGTGTTAACTACTCCAGTTGCATAACTTACAGAATTACCAAGTAGATCTGTGCTCACTCCCTGTAAGCTGTTTAATTAATGAAGTTTTATCTTTAGTACCCAAAAAAAATGGATTTACTTTTGGGCTGTAATCCCGTGCTTTACCAGAGGTTTTAATTGATTCCACCATTAATTGAAATTGGGCAAAAATATGCAACTTCCACTTTGAAGTGCTCCATAATTTAAGAATCAATATTCTTTTTATTATTAATTACTATTACTGGACTCCCTTTCAGTCGCACATTTGGAAAATCTTCTTAGAGTGCAATAACTTTCCAGCTTTTAATTCTTCGTTAGATAGCTAGTACTACAAAATTGTAGTAAAACGTTTTGAGATAACACTAAAACTTTCCTTGAGCCAATGTTCATTAGTGTTAACACTTTCTTTCCTTCTTTTGAATGATGGTACTTGCTACTATTTGACATCTTTTATAGTAACAAAGATTAAGTTGGGTATATAATAGCGGCCTTTTCTGTAATTGAATGGTGACAGAGAGTTGATGGCAACAATTTGTTGTTATACGGCGTTAAACCCCGAAAGCATTCTAGAATCATGAAAATTTCTGACTCAACGTACTTAAAAACCTCTAAGTAATTAAGCAGAATTGGGAATGATGTTCCACCATATTATATTACTCCAAGAAAATACCAGATATCGTACAAAATATCTGCTTTCTTTTTTGCTTTACTTGTAGTTACATGCCTATTGCCTAGTTAGTAGTTATCGAATTGTTGCCAGCTTGTCCCTTTTGTTTCGTTCTGCATAATTTGAATTTACACATTGTTACTTGAAGTTGGATAAGATCATTTTGCAGTGCCTGATAATGTGCTTATGCCTAAACAAGAAAATGTACATACACTGTCTTCATCAAGGACGAGAAATTAATAATTAATGCACCATCAATGGAAAATATCCGTCTAACTCTCAACTGGCCCAGTTAGTTTTGGACAGGTTAGGAGGGTCTTTCCATATAATGTATTCTTCTTTCGTTCCAAAACAGAAATGCAGTCAGGGAATCAACTGGACCTAAATTTTTGTTATAAATTATTTATAAAAATTTGTAAGAAGTACGGAATACTGTAATTTACAATCTTTATATACAGGAAATAGAATTAAGCAATTACTACTGCACCTCAAACTCAAAAAGTTAATTGAAGGTGGTTGTAAATAAATAAATCCTCAACACCAACCTGCTCCGTTTGAAAAATGCTCAACGTGGTTGTCTTTAAAGACAAAGTTAGAACAACGTAGTTCTCTATCCCCATCTACATTTTATATACTTAGAGATATTTGAAAAACTCGTTATCAAATAAAAAATGTTTCGTTTCCCTAATCGTAGTGTTGCCTAACAATCTGTTCATTTCTATAAACTCTACTTGCGGTTCAAGTAATAATGATCAGAAATAGATTTAAGCTATATAAACAAACAACAAACAAAATTTTAACCGATGATAGCTGGTTAGTCATTGTTTTTATGACTAGCTAGCTAGACAATCAATTATTAATATTTATCATAGAGAACTAACTAATACTACTAATTACCTTACAAATTTAATAATTGTGCAATATTTCTCACGTAGTTGTATTCAAATAAATTTCATGAAAAATGAATCACATGAGAAATTTTGAAGTGTATTTGAACGGTGTGAAGTGTAAAAGACAAAAAGCTATGGACAGTAGCGATTCATAAGCTAAGCAATGATGATGAGCAGTATGTACAATCGTGCTATCCAACTAATAATGGGCAATATGAGACGTACAATAAGCAATTTTTTTAAGAAGCTTCTTTCTTTCCTCTTCAGCTCCAACTATCAGTTGGGGACATGTCAAAATAATTCTCAAATCCTAGTTGGAATTTGCTTCCTCCCCACGACAAAAATCAGTTCCACTACTGTAACAAGCTTCATGGCTCGATGAGAAGTTTAAGTGTTGCTGTTTGGTGGCTAGATTCTATGTGAAAATTATTTTCTCCTCTTTTTGTAACCAAAAAGATGTATAAAATTATGCTAGTTTTAATACATGAATAATTCCTAATTCCTCTCTAACTGACAACCAAACGACCCATAAATTTAAATCTGAATCCACGTCTATTCTTTGATACCTACTTTTCTGAATTCTGAATTCTTCTTGCATATGCACTAAATAACAAACACCCCCACATCTTGTAAAAGGGAAAGAAGCATAAAAAGGAATCTAAGAGATTGTGTATATATCTAATGGATCGGACTTGATTAAATAATATGGTTCCCTCCAGTATCAGAAAAAAGCAAAACTTTATGAATTTAATGGCATCAACTTTTTGAAAAAGACATGAACACCAGAGAACAAGAAAACATTGCATACATGAGAACGAAATTCGTCCACATCGAAAAAGTAATAAGGATTGCTTCGTCAGTACACTGAGAAGTAAGGCAGCAGTGAGTACTAGTACACTCATAGTACACTGAGAAGTAAGGCAGCAGTGAGTACTAATACACTCATACATTCATGAAAGCGGTGAGCCAGTGACATGCATATGTGTTTGCATACATTTTGTTTTATCACTTATCCGGTTAATTATCATATACTCATCCCTTTAAATTACTTGATCATTGTAAGTTCATGTTGTTGAAAAGATAATTAAGTAATTAAAAAAGTGGCTATCTCTTTAACCGCGCTTTTAAATTTTAGATAAAATATGATCATACACATTAACACATTCAATATGATATTGGAACAGTTAGAGGTGTGTTCGAGTTTCACACCACCCGTAAAAAGAATTTCATGTGATTGACCCATGAAAAAGAATTAAGTCTACCCGTATGCAAGGGCGTGTTGAAGACATAGTTAAGTACAAGTTAAAAAGTGTATTTTCTCTAACAACGTAAACTTTTGGATGAGATGATCAGAAACACTCAACAAATATATATGAATGGACGAAAACAAAGTGCATGTATTTATCCTAGTATACCCCTACTCCCCAAGTAACTTCAAGAACCCCGCATGCATTATACGTATTTTCATTATGATCCTCATGAGTGCAACCGCAACAATATAGATAGATAGCAACAACAACATACTCAGCATAATCTCATAAGTGGGCCTGGGAGATAGCAATATAGATAGATGTACGTACTATATATGTCATTCAGCTTTCTGGGTATCTTATGAGGTATGTGATGAACATATATAACGGCAAACAATCCAACTGAACCACATTTAATTAAAGCGAAACTCTCTAGACCTGAAAGTCGAAATTAGTATGTTGCCTTGCCTTTGGCATTCCAATGACTCTACCATTGTTTCAATTAGTCCAAGATTACCATACTTGTGAGTTGTGAGAAGCTCATGATTAAATTCAAGGATGCATGTCTAATATTCCGATCTGTTCGTTAATTTGCTACATTAATAATTACTAACCATGTCCCAGCAAGACCCAAGTGAATGAGTGATTTCTTCTTGTTCTTCTTCATCATGGATCTAATACTCAAGCTAAGCATGTTACTTCCCTAATACTATATGATTTTTACAAGTCTAAAAATCTAAGATTGCAAAGGATGCGTACTTGTTGATCTCATACACTTAGCTACTACTGGATACCTATGTTTTGCTTAAGAAAATCTAATCAAACGTTGCTGCAGGAGTAAACTCCTAATACATATATACAAGGTACTTTAATTAAGTTAGAACTTTTTTAATCAAGAGCTAATTAAATGATCAGAGAACGTGCCGTTACTGCCCACCATCAAACCCTAGATTCACTAGAAGGTGAGATTTGATTATAATACCTTCATTTCTCATTATAATATATGAAGATCTATGTTGTGAATAGAAAAAACATATGAAAATACACCAAAGTATAATAAATCAAGAGATACAATTAGGATAAAACAGATCCATTAAGATTCACCAACACCACACCTAAAAACTTCAAAAGAAAGTATCTAATTAAAACAAAAAGCAACTTATTAAAACAAATTATACAACAAAACCCACCTGCAGCAGTTTACAAACCCTTCTTTCTTTCTCTTCCTTGACCAAGTAATTCTTGTATCCAACAAGATCTAGTAGCTAGGCAGGTTCCTTTATATTACTACTACTAGTAGTAGAAACTAGAAATATAACTAAAAGTGATGACTTTGCTTGAGATAGCAAAGAATCGGACCAGGAAGCTTGATTCCCCACAGAAAAAAAAGTGACTTTAGTTTGGAGTAATTCATTCAAAGTGTTGAGAAAGCCAAATACACTCTCGATGGACTATAATTATTTCTTGGTCATCGTCATCATCATCCTCATGAACAAAAACATGATGTCCACCACGTTTTTTCTGACTAGTATTAGTACTCTTGTTATTGTTTGAAGGAGGTGGTGATGATAATGATGATGTTTTGAATATTTTAGGTATTTGGTTGTGGGAACAATGATGACGGCGGTGAAAGAAGTGAGGTTTTGGTCTTGGTGGTGGTGATGATGATTCAGAGAACATGATGATTGCTTTTGGTTTTTGGTGTTGAAAGTTAGTAGGGAATATAGAGAGGTCTCAGGGTCAGAAAGATATACTAATACTCTCAATGTTTTTCGTGCATTCTTTTCTTTTTTTACACTTAGAGGAGAGCGTCTTCTGATAAGGAGAGAGAGTATTTGTGGGAAAATATCCTCATCCTTCATCCTTTCATCATTTATTATTACTCCTTATCCAAACTAATTGAGGTTTTAGACTTAAACATATGGATTAAGGAACTCATATGCTTCTAAAAAATTAAGAGGTATATTGACTAAAATATCCTTAATTAAAAGGGGCTTTAAAACTATAACAAAATTAAATTTAATCATTGAATTAAGAATTTGTCAAGGGTAAATTTAGAAAAAAGAATAAAATACCTTCTTGATAGATTAAAAATTCAATTATTTTTTACCAAATTTTAGAGGCTAAATCCTCAATTAGTTTGGACCAGATGGAGTATAATAATGGAGTTTAAGGTATATATACCTACTATAATGTAATTTTTACTCTTTCTGTCCCAATTTATGTGGCACTTTTCGTTTTTCGAGAGTCAATTAGACTAAACTTTGAAGTTAAATTGGATTAGATTAATTCAACATATTAACATTAAAATTTATATATTTGAAAACTACATGACAAGTACTATAAGTTGCAATTTTCCTCATCAATTTGGTGAAAAAATACATCTTAAAATATTGATAAAAATTCATACAGTTTGAATCTCGAAAAATGAAAAATGCCTCATAAATTGGGACAGAAGGAGTACATCAAATAATCTTTATATAGTATACTATATTTTCTTTTCCCCAATTCATACAAAGGTGATTATAATTGGGCACAAAGTTTTCAGAACAAAGAGAAGACTTTTGAAATTTAAAGTAAGTTAGAGAAACTCATGTGACCTCGGTTTAATGTTAAATTGTTACTACTTTTGCTTCAATTTATTTGACTTACTTTCCTTTCCAATTTATTTCATAAAGAATATTACTTTTTATATTAAGTACTTACTCTCTCTAATTTAAGTTTCTTTGTTTGACTAGGCACTAAGTTTAAGAAATAAAGAGAGACTTTTGAATTTTGTGGTCATAAAATAAAGATGTGTATAATGTACTTATAAAATGTCCTTTGAATCTTATGGTTATAAATTTGCCGTGTATGATGTTTGAATTGTAAACTTACTAAATATAGAAAGAGACACTCTCTTTAGACATACCAGAAAGTAAAACGCTTAAATTTGGACGGAGGGAGTAACTCTTTACATCCAAATTCCTATATGGCATATTTAAGATCACAAGATTCAAAAGACATTTTGATACCTTAAACGCATCTTAATTGGTTTAAAATCACATGATTTAAATTTTCTTCTTTATTTTATTAATCTCTGTTCAAGTCAAACTAAGACAACTAATTAAAACAGATGATGTACTAGATATAGAAAGACATTATTTCTTTTTTAGACTGACTAAAAAAAAAGAATATTACGTGAATTGAGACAAAAAAACCGTAATTTATCTTCTTTTTTAAAATTTTTATAAACTGAGATAATAACATTATTGGCCTCTCAATAATTAGCTGATTTTTTTTTGGTAAGTAAATATTTTATTCACCGACCAAATCTATATCACCGAGAGTTTGGACAATTGTCCCCAACAACACTGGCGTGCTGCTCCTCAACTTAGACTACCAAAAAAACAAATAAAGCTAAGACATTACAAAAAGATCTGGTACCAATCAACTCATCTAATATATAGAGACATTTATCAAAAGGCATAACACGTAGACTTAGTCTCTGTTGACAAGTATGTCCTTCAATTCTGAGTGTGCACAAATAGACACCACAATTTGTATAATGTTGAACACGTAAACACAAATGCTGAAGTGGCACATAAATTTTGGAGGTGTCTAGATGATTATTTTGTAAGTTGGAGTGTTTGACTGACAAAGTGAAGACAAGTTGAGTGCCTATTTATGCAAAATCAAAATTGAAGGGCATACTTGCCAGCTGAGATCAAATTTAAGGGTCTGTTTATGTATTCTGCCTCAAAATGATGCCAACCGTTTACCCGTAAAAGGGTATAGTTGAATTTGTATACGTTGTCAAGGACACGTGGAACAGAGTGACTAGAATAGCAAGATAATTTGCAATAAGAATTGATTTAAACTAAATATAATCGAAAGTAAAGAGTTAGGATAGCCTGAGTCTTGGAGAAACTTTGAGCTAGAGTCTCCGGGCAAGCTTGTTAGTCACAATATTGCTAAGCTGAATTGAAATAACAACTAGAGAGTGGAGCAAGTATCAAGTGTGTATTGTATATATCTCTAGAATGATTTATAATGGAATGAGAAGTCACATTTATACTTGGGCTCTAGGGTACACGTTCCATGAATCATGCCCTCATCAATATTGCAAATTAATGCTATAGTAATGATGGACAATAAAGGTGACAATAATGCTTATTAATGTCCTGCAGGAGGTGCAAGGCCTTCTTGTAACGGTTGACCGTTGGCCTCTTCAATCGGTGCCTTATCACATTCACCGATTCTCCGGAAGCATGAATCTTACGGCACCTCCGGAGACATTCAACCACCTCTAGGGGTATCAAGTGCTAACTAGGATATGATCTGACTCACATTTATTGACATGTGTCACCACAGCTGATGCAAGCCGAGTTGCCTCAAGGAAACTTCAAGGACCGTCCCGTGGAGACAAAGTTTGGATGATAGCATGGAGAGGACGGATGGGAGATGAAAGAGCATTAAAGTGGCCAACATTTGCAAATTCAAGATTTCCATCTCCACAAGACTAGCAAACAAGGCCCTTGCCTCATTAATGGCATTTATGTAATAATAGGGTCTTATATTATTTAGTTAGTATAAATAGCTTGTCTTTTATTTCACTAGGGAGCTTTTGATAAATTGATGAATATATTGAGTGTTTTAGGGTTATCTCTAGAGAGAGAAACTTGTGAGAGGCCTTTAGTAGGCTCTTGTTGAATCTTGTATTGTTGAGAGGTTGATTGTTTGAGAATTCAATTCTCTTGAGGTCAACTTAAGAATTTGGTGTTTCTTTTGATGATAATTTAGAGGTCTTAGTTTTATATAACTTTGGTTGCTAAATTGAATCTTAAGTTATGTCAAATTATCTATATTTTCTTTTCCTTTTGTTTTTCTTCTTAAGTTCTCGTTTCCGCGTATCCGTTCTTGTATCAATTAGTATCAGAGCCTAAATTAGGTTTGTTTCAACAAATCTAGCTTGGGATTTGATTCTACAAAAAAAAAAAAAAAAAAAAAAAATTCAAAAAAAAAAACTGAAATTCGAGAATTCAAATTCGTGTTTGATCTGTCCTTGTTTGTTGTTTTTGACACTAGATTTGAGTTCCCTAGTGTTTTTTGAGTCTAGATCTTGAGTTTCAAGTTATTTGGAGTCATATTGAGTCATTCACCATTGTTGGAGCTTGAAGGTTGTAGAATTTGAAAGTGGGTTTTGAAGAAGTAGTAGAAATTGGAGCTTGAAAGTCATTGGGTTGTGTTCTCCTAGTGAATAAGGTTAAGAATCCCAAATTTGAAGTAATTTGGAGTATTTTTGAAGGATCTACCATTGTTGAAGTTTGAAGCTTTGAAGAACTCAAGAAATTGAAAAGTGGGTCTTGTGATTCGGTTGAAATTGAAGGTTGAAACCTATTGGGTTTTGTTCTCTACATCAAAGAGAACTTAGATTTGAAATTTGAGCTAATTTGGAGTTGATTTGAAAGTAGTTGAATTTTTGAATTGTTCTTGTGTTCTTGAAGACTTTCAAATCATCATAAGGAAGAAGACTCTCCAAAAGGCCATTTGATCCAAAAGTTGTCAAACAAAGTTGTGAAAAAGTGTTTGCGGGCCCAAGTAAGTATCCAAAAAAAAAATCAGAAATATTTAGTTCTATTTTCTGATTTTTCCAAAAAAAAAGTGTCATATCATCTGCCACGTCAGCCGCCACGTTAGTGATGACATCAGCGGTCTAACGCGCCTCTGACGGGCGTGTGGAGCCCAAATTCAGAGAGTTGGAGTTTTCAAAACTTAGAAAAGTTTTCTAAGTGTTGGCAGATTTTCGTCCAACTTTGAGGGGGGCATATCTTTGTGTGTATAAGGAGTTATGGGACCCATAATATATGTAAATTCAAGTTCAGAGAGTCTACTTTCCGAATCAACAAGCCAAGTTTTGGCCAAAAACTTCCCAAATTTGTCTAAGTGTTTGGCCAAGGTTTGTTCACTTCTTCTCCTCATTTCTTTGATTCTCCTAGCTAATTAACAGCTAGTAATTGATCCTTACTTGGTTGTTAATTAGTTCTTGAGGCCTTTCTTTCAAGCCAATTATTTTCGTTCTTTTCTCATTTTACAACTTCATCGTTAATTTCTTGATTCAAGTGCGTTTGTTTTAATTGAGTCATCCTTTTTTTTTCTTCGAGTCTAACAAGAATCCATTCCGATCTCGAGTAGTAATTGTGCACCTTGCAAGCAACCGAATCTAATCGAGAATCAACATTGACCGATCCAATTAAGTGGTAAAAGACAAGAGTGTGTGAGTTCATTTGAGTGGTGATAGCCAAGCACAAAAGAGTGTAAATACGAGTGTGGTGAGGTTTATTTACTACTAACGTGTTTGCTAAGTGTTCTTTGTAGGTACTACTCCATGGATAGAAGATGTCACTCAATGCTAGTGAGGGTGTTGAAAGAGGAGAGGATTCGTCTTGAAATTGATGACTACTTTAGTGAATGTTACGTTACTCCTCGTCTTGCGGTTGGGTTGGGATTATCTATAGTGAAAAAGGCGAGGCAAAAGGGAAGGTCGACTAATGTGGCATATGTACCTTTCTCTTATATGGAATACCATGAGAAAGTGTGTTGCAAAATACTCCCTATGGAAAATTGTGACTTGTGCTTTGGGTTTGCTTGGTTTGAAGATCATGGGATTGCGGATGAACAAGATTGGCATAAGTATGTTGTGAATGAACGGGAGAAACCTCTATTTCCGTACATACTTCATAGAACGAATCCAAGGATAAAAGTGCAAGAGCCCAATGTGAGTTGGCCTACCTTATGTATGAGCGCTAGTGGTGAAGAGTTTTACGAATGGGAATTCATGATGGACGAAATCTTTGCTAGCTACAACTACTCACGGCTAAGGAAGATGGACTTAGCCTTTAGAACTTTTGATGCAAGGTTTGTCAAACATTGGGAGTACGTGAAATATTGTGGGAGACAACTGAGGAGTCCAATCGAGACTTGGGAGGACATGAAAAGGATATTGAGAGGTCAATATCCCATGCCACATGTGAGAAGAAATGAATCTTTGAGGGGTACCTCTTTTGAGAGAACCTCATGCTTGAAGGCAAGGACGACGACCACAACCATTCCTTCCATTGGTCAAAGGAGCTTGCATGAACACCAAGGTAAGATCACTTATCCTTATACTCCTACATCTTTGTGTGATTTTAATGTCAAGTCAAGTATGAAAGTTAGTTTACCTTGCGTTAAGCCTAATGCTTCTTTGCCGTGTATTGGTAATGCCATTATTGAAAGTGTCCCCACACTAGTTGGTCCTATTGATGACTGAATTGATCCTTCTTGTATATTTGATTTGTGTCCACCTAGTGTTGACACTTGTGCTTTGAATGATAGTGCATTATCGAATGAAGGTGCTCAAACACTAGTTGATCCTTTAGATGACCAAATTGATTCTTCTTGCAAAATCGATTTGTGTCCACCTAGTGTTGACACTTGTGAATTGAATGGTAGTACAATGTCATGTGGTCATCATGTTAGTAATTCTTGTGAGTTTGACATACTACCAACTCCTGTTGAAACTTGTGTTGATCAACTTGCTTGTAATGATAATTCACTACTTGAGGATCTTTGTGATGTGTTTAATGTACCTCTAGTTAGTAATGATGTTGATATAGTTGGTCAATTGAAAGAATGTGACATCTCACCCTTGTTTGTTTCATGTCAAAATGAGTCTCTTGATCGTACTTTAGTGTCATGTGATAAGACTCCAATTTGTGGTGGTGATGCGTGTCATGTAGATAGTCATGTGAGCGAAAATGCATTGAAAGATAACATTGGTTCTTTTTAGAGTGAGATGACATGCTTTGACTCCTCATTGTTCATGGATTTCTCTCTTGTAGAGGATAATGTTTTATTTGAGGATGACATGACCTATGAGAGTGAAGTACCTAGTAGGATGTTTTGTAATGTTGAATGTATGGCCACTTTTGGTGACTACATGATATTTGAAAATCCATTATAGAGTGATGACGCTCTTCCCTATGATGGAGATCTTCCCTTGAGGAATTGTGATCCACTTATGGGGAGGGAAAGTGTTCAAAAGGAAGGTGAAACTTGTCTGCAAATTGCTAATTCTTCCTTGGGTGTTCCGAATAGTAGTATGATTGACCATGCTCTTGAGTTTTAATAGTGAAACTACATTTGAGGACACCCTAGATGAAGTTGTTTTGCGTGACACCTTTCTTTACTATCTTTTTGCATATGATGACATTCATGTAATTGTTGGGAGTTCATTTGATGTAGGGTGGGGTTCTCTTGGGGTACTTAGTTGTTCCCTTGAGCATAATATGTGGGTATCTTTCCCTTTTGACCCCGGGAAAACCTTGACTTTTTGTGAATGGTATCATGTTGCCGTTGAGGATCGTTTGTGTGTTGTGCCAACTTGGTTTCTTGAAATCATTGATCCCTTTAGCATATCCTCATTTCTTGATCTTTGGGATAGCTAAGCCCGTAGTGCTCCACTTGGGAGCTCATTTTGCTTGAAAATGGTTGATACTTGGCTATATCACAAATTTGTGCTTACTTGGCATGGTGGTAGGTTGGTCCACCCTAACACTAACCCTCATGATGCAAGCTGAGTTGCCTCAAGGAAACTTCAAGGACTGTCCCGTGGAGCCAAAGTTTGGATGATAGCATGGAGAGGACGGATGGGAGATGGAAGAGCATTAAAATGGTCAACATTCGCAAATTTAAGATTTCCATCTCCACAAGACTAGCCAAACAAGGCTCTTGCCTCATTAATGGCATTTACGTAATAATAGGGTTTTCTATTATTTAGTTAGTATAAATAGCTAGTCTTTTATTTCATTAGAGAACTTTTGATAAATTGATGAATATATTGTGTGTTTTAATATTATCTCTAGAGAGAGAAACTTGTGAGAGGCCTTTGATAGGCCCTTGTTGAATCTTGTATTGTTGGGAGGTTGGTTGCTTGGGAATTCAATTCTCTTGAGGTCAACTTAAGAATTTGATGTTTCTTTTGATGATAATTTAGAGGTCTTAGTTTTATATAACTTTGGTCGCTAAATTGAATCTTAAGTTGTGTCAAATTATCTATTTTTTCTTTTCCTTTTGTTTATCTTCTTAATTTCTCGTTTCCACGTATCCATTCTTGTATCTACAGCATACGTCCAATTATATTGTACGAATTTTCCCCAATACACCGGCCAGCTTCATCATAGTACCCCTTCAATAGATCCCCTGAATGACTATATAGTAGCTACTAGCTATAAGAGTGTTAACATTCATGGTCTTTTGCTGAAGGAGTCTCATAATCCTTTCCATCCATAGAACTTGAACTCCTGCTGCTATACACAGTTTATGAATCTGCCCTTCTGTTGATTTTGTCTTAGCCTTTTTCACTGCTCAGGCCACTTCATTAATTTAAATATATGTTTTTATTGCTCTATATAGAAAATATAGTATGTTTTTAGAAGTATATTTTCCTTAAATATGGAATAACAATATAAGTTTAATATGACATATAGATAACTAAATGCTGAAATAGTTAATACTTGAAATTTTTTGTGATTATTCACAATGCAAGCAAAGGATCAAAAATGCATATTGCAAGTAATTAAATGTTAAGTGTGCTGAGTGAGACATCATATTTACTAAAATCATAATTTACCAATAATTAAGGGTCTAAAAATGCTATTAATCCTTATCAATGTCACATTATAAGAATTTTTACTTATATAAATATTCTTTAAGTGACTTGATACTATGAAAAATTCCTTGTACTAACAAACAATACGTATAATGTAAACTCATTATACTTTTTGGGTTACTGTATGATATTAGTTTAACTTAATTAAATAACTATTTTATGCTAATTCTCCTTTTTATTTACTATTATCATGTTAGTTAAAAGATAATATGATGATATATAATCACTTAATTACTCGTACTCCCTCTATATTAATTTATGTGTATCTAGTTGATTGAGCGCGGAGTTTAAAAAAGTAAAAGAAGGCTTTTGAAATTTGTAACGTTAAGTATGTTATAACATGTGTTCAATTACAAGTCTTTTGAAGTGTGTGGTCCTAAATAAATAATAATATTTGTGTGGCTATAAAAGCTTCACATTAAGATATAATAGACATTTCAAGTTAAAATTGTTTTATCAAATTAATGGCTAAAAAAGAAATGAGTTCACATAAATTAAAATGGAAAAATATAATATAGTAATATACTTTCTCAATTTCAAGTTATGTTTTTACTTATTTAGTCTGGTAAAAACATACCTCTTTCAATAATTAGTACTAAGTTTGTAATTCTAATAGTTACATTTTACTCTTAATGACTGCTCTCATCATAACAAGGTTGAAAGGTATTTTTGATATGACATATACTCCTTACTTTAAGATCATGACGAGATTCAAATTTTAAAAATCGTTTTTATCTTCTTAAATATTACAGTTTCAACAGTATGTATCGTACATTTTTAATTTTAAAAATGAAAGCTTCTTTAGTCCCTTTGATAAAACAATAACTCGTAGAATGATGTAATGAACTTTATCTTAGGTAACGAAATGGCACGAAAGTTCACACTTCCGTTATATTAATAATGAGAGAGAGGGATAATTGGAACTAATACTTATTCGCACCGGGTGTTTACATCAAATTCATGTAATTTATTGTAATTAAGTAATTTAATGAAGTGAATATATACATTAATTAACCCTGATTAAGTGATATTGTATATTCATACACATGACATGCATACATTGGTTAGGTGTAAACACTCGGTGTGAGTAAGTTTTTACTGATAATTGGTCTACTATATTATTTTTTCTGTGAGTGATATTTTTCGTTGTGATACATAAGATTTAATGCTTTCGTCACCTCCCGAAATAGCGTAGTACTTTCTTTCGCTCGTCGAGTTGTCCCTATTTACTTCAATTGTTCCTTAAAATTGAACCTAACATTAAAAATTATTAACTTTTGAATGGAATAGTGCCAAAGAACGAAAGAAAAAATACTCTAATTGATAAAATGCTAAAAAAGTGCATGTCCTTTATGTTTTGGGATATGTTAGAAATAATCTTCTAAATATAATTCTCAGCAATATTTAAGTTTGAATATTTGATTTTGTTAAAAATAAAATAATCTTTTTCTCCAAATACTTAACAAACATTAGTTATTAAAATTCAGCTGAAAAAGAGAAGATTTTAAAACGAAAAGTTGTGCCTCATTTTTATAGAAATAAATTAGAACTCTTTGTATCTACCCTCAACTAATGTACTATTAAGCAGATTATAATGATTAATCCTTGGTGTTTTCTCTCAAAATATCAATTGGAGTAGTAATTAGAAATTGGGTTCAGTTAAGTGATGATGTTCTGTCAAAAGTTGTGATGTAGCTATTTACAAGTAACTTAGTAGAAGCAGGAGAAAGAGAAGGCTAGATTTTCAGTCACAGAAATGGCGAAACAAAGAATTAACTAAAAATCGATCGACCAACAATTTGTACACTGCAACAAGTACGTATACAGAGTTTTGGATCTCATCTAAAATCTAAATATAATACAGCATGAATGGTGGAGCCTACCACGAAATTGTGCAAAAGCCACTTGACAGTTGACAGCAAAAACAGAGAGGACATAACCCTAGGGCTAGGGCTAGGGCCAGGATCCACTTGGATTTTTTTTTTCATCCGATGTACCCACATTGAAACCAGACTAAATTTGAATTCACATGTTGCAGGGCCTATTTTTGAGCCGTGCTCTCAACAATTTTTTTAATATTTTCGGAACTCGAACCTGAGATCTCTAATTAAGAGTGAGGGAATCTGAACCGTCCCAAGAATCCATGTTGGTCACTTGGAAATTATCTCTCACCATTCTGGAGAGGTTGAGCGACAAACAAACAGGTTGAACTGAAACTAATGCTTTAAATTAATAAATGTACAAGTAATTAATCCATTCAAAAGTTACTTGAGAAGAATGAGATAACAAGATTACTCTTTGAATTCTCGAATATAAAAAAAAGGGATATAAATATTTTATACATTATAATTTCGAAGGTCTATCAGAAATATTCTCAAACCCTCGCAAAGATAAAGGTATGGTTTGCGTACATTCTACCATCTTGAGACCTCATTTGTAATATTACATTGAATATGCTGTTGGTACTACTTTCGTCTCAATTTATGTGACACCTTTCGAATTTGGAGAGTCAAACGAGTTTTTCTTTTACCCCAACTTTTTCATATGCCTTTTTGAATTTTTAATTATTGTGACTTATAGTATTTTTTACGTAATTTTCAAATATGTAAGTTTTATTTAAAAAATCTAAAAATTATATGTCAAATTCACGATTAAAATTAAAAAAAAATAGCTCTTGAATTCAAATTGAATCAAGGAGTATTATAATTCCGGTCTAACCAGTAAGCAAACTACTCTTTGATGTAAATTCCTAACACTTGAATATAGAATAAATTTCTTTTGTTTTTTTGGAAGAAAGGCACTTGACAGGAAATACAGAGGGCATGACCCCTAAAGGGTCCACTTGGAAATGATTTCTTAGCATTTCCGCAGAGTTTACTTGGAATCCCCCAAAACAATCCCCCAAAACACCGTCTTATTCACTTACATGTGCAAACAATGTACATTTCTGAATTCCTGTACCTCTTCTGTGTCATGTTTCTACTTGTTCCGTCACTAAAATCAAGATTTAATTAGTGTTGATCAGTGTTTTAAAAGGCGGGGGCGTAAGGCGAGGCGTTTTACATACGCTTCGACGAGGCGTAAGCCTCGAGGCACGGGGCGTAAGCCCGATGGGTATTTAATTTTTAGTATTTCTTAAAATAATATAATTACAATAAATATTTTTAAATAGGTAAAATTACATAAAAAAAATAAATGAAATATATATGTATGTATGTGTGTGTGTGTGTGTGAGCGCGCGCACGCTTGATCCTCACAAAAAAAATGATCAAAGCCCATTATACACCGCTTATAACTTATAATTATATATAACATAATTTTACAAGTATAAACAATACAATGAAATAAAAGCTATTATGAAATGCAAAACAATTCTAACATTTTAACTTTCAAACACGGAAAAAAACACAGTTTCTTAAAACACTATTACTATCATACTATTCATTTTATCTCCCTATAAGCAAATAATCAATAAAATTTATCAATATTACAATTAAAACATAACTTCTTCATGAACAAAAAATTAAATTATATGATAATTCTGATACATAGGACTTATGACCAATGACAAGTGAAAATGTACAATTCCGCTATGTGTGTTTTTTTAAAAAATAAGTGATATTCACCCTCACGACGTTCTCAAATAGTAAACATCCAATACTACGACTTGTTATATGAGTTACACCCAATCTTCTATTTCTATAGATGAAAAACTATTAAGTATCATTATTTTGTTAAACAATTATAAGGGTGAATGATTTTAATTAAGGAATTTAAAATATAATTTGTGTAAGAACTGTTAGGCGAGCCCTGGGCGTTGGGCGTTAGGCGTGTTTAAGGCGTACGGTTGGGCGCTTAGGGCGTAAGCCTCATAGGAACTAAGCCCCGCACGTTAGCCCCAGGGCGTTTTGCCACTGCCCTGCCCCGAGGCGAGCCCCGGGGCGAGTCCTGACACTGCCTTTTAAAACAATGGTGTTGATTATAGATTCAAAGAAACACCCATTTGCGAACTTATTTTTGTAACTTCCTAATAACAAAAAAAAAAAAAAAAGTTAATGACTTAAACCTCTTATACTCAGAATCTGTTTTTTTTTTTCTTTCAAAAAAAGAATCAAAAACAGAAAATTACAGTAATTTTAAAGACAAAAATAATCATACCATAAATTTATATTTCCCAAAACTATCCCCTATTAATTTAATACATATGTCTCTCAATTAATACAAACTTTTTTTTTCTTTTGGTTTCCACCTTGTCTTTACCTTTGATTTTCTTTTTTCTATCTTTCTTTTCATTTCCCTCTTTTGAATAGTCCGCTAACAATAAGTACGAGTTACTTCTTTCTTTTTCCCTACCGACTTTTAATTACCTTTATTTTTTCTCTCCCTCTCTGGACTAACAAAGCATTACTAGAAAAAAGTACGAGTTGATCACTCAAAAGCACTTTTGAAAAGATTTGCCCAACACAATTTGCTTATCACTTTTTGAGAAAAACACTTCTCTAACGAATCGGCGAAACACAAATTATTTTTCTAAAAAGTTATTTTGACAAAAGTACTTCTCAAATTAAGTAGCTTTTGGCAGTTTATTTTCGTTATCTTCTAAATTATAACTTTCAAGGACTAAAACCCTCTGACTCAATATTAGTTGGTGCATGTATTTAATGCTCCTAAGAAATTACACGTGTTATTAATTAAACTTAGAGCTAAACATAACCCCCCCCCCCCCCAACTCCCCCCAAAAAAAAAATCATTACTAATTTTAGAATTTTATTCTTAAATTATTAGGTGTTTATGTTATCCCAAGATAACTTTTGAAGATTAAAACTCCTATTGTATGGGATAAATGACAGAAAGTTTGTGATAGAATGATGCGTGGGAGGTGAAAAAATAGTGTCATGTTAAACTTTTAACAGGTAATAAGTATTTTATTCAATTTTATTCGTTTTCATCTTCTTTTATTTCCTTTATAATCTTTAGTTCTTCATTTCTTCACTTTGTTCTTTAATCGAATTGATTTCCATTTCATTGGATTGCCCTTCAAAGGCGCTGGTCCTTAAATTTTTCCCTTCCCCTAAAATATCTCGAGGTTTTGGATCTGAATCTCGGCTAGGTCAAAAATAATAATTTCGCAAGACAAAGTTTCGTAGCAAAATTAGGCTTATTCGGGCAAAAGTTAGGCCTTAAGGCAGAGATTTGCAAAATTTCAGCTGAGTTAAAAAAAAAAAAAAAACTGTACCTTAAGTTAGATTATGCCTTATGCCTGAAGGCAAAACTCTGCCTTACGAACTTTTTTTTTAATTCTTGACTGCGAGGGTTCAAACCCGAAACCCAAAAATTTTAGGTGTAGGCCAAAAATTAAAAAAAAAATCAATTTGATGGCCAAAATTAAAGACCACCCAGAAGACAAGTGAGGGATGGCTCAGTGGTTAAGCACCTCCACCCACGACCGGTAGGTCCTGGGTTCGAGTTACACTGGAGGGGAAGTGTGGAAACACTATAAATCCTCCTGAAATGGGAGGGAAAAAAAAAAAAAAAAGACCACCCGGAAATAAGGACATTCCTGCGAATTGCCCTTTGGATTTCTATATTTGGGTTTGATATGAAATTATTTCTCTTCCTTTTTTCCATATTATTAAAAGTATGAATTATTTTACAAGTTGATATTTGGATGTATTAATATTAAATGTAAATTATACCACCTACACATTAAGTGATAAATACAATATCTTAGTTGTAGAAAGTTGTATATTAGTTGTATATCTTAGTTGTACCAAGTTGTAGAGCAATTTGTACAAGTTGTATATTGTAGGTTGAGGGGCAAACTTCTTCTATAAATAAGGAGCTATGCCTTCTCATTTGTAACACTAAGAAAAGTGACAATACAATCTCTCCCTCCTCTCTACAAAGTTATTGATTTGCTTCTCTTATTTATTTTCAATTGTATATAGTTTTATAACACGTTATCAGCACGAGACTCTGCCATCTCGGGAAAATATTTTTATGAGGAAAGTAAGAGCTGCATCATGTATTCCGTTTAGCATCTTTCGTTTCATTTTTTGTTACCTCTGTTGTATATAATATCGTGAGGGACATAAGTTCTCTTTGCTAAGATATTTGAGATTCTAACTATGTGGCTTGAAGAAAGATGATTTCCAACCTTACTTGTTAGTTTATGACTAAATCTTTGACATGTATTTTGACATAAGTAAAATTGTTATTATGGAAAAGAGCTAATGAATCCATGGCACTAATAGTGTATCATATATAATCCTTAATGGATTTTGGATGTTTGTTACCATTATTTCATATATTGAGCTGAGAGTGTCGATGATCTTGCTGGGTCTTTTAGACTCACCCTTGTGGATGTTGTATGTGTGCAGGTGTGGTTAACGGTGACCAGGTAGCCGATACTTGATTCATTCCAGCTTTGTTCAGTCCAGTTCAGTGGAGGTGAGCCACCATTAGATCATGGCGACCTCTTCTTCTTTAGTCGACCTAGTAGTATTCCGAGCTTCGTCTCGTACTTTTCTATTCAGACTAGTAGTTCCATGACTTAGACATTTTATGGGGTTTATGGGCAAGACTCAGCATTTGTATTTCGTTTCCGCACTTTTCTTTATATTATGAGACTTTGCGTATTATTCATTTTATTCGTTAATTTTCTCATGATTAGCTTAGAGGGTTCGCCTTATGGGTAGAAGCTCGTCAGGTGCCCGGTCACGGCCTGAGTGTCAGATTTGGGTCGTGACAGTAGTATACAAACAGTCATTCCATTTTATGATTCTTAATATCATTTGTTAAACAGTTTACAAAGCCATTAATCAATATAAAAACAGGAATTCAGCTTGTGTATCTCAATTAGAATTATCAAAACCGATTATAAAGCCTTTTGTCAAGTTACAACTTTCAATTATGCATTTCAAATTTATCATGATTGTCAACAACAATTCCAAGAGAGAATAAAAATATCACACATGCCAATACAGGCCCAAGAATCAATCACATCGAAGGGATGACCGTAAAGGTTCCCTTGTCACAGCGCACCACACCGGAATATGAAATTCTCGGTGGCTATCCTTCCTCCCTAATAGCTAGGCATTGACCACACTCCGGGTAGCGAACCCGGTAGTGGCCACTCTTTCTCCCGAATGGCTAGGCAATTACCACACTAGGATCCATAGTGGCTACCCTTCCTCCCGAGTAGCTAGGCATAAATACACTAGAATATGAAATTCTTGGTGACCACTCATCCTCCCGAATGGCTAGGAAAAATCACATCAACAGAGTTCATAGCATAAAAGTTGAATTACAATTCATCTCAAGGTAGTCACATCATCATTTACCATTAAGGTTTATTATGCCATATCGTAAAGATAAATCATTTTAATGAATGTCTTGAAAACGTTTACACTTCTTTAACCAAGATTTCAATGTCATAACTTCTTTACAAAAGATTTTCATGTCCCAATTCATCAATGAGAATGTCATTACCAACTCTTAACCATCATTATTAAGCATCTCTCATAGAGGAAAACATTCATAATATCTTATACATATATATGGTTTGTTACAATCTAGTTTTAATGTGGGTTTGTCCCCTCACACACATTAACCACTATTTAGACATGAATTAGAGTTCAAGAAAAAAATGAAAAGAATACTTTTCCTTTCATTAATCAAAGAATCTTGAATAAAGTTTATACTTCTAACAATAGGTTCAAAAGTGATTTTCACTCAAAATAAGTTTCCAAAAAGAGACATACAAATCATCCTTATAGCCAAAAATGATTTTTGTAAAAGAGACATACCTTAATGTGTTAAACAAAGTTTAACAATTCACTTTCCTAATGAAGAACACCCAAAACCTAGCTTGAATCACTTTAGGAAGAATTATGCTGCAAACCCTAGGTTTTGATCACAAGAATCATGGTAAGAATCATTAGTTTAATGTTAGAATAGATTAGTAATGTTAAGGGTGTTCTGACCTTTGATTTGAAGACTTGGAGGGATGATTTTAGTGCTTAGGGTTTGGAAGGATGAAAAAAAATGGGAACAAAATAAGACCACCCAATTTAAACCCAAATTCTCTGCCAGAAATGGAGAAAGTACGACCTACAAGTACGTCACGTACTTTGAAGTACGTCTCGTACTTGTAGCCCATACTTAGGTTGTCAAGACCAGTGAAAAACGGAAGAAGTACATCCAAAAGGACGTCCCGTACTTTCTGGGCGTACTTTGAGCGAATTCTCCAGCTTTTGTGCCCTTCAGTAAAACAAACATAAGTTTTTGTACATAGCTGTGCTCAGGCTGGGCGACCTGCCGTTGGAAAGAAATTTCAATGATCTACAACTTTCATCAAGGAAGGTTTTCCAAATTCGCAACACATTTTCATGAAAATCGCCCAGAAGACAGACCTACCAAAACTTAGGCGAAGTTAAGAGCCCTTAAGAACTTCAATTGTTGGTTTGACTTCAAAACGACCATCTTCCACCCGAATTCATCAAGAATGGATTCATATAGGTATAATATCATCTTAACACTAGATTTTTACATATTCACACCAAACCCGAATTTACGGGATGTTACATTTTGTTTGTTTGGAAACTTGTCTTCTTTAAGTTTAAGTGTCATATTTTATAGGGTTTTGCTCTAAGTGTTTTATTGTTTAGTCAAATCGAATGTACAAATAAAAATATTTTGATCTACCTTTAATTGATTATATTATGTTGTTATTTTTCTTTTTCTGTACTCAACATTTTTTTAATGTAATGTGTATTTTGTATTGTTTGGAAACTTGTTATCTTTATGTTTAAATATTATATTTGAATATACAAATATAAATATTTTATTTAATAATAATTCATCCAATACGAGAGGTTTATACTTATTCAAAAATAATTCATTCCATTAAATTACAATACTAATTCAAAGCAATACAATACTAAATTATAGTAACAATACAATATTCACGTTCTAGATGCTCTATTACTTCGAGAGGTACTTGTACCACCACGGCCTTGTTGCCCACACGAACGCTTTTCATGGCCATATTGCTTACATGTAGAGTAAGTTCTTTCACTAACATCCATTTGATTGGATCTACGACTCCGTGAGTTAATGCCCAATTTCCTGATGTAATCCTTGTTAGCAACCGTCGAAAACGGCTCGTTTGGCCAATAAGCTTCATTACCAAGTGGGTGGAATTAGCCGAAATATGCTTTATGATAAATGTGGACCTTGTATTCCCTTGCCACATAACTTGTTACCGTTTTTTTCATTCTCTCGAAGCACTTTACAGCATGAGAACACGACATGTGGTACGTTTGCCACTTACCACAAGTGCATGTTCTTGTTGCCTCATAAACAGTATGCACGTTTCCACCCTTACCGTTATAATAACCCGTCCTAACTTCATACACACGTTGAATGAGGTTATACTCGGTCATTTGGTGAAACACACATTTTTTTTTCTATAATGCTCCATCTTATTGGAGGGCTTTGGCATCCATGTCCCGCCTTCGACTAATATCGCTTAGGCCTGCCTTGTCCTAACCCCAAATCGCTCCACAACCTGCTTGAAAGTCATTCTCACCATTGCGGTGACAGGTAGTCCCCGAGCAGATTTCAGCAAGCCATTGAAAAACTCTGAGCTGTTTGTTGTGAGCATGCCCCATCTTTTGCCTCCATCAGCATGAAGCGTCCATTTTTCAATTTCGAGCTTCATCAACCAAACGTATGTGGGTTCACTAACTGCCCTGATCAGATCCATTTTTGCAGCCCATTTTCTTTGTTGATGCTCCATCGCAGCCCCCCCCCACATCAATTTATTTAGAGTGCCATTGTGAAACTTTGATTGCAAATTTGCCTTCAAGTGCCTTAAGCAATAGCGATGGTAAACAAGGGGAGGTTTCCACCCCGGCAAATTATCCATTTTGTGCAATATGCCTTTATGACGATCAGACAGCACGCATATGCCCGTACGATCCTTAATAACATGAGTCTTCAAATGGGTCAAAAGACCCCCCCCCCCCCCCCCATGTGTTGTTGCTCTCGTTAATGGCAATTGCGAAAGCAAGAGGGAATATTGACCCATTGGCATCCATTCCTACTGCAATTACGAGCTTGATGTCGTATGCGCCATATACATGCGTACCATCTATGGATATCGCTGGCCGACAGTGAGCAAACCCATCAATACATGGTTTGAATGTCCAAAAATACGAGGTTGAAAATTTTACCTTCTATAAGCCGCCACTCTACAACTGTACCAGCATTAAAATGTTGTAGAGCCGCCATATACCTTGGCAGCGATTGAAAAGAGGTATGCCAATTTCCAAAGATCATCTCAAAAGCGCGTCTACGCCCGAGAAATCCCTTTCTGTTGCTTATAGTTTTACCATATACAGTTTGAATGTTTCTAATGCAATCTTTGATGGAGATCCTGCACAAGTTTAAACAAACAACATTTATTAATGGTCTTTTAATTGATATAAGACATATAATGTACTAGGTAGGACAAGTTACCTTGGCATTTCGACAACGTCTTTAAGTAATACTTGAGCAATCATGTTTGTATCTAAATTATAATGATCTGCTTGATTGTCTTCCATATCATAAGTGTGTATTTGGCGGAATTTTGTGATAGCCCACGTACCATCAGGCTTAACAATTCCCCGAAGCAACCACTCACAGCCTTGATACCGTCGTCTACAAACTAGCCTCCATATCTTTGTGTTTGACTGATCAACCTTAAACTCCCTCATGTCCTTAAAACAATAAATTTTGACAGCCCGTTGCAACGCCTTTTTGGATGCAAACAATATTCCTTTTGCAAGGTAGCATTGATCTTTATTGAGATACTTTGGTTCAATCCAGGTTTTAAGGCGACTATGATCATCTTCTCTCGTGAAGACAAATGCATCATCACGACCTTGCAGGTTGTCAAGATAAGGAATATTGTTAGAATGCCATTGAATTGGGATTTCAGAAGCATTGTCATGGTGTGGAGAATGATCAACTCCACCGAACTGAGAGGATTGACCAACATCCATATTTGGTACCACTGGCGAGTTTTGAGAATAGTTCCTATAAAGATTTGAAAAATGGTTATTTACTAATTCATACAACAAATTCGTGCCACTACACACAATAATTATATAAAAATGCATATTTATCAATTTTCATTATAAGCTTGATTAAATTGCTGGCTTAGATTTTCCAGTGACACTTGACCACTCAAAATGTCTCCATAAGAACTAAAGTCCCCATAAGTGTTACCATGAATAGGCTGGACTTGAGGCACTTCTTGTCGAGGTATCTTTTCAACATACATCTCAAGAACTTTAATGGATACTAAATCACTATATTCTTCCGGCGATCCCAAATAATCACTCAAAGATTTATCATCGTTGATATTGTGCATGCCATAACGCACTACACCGTTTGATATTATTTGTGGATATCTGCTTGTTATTGAGATTCCAAACTCAGTGGGTGTAGTTTTCATTCTTTTGTGCATGTAACTGCTTTCATAATTTAAAGTTGTTGGAAATTTAACATGGGTTTTTGGTTTGATACTATTTACGAACGGAGTAATTGTCCTCAACGATATCTCCATTCCAAAATAGTGTAACCCTAACAGTTGAAGCATTTTGAGACATTTTTCTATGAACTTTGATTTTTTTTTCAATGACTTGTAAGATTTAGACTTGTGAAATTGATGAGTTTTTCACTCGTCCAACATTAATGTGTCATAGATTTCTGAAATTGTCATGCGTGGTGTGTTGTCAAATCAACACTTACATTGCGCATTAAAATGGTGCGCAATAAAAGTGAGAGTAAAAAATGATCAAATAATGCAGCATTGTATTGTCAAATCAAGTCTTTATGTGTCACAGATTGCTGAAATTGTCATGCGTGATGTGTTGTCAAATCAACACTTACATTGCGCATTAAAATGGTGCGCGAAACAAGTGAGAGTTATATTAAAACGGTCAAATAATGCAGCATTGTATTGTCAAATCAAGTCTTTATGTGTCATAGATTCCTGATATTGTCATGCGTGGTGTGTTGACAAATCAACACTTACATTGCGCATTAAAATGGTGCGCGATACAAGTGAAAGTCATATTAAAACGGTCAAATAATGCAACATTGTATTGTCAAATCAAGTCTTTATGTGTCATAGATTCCTGAAATTGTCATGTGTGGTGTGTTGACAAATCAACACTTACATTGCACATTAAAATGGTGCGCGATA
The DNA here is from genome assembly GCF_019175385.1 of Lycium barbarum. Lineage (NCBI taxonomy): Eukaryota > Viridiplantae > Streptophyta > Magnoliopsida > Solanales > Solanaceae > Lycium > Lycium barbarum. Next base: position 67,265,801 of record NC_083348.1, on the reverse strand, counting down.
CAAGTGAGAGTCATATTAAAACGGTCAAATAATGCAGCATTGTATTGTCAAATCAAGTCTTTATGTGTCATAGATTTCTGAAATTGTCATGCGTGGTGTGTTGACAAATCAACACTTACATTGCGCATTAAAATGGTGCGCAACACAAGTGAGTATCATATTAAAACGGTCAAATAATGCAACATTGTATTGTCAAATCAAGTCTTTATGAGTCATAGATTGCTGAAATTGTCATGCGTGGTGTGTTGTCAAATCAACACTTACATTGCGCATTAAAATGATGCGCAATACAAGTGAGAGTCATATTAAAACGGTCAAATAATGAAGTACTAAATATAACATGATTGACAATTTCTAGAAGCATTTACATTAAAACGAGTTATCATGTTATTCTACACCTAATTTGGTAATCTTGATTCTATTACATGTTTTACCTCAAGAAACATATTTGAAGCAATGGGTAGGACATGAGAACTAGATGATGATTTTTTCAATACTCAAATAACCCTAACAACAAATTCAATCGAGAATACAATAATAAAATGAGAGTGGAGTGGGATTGGCGTGTTAGGGAGACTGCATCATTAGAGCAAAAGTTAGCGTCAGTACGACTTAAACGCCCAAAAAAAGTGCTATGTCAATGCCTCGTGGAACTCCACAAGAGTTTAATTTTGCTCTTAACCGTTTTCACGAAGAGAACAATCGGATGCAAATACGTTACCTTAGGGTAGAATATGGTGTACATGGCAGCACAAGATTTAGATCCAAGTGGAATTCGGACTGTGAGATGTCCGATAAAGATTAATATTTTTTTTATATAAAGTAAGTAGGTAGGGTCATGAAGACCACCCCCTCCCAACTAGGGGTACATGAGGGTTTGCAACTATAGAAGTAGCCCTTTCTTTTGTTATTAGACTACAACGTATTCAATGTCGAGTAGTAGAAACGCAGCTTGGTCTTTACTTCTTACAAAAGAACCAAATAGCAGTGATGATGAGAGTTCAAATCATAGCAGTTTTTCGAGTGATAACAGTGATTTCAAACTAGACGAGCTAAATCCCCACCTTCTTATAGAGCGTAATGATGATTTCTGCAGTGTGAAATATTCAGATCCGCTAGAATATTATTATGGTTTACGCCGAGAATGGTCACATTGGCTTGTCGAATTAGAACGTCTTGTTCGTGACTTGGATAAACTCAACGCTCCAATCCCAACAAGGTACTCAATGACCATGCCTCGAGTAGGTCCAGAAACTTGCGAGCTTGCAGTACAAAGGATTAGAAAAGAAAACAACAAAATGCTGGCAAGACGTTGTATATTTTACATGCTAAAGTTGGCCGAAGAACAAGCATCATCAACCGGTAGAGAACTAACATCTACTGAAACCGCCAATATTTTTCTGAGGATGATATTGAGGACTTCTATTCTGATGAAGGTTAGGGGTTATTTAAGTTCTTTTAAATTTCTGACTCATGCGGTTAATTTGTATTGTTAGTTTATGATGAAGTCATCAATAAGAAAAAAATTAGTAAGTTTTTAATTTGCTTTGATTGTTTAAGTCTATTATTAATTTCTAGAGTTAATAATCCATAAAAAATTCAACAATAATAACCACATTGACAAACATCGGATTCTATAGCAAAGTTTGAGGTTTAGGAGCTTTGAGACATGTTTTTGGGGGTGCAAAAGTGTGTTAAAGGGGTGAAAATGGAGGAAATGAAGGAGAAGAGTTTGCTGAAAAATGGCTAAGTGGGGAAGAGAAGGCACTCCAGTTTTCTCCATGGAAGTTGGTTTGAACTCTTCAGCCTCTAGGTTAAGTGTTTTTTAGCTGAAATTGTTGTTGTCATTGCTAAAATAAGAACAACAAGAGAAAAAGAAAGAGAATATAATGAACTTTTACAAGATAGATGAAAGGGTGTTGTATGGTATCATAGATTGAATTAATATTAATGGTTTTCTTAACTCTGCCTGAATTTTCTATGTGACACGGATGAATATCTTCCGGTTGTTTTCTCTTCTCCGAGGAACGGTGCATCTAGCTTGACAAAGCCAATACCTATTGGCAAACTGGCTCTAGGTCCTCCGGTTTCTTCGTCTCCTCCTTCGCCCAATGATGATTAATTAGAATCTTTGTTGCTATATAAGTTGAACCAAAATAACATTAACAAGTTTCCAAACAAACAAAACTTACTTCGGGGCACTTTAGAACCCCTAAAACGATGATCCAAACGTTTAGGTGTACTTAATGTAATGAGCCGACATTATTGTATGCAAAAAAAGATATTAAGTTATATATAAAATATTGATATTCTGACGTTTTGAAAAATGATAATCTTCAGTCAAAGTACGGAAAAAAAGTCAATTTTTTTAAAAAATTGGCCAAAGAACAAAGGGGGCAGTTTGTTACCTCTTTCACGTACAAAATCTGTGCGTGAAAGGACCAAACTCAAAAAGTTACAATTTGGTCCTTTCATGCACATAATTCGCGCGTAAAACCTACTTATGTATTTATTTATTTTTGTGTCAGTTTGGTTTTTTTTTTTCATACTAAAAAAGTCGCGGGCTCATGCTTATCACGATTACAAACAATTGTAAACATGACTGAAATTTCCCAATCTAATAAACTAATAATCCGACAAATCACAAGAATCGATACATGAATGTCTTTTTGCTAGTTATTATAAAAAAATATACCATGTGCAACTTATATTTGTTATTGAAAAGGGATAGGAGAAGCTTTCAATGTATATTTTATTTCCTTGATGATTGTGAGATGGAGACTCTCCTCCATACACGATTAAATACAATAAGTACCAGTAGACTTCAAACTATAGTATAAAAAAGATTAGGTGCAACTGAAAACTAGAGAAACAAATAAATTTTAGCGGTGGTTACGGCTAAACCACGATATTCAGATTTCCTACTTGATCGATTAAGCAACATGTTGCTTATTTGAACACTAAGATACTAAGTTGCAGCCAAGATTTTAATAGCAAAAGCTTCTTGGTGAGGCAAGAAATCAGATTTTTCCTCAACTTAATTAGCAAACCGAGCTCTGAGAGCTGGTTTGAGATTATATAAGGCTTTGTGTAATAATAGACAAATATGATGTGGAAATTTAGGATCTACAAAGCTATTTGGTTGTGTCTTTTTTGACCTCAAGCTACCATGAAAAAAAAACATTTTTGACACAAGCTACTCTAGAGACCTTAAAATTAATCTCATTTAATGAAAATTTGTAGAAATTTAAAGTTATTTGCATCTTAAATTTACTCGATCCTTAAAACGTAAAAAATCACAAGAAAAGGTTGCGCTGTTAGCTCTAGTCAAATTCGCTGTTAGCTCTAGTCAAATTTAACATAAAAACTGACATGACAAAGAGGAGCATCAAAGAGTAATATTAGTTGTTTTTTTATTAAAAAAAAATAAGGAACGAATGAAGATAAAAGTGATAGAGTTTTAAGTGAATAGCCTTACTTTCTAATGCTTCAGTAATTTAGTTATAGTTGTTGGAAATTTTCGATGTGTTTTGACATTTGAGAATTTAGTTTTCGGCAGAACATTTGTAGATTTAGTGTGTTTGTGCAAACTGAAATACCCTTTAAACAAAAAATTATTTAGTTTATTTGGAACATAAACATTTTTTTAATCCAATGTCTCTTGGTTCTGATTTTTTTTTTAATTATAAATGAAACAGAGTAGGTTAGAAGTTCCAATCGTGTTGACTTTTTTCGCTAGTTGATTAGAAAATCAACAATATTAGTCTAATAGTGCAACGAATTCTGTAAAAGCAATAATAGAAGGATTTGAAATTGGTCTTTTACCATCAAACATAGTAGTAATTTTACGATAAGCTACATGAAGTATTACCACTCATCTAAAATAGATTTTACATGTGTGGCATGACAATGGCTTCTGTTGGCTAGTTTCTGAATAGAAATAGTAAAGCACATGATGTAAAATTGGTCCTAATAATTCTTAAGATCTCCTGATTATTTAGCTTCGTATAACTAAAGATGTCAAAGAGCTAATATAAAGCCTCTAACTTACCTGACATCGGTATCTCTTCCAAATGTTTATCATTTTGTAGCACTTGCTGAATACATCTTCTGATCAGAGCTTGTGTTTGGAACGAAATTTGACCTTGTCGTTAGTTGGAGGACTCAAGTTATATAGTACTCTTTACACTAATTAATACTAGCATGCTGTTTGCCATTTTCAGAGGTTATAAATCAATGTTTTGTCCTACAGATAGACAATAATTGCTTTTAACAATGCTGCATGTAATTCTTTTTACATGTCAGTAGAGAATTAAAAAAAAAATACTACATTGTTTACAGTGTGTATATACAGAGGCGGATCTAGGATTTGAAGGTGGCGGGTGCCACAATTTTCTTCAATGTACATTTTGTTAGGAACGTATATTTGGGTCGGGTCCATCTCTTTTTAGTTTATTCGGGTCAACTTAATAGGTTTTTTTTTATTTGCAAATATGAAAATTACATCTCAAAAATCAAGAAACGAATATAATTAGCATCTTAAACAAGGAATCACACCCATTAACAACAGAAGTAATATTAACATTTTCACCAAGGGACTTGCATCTCTTATGTATATTAAAAAATGAACTTGCACAAGTAAAATAACATCTTTAATAAGGGAATTACTCCAATCAAAATAAGAAAAATAGTAGAAAAACTCTTCAATAGGTAAATACACCCCATAAGTAAATGTAGAATTAGATAAACTACAAGTTCTAAAAAATAAATCATAAATTTCATGTTTTTTCTAAGCAGTGCTTACGAAATTTCCATCACAATTTAAGTAGTAAAGTGATTTAAATTGAATTTAGCAATTATAGAATAACATAAATTTTTATAATATACTCCCTCCGACATTTTTTATTTGTCCATTATACTAAAAATATATGTCCACTTTTACTTGAAAGTTATATAGTTTGAAAAACCAAGACATAATTTACCATTTTATACCTATTTTACCCTTATTATTAAGTAATCCAATTCATTTCTCATTTTATTTATTGCTTATTAAGAATGTCCCAAGTCAAATATACACTAGTAAACATGGACGGAGGGAGTAATAAACAAAAGAAATTATAATAAAAAAAATTAAATTTTGATCTCAATCCAAAATTCTCATTGAAAGCTAAGTTTTTCGATTTAAATACTCACATATTTGAGATTAAGAGAAATGGTTAATTTAAGGGATTTTGAAGTTTCTATTTGTGTGTTCTCGTTAGAAATCACAGATAAAATAATAAAAAATAGGAAAGGCAATAAAAATAATAAAAAGGTAAATAGAAAACTGGGAGAGCCGAAAAAGGGAATTATTGGTACAAAAGAAGTAAAAAGCACAAAGAAAAATGGGAGTCGGAAAATGTTCAAGATAAATTCAAACTTGTGTCTACCAGCCGTGACACCTTTATCTAATTTATGACTGAGGGTGACAGGATCAAATATTTAACCTAATTTAAGCAAATTACAACGTAAGTATATACAACATTTATTAATCTAGGGGGTGCCATGCCACCCCCCACCCTAAAGGGTGGATCCGCCCCTGTGTATATAACTCAACTCGCCTTTGAAGAGGGGGGTTGTTGGTGGGGGGAGGGGGGGGGGGTGTTGCAAAAGGGTCATGTGAGTATCAACTACTTTTTATAAAGCTTCGACCAATACTATTCTTGCTTCAACGCAAATTTCTTCCTGGAATCATCAAGTGAAGTTATGTTTCATTCAACTTAAATGTTGAAATTTGAAGAAAAGAAACATTGAATCCACAACATAGGAAATCAATCCTGAGAACAGGAATATTAGTAGTCGAGTTAGTTGGCTATCTGAATTTTCACCTTATTGGTGTGGTTTGATTCTCCACCTTGCAATCTCCTCCTCAATTTCTTCTTCCCCTGCATATAATAAAATTCTAAACAAGAAAAAAAAACCCTCTTGGTGGTTAGAGTATCCATCCAGTTTCATGACGGAGGAAGATATTATTTTTAAAGAAAATTAAAATAAATTGTTTATCTCACCTCTCTTTCAAATTAAATTTTTTACACTATCGGTATATATACATAAACTAAATCTTGTTATCCTTTTATAGATTGTACTAGCTAGGTTCATTTATTACTAACAATGTATAAAGTAATAGTATATAAAAAGATCTGATAGTGTAAAAACAAAAGAGTATATTCCAAGAAATTACTCTAAACGTTAAAGATTATTGCTACTTATTCAGATTATTACAATATGTTGGAATTTTCTAAATAGAATAAAGTTCTTGCGTGACATCTTTCATTCAGAAATGCCAAAAATCATCACTGTGGGTAGGCCTCAATAATAGAGAGCCAAGAAGGAATTTCAATGATATTGTAACGCGGAAATCCAGCTTCTTTCAACAATTTGTTCCACTCATCTTCACTCCTTTCTTTGCCACCACTAGCGTGTGCTATCATAGCCAGATCATAGATGAATCCCAAATCGTCAAATAAGCCATCACCCTCTGACTTCAACACTGCATCAACTATGATCACTTTTCCAGTTTGCATTGGTATCGCCTTTCGACAGTTCTTCAAGATCTTCACACAATCTTCATCTCCCCAATCATGTATTATACACTGCGTATATTACATTAAAACAATTAATAATAATCAAGAAAAGTGGGGGCAAGAGTTAAAGTTGAAAATAGAGATGGATTCAAAATTTTAAATTCACCGATAAATATAATTACTGTAACTACTATGCTTTTGTTATCATGTAACGAAATTAGCATAAGTATATATCTTAAAATGCCTTTTAGTAAGATTTAAACAGTTTTTTGTTAAAGACAACTACTGGGTTGATCAAGGTGGCATAGTCAATGGCAGATCCATATTGATGAGTTTGATAGGTGCTCGAGCACCCATTGATCCCAATTTGAACTGTATGACATACATTACACCTAAATTGATGAGCACCTATATATTACGTAGAAAGACTGATTGGTGTAGTGACCGAGGCTAGGGTGGTGATAGAAGAAGAAGGGTTGGTGTGGTGAGTTGGCATGCCAAATGGATGGAGTTAATGGAGGAAGGACGAATTTGAGCATTTTTAACATTAAGGTATATATGGACCAACAGTATACCGGATGACAATAGTAAACCTTTTTCAATAGCAGAGGAACACATACGACCCTATTCCCTAAAATGAGCTGGAAGAAGTAATAAAATTTACTATAATAATATTTTACCTTGACAAAGACAGCATCAGCAGGTGGGATAGCCCGAAACATGTCACCCCCAACATGAGAAACACCCTCATATTTTGGAGCTGTTGACACAACATGAGGCAAATCAAAATTTGTCCCCTTGATATGAGGATATGCCTTCACAATTTCAGACATGGCAGCCCCTGTCCCTCCACCTACATCAATAAGTGATGTAATGGAATTAAACCCATCTTTATACCCTGTAATTATTGATTTTATTATGCTTTTTGTCACTGAATTCATCCCATTGTTGAAACTCTCATTCAACTCTGCATCTTTTGAAGCCATCTCAAAAATTTCACACCCATGAGCTTTCTTGAATGCAATTCCACCTTCTTTCACGCAGCTGCTGAAACAATGCCATGAGGCCATGAGAATTGGGTTGGTTTCGAGCAGGAACATTGGTGCCAGACTTAGCTCTGTGTCATGTAATAGCCATCTTGAGATAGGGGTTAGTCCATAGAGGGTATCTTCGCCCTGAGATAAATTCAGTAGCACTTATTTACTACTCTGCTTCGCTTAATTTATATAAGCCCATTTAATTGGATACGGAATATTTTAAAAATAACTTTTGAAACTTATCGTCTTTAACATGTTGTATCATGTGTTGTTACAAAACATTTGAAATTTAATCGGAGAAAAGTGAGTAGCACTTTAAAGGACCGGAGGTAGTAATCCCTCTGTTTCTAGTTACGTAACTCTTAGGCCTCATTGGGACATTTGAAATCAGTGATATGAAATGTGATTTGGAATCAGGTAGATTTGAAGTTGAAGTTTTATTTGGACATGCAATTCAGATTTATTGTATTTTTTCTCCTAAACCTGAAAACCCACAAGTTGTGAAAACTATCACAACTTCCCTAACTCTTAAACAATCTTACCAAATGACCAAATCATAATTCATAACAAAGTTAATACGCTATCAAAAGAACTTTATAAAAAATACAACATCTATTGATCTAACTTTAGTTCAATAAAAAAGAAAATTGAACATGAGTTGTAGTGTAACCACTCTTTAATATAATCCTCCTACGTGATACGGACAATCTATTCACGTCGAGCATGCATTTCCGATCAGATGACCTTGAAGATGAACCAACATTGATATTTTTAGTCAAGTTTTACATTTTAAAAATACATCTACCAACTTATGGAACTTTTTTTACAAAATATACATTTATAGCTCAAGTTTTACATTTAAAAAATTTGAAATCATGATTTGGAATCTCAAATCTTATTTTTCCGGAGAATTGAAATCATGATATAAAGTTGAAGTTGAAATTTTGTGTAAATTTCATAAACAAACGCTGATTTGAAATCAAAATATGAAATTATGATTCCAAATCGCATGGTGAAACGCCTACTTATAATTAATATTTTCTGTAAACGATTGACACGACAAGTAAATTGGGACAGAGGCAGTGACAGAGCTAGTAAGAGCCAAGGGGTTCATCCGAACCCCCTTCGGCAAAAAATTACACTGTATATACAAGGTGAAAATTATTTTTTATGTATATTTAGTAGACGTTGAACCCCTTGGCTTCTTCGTTTGTCTGCTTCTTTATATTTTTGAATTTTCTTTATTAAAATCCTGGCTCCGCCACTGGACCGAAGGAGTAAGATAAAAAACACGCTAGGAAGTTAGTTACCTGAGAGGTAGCAGCAGTGAAGATTTTTTGACGTACTAGGAGTCTCATGATACGAGAAAGATAACTTATATCTGGAGATGAAGAGTCAATATTAGTGGCTATTTGCGAAAAAGTAATAGGGTGGCCATGAGAATGAATAATATCAGCAATACGAAGCTCCACAGCACATTTGATGGCCATGGTGTCCACGAAAGCGAACATGTATTTAGATAATTGTGCTTGGCCTTGTAGCATGGCTGCTTCATTCATGGAATCAATTTCACCCATTTTGCTTAATTCTTTACTCACTAAAAGTTTGTTGAGAGGATTGAAGCTGTTATAACATGATTTAGCACAACAATGGTGTGGTGTCTTATATACTATACTAGTGAGTAACAGGGTTAGACTCTATTATTGTTGTATGTCTTGTTATGATATTTTGCCAAAAGACTTGGCTGATAAATGATCTTAGGGAGGAAGGAAACATTTGTGGAGGGCAAATTTCGAATTATTTTTCCTTTTCTCTTTTTGCCTTCGAGGCTATGATTAGCTTATCAATCAATAAATAGAAAATCAATTCTTCATTCAAGTAAACACCAACCGATAGAGAAATAATGATAGAGATATCACGGACAGCCTAAGAAAATAGAGGTGGAAAAAATAAAAGAGGATTATTTCTTTTGAGTGTATAGTGATAATATCATTTGCTCGGTTTTTTCCTTATTCAAAAATGTTTTCGCCTAAAAAATTTGGGGTATTATTGCTCTTTTTATTGTTACTATATACTGTGAATATTGTTTCTATAAACTACTTTCTATTTTTCACAACAACTTATTGGGAAATGATTAAGCAATGGGGCTCACAATGTGTAAATACATGCGGTTTCTGTCTCAATTTATGTGACATTTTTTTTCTTTTTAGTTAGTCCTAAAAATAATGATACATTTTTATATTTAATAACAATTTAGCTTTGAACCTTCTATTTTACTATTTATAATTTATTTTAGACCACAAATTTCAATATTCTTCCTTTCATCTTAAACTCCATACTTAATCAAATATTAATAACATAAATTATAACATTTAAGAGTAATTATGTTGGAAGGTGAACTTAATCAGTCGAATAGTCCTCCCATCCAAATATGTTATCTTGTCTTTCTACTGATTATCATTGATAGGATTTAACTGTGCGAAACAATTGAAATTAAAAAAAAAAAAAAAAAAAACAGGTCACATAATTTAAAACTGAAAAGGATTCATGCAGTAGAGGAGATTTGGGATATAATGCATAATGCTGATGTTCAGGTACTGCACATAATGAGGGAAGGAAACCAATTAGCAGATCATTTAGCTAATTATGCACTGGATCATGGGGAAGTGAATGTAGCCTCTTTTGCAGAACTTGACTCAATAGGAAGGAAGATTCTCAATAGTGACAAACTACAGTGTCCCTATCTGAGAATTAGAACTGTCAAAACATATTACTGATGAATGATGAGTCTGAGGATTTGAATTGGTGTTGGTGTTGTGCTGATGATTTTCACTCATCATGTTCAAGGCCTTTTGGAGGAGAACATGATGAGGCTTTATACACTAACACTATTTTCTATTTTGCAGGCACACATTATGCATGGAGACTGGAAGTCTACAAGTTTTCTGGAATTTCTACTGACCTTTGCATATTGATCCTATTGAATTTGGAAAGGATATAATGCATGCTGAGTGGAAATCCAACTCTTCCCAAGTTATTCAAATACTTGGCATCATTGATCCTACTCACATAGGAGATGACATGATCTGTTTGCTGAATTACACACACTAGAAGATTAATTCTCTGAGAGTAACTTGGATTTCTGAGGCTAAATTTCAAGTTACAAACAAAGCTAATCACATGACATGGGAACTTCAGAAGTTGATTGGATGGTAGTACTGGACTCATACAACAAAGTGACAAGAGGAAATCAAGAAAGGAATACCATGACTCAGTACAATCACTTGAGAATGGCAGGTGTTCAGGAATTTCCAGAACTGATGTCATGGGAATTAAGGCAAATCCTTACAGTGTCAATCAGTTCCTATATGATGACAAATCCTTATACAGTGGTATTAGCACTTTGTGCTCAACCTGCAGAGGAGATGACATTATATGGAGACTGGTTTGACTGCATCAAGGAAGTTATGGGCATCAGAGATACAAGTTGCAGATTGCAGAATGTTTCAAGCATCAGAGGAATAACATCAGTGTTAAGGCCACTCAGATTTTCTTGTACCAAAGGACCATGCATGCAAAAGCTCAGGCAACTAATATCCTGTAGTATATCAGATGTATATTGCAGTATACTATCTGAGTTTTGGAGGTTATATCTTGTGTTACTGATACACAAAGGACATACATGTGCAGTCATGAGTTATTACAGGTTTGCAGGCACTGATACACACAAGTACATTGCTGATATACACGGGTATACAGCTGATATACATGGGGTGTTGGCCAACTTATGCATCAAGGGACCAAACTTGGGACATATTTTGGTTGACAAGAGGAGGAACAACATTCACATATGCAGAATAACTTGGATCAGCAACTCTTTTGCTCAAATTTTAGTTTTTTATCTGTCACGACCCGACTCGGGGCCGCGACGAGCACCCGGTGCTAACCCACCCGAGCACCCTCTTAGCTTACTCTTATACTTACATCTAGGTGAGCCACATAATTATGCATGCATTTCCATTGATTCGTCAACTAGTCCCATATGGACAACCGCACATTTATATTATCATAGGCATTTATGCTACATCAATATACATGGGCCAACGTGGCCGACAAAAATGATATACAAAACATAGGCCGACAAGGCCAAACACATCTACCCCCACACACACACGTCTACGAGCCTCTAAGAGTATAACATATCACATTAGCGGGACAGGACCCCGCTATGCCCATAATTATATACACAAAAGAATGAGTACCCAAAAGATATGGCTCCGAAGGAAATGGAGCTCTCTATGAAATCTCCGAATGGGCAGCTAAGGATCAAATCTGTCTCCCTGCGCACCTGCGGGCATGACGCAGTGTCCATAAACAAAAGGACGTCAGTACGAAGAATGTACTGAGTATGTAAAGCATGATCAACATCAATATAGAAGCGTAATAGATATCATATGAAGATAGCATAGGAGGGGAGACAGTAATATCATCATCATGTCGCTTACTTGCATACATCGTCGTTCGTATCCTATAGTAATACTCGTACCATACTTGTGCTCATATTCGTATACATGTCCTTATCCGTATTCCTATACATAGTCTTTTCACATTTATATTCATATTATATACATAGTCATTTCATATACATAGCATTTACATAGCATACCCGACCTCATGGGATCGGTGTCTTATACATACTTGGCCAACCAAGGCTCAAGGTCATACATACCTAGCCCTACCAAGGCATCAGGGTTATCCGTACCCTCTGCAGAGGTGTGCGCGCATTTCGTAATCGCATACATACTTTATACATAGTCATATACATATAGTCTTACCCGGCATCATAAGCTCGGGGTCTTATTATAGCCCTTCATAGGCACACATACACATATATCGTAGCTCGTAAGCATCTCTAGTGTCATTTTACTCTCATCATCATTTCTATCCTCATCATTATCGTTACATTTACATTATAGACTTACTCGTCATACGAGGAACGTAGTATAATCATAGTACATATCAAGGGTCGTGAGCTTATGAGCTCGGAATGTCAACCATGTGAAGACAACATACTCATATAGAGGAATTTAGGAATTTGGCCAAGAACCATGCCTTATGAAAGAAGGGTTAGCCTTACATACCTTTCCGTCGAACTATTCTATGCTTGCACGTTCCCTTCCAATGCTAGCGTTTATACCTTCATTAATATCATAACAATGGCCATTAGTCATTCACATTATCCACATTATCTAGAATTCCTCAGTTTGCCTCTAATTCACCCACATTCATGATTATAACACCCATCTTCGTCCATTCGTCTAGAGTGTTTAGTTCATGATCTTAATACCTTTTATAACACATTCATATCACAACACAACAACATTCATAACTCAATTCAAACTATTTCTCAAAATGTCACTATTCATCATTCATGACCTAGTTGACCACATTTTCTACAATCCATGTATTTTAATTCTCCAATACCTCAAACATCTTGTAAAAATCATGAATCGTACCTTAGAAGTTGTAGGAACGAGCTTTGGTTGATAATACTCTTCTTTGAGCAAAACCCTAGTTTTTCTCCATTTGGATTTCTTGACTTGGATGATCCTTGATGATTCCCTTATCCTTGATTTACTTGTCTTAATGTTATGGATGACTTATAATCCTTGAAAACTCATAAAATAAATGTAGAGGGAAGTTCTAGAGAGAAGTGGTGTAATGTTGTAAATGAAATAAGACAAGTCTTGATCCTCATATTTAATGAATTGAAAAATCTGTGCTGGGTGAACAGTGGTCGTCCATGGAGGTTTACGGTCCGTATTTCAGTTTACGGACCGTCCCTCGTGGTCGTTTTTAAGCTTAAGCAGAACCAGAAACTTTGGCCTGCATGCATGGTGATTTACGACCATGGTTTACGGGCCGTAAATCACTTTACGGTCCGTCCACCAGGTCGTATTATACCTCTTCCTCAGCTGGCAGAAAGTTGAAGTTTGGTATGCCAGTTTACGACCTGGCAGTTTACGGACCGTATACCAGTTTACGGTCCGTATTTGCACTTTACGACCACTGGCAGAAAGCTGAAGCTTTTGCATGGCAGTTTACGACTGCCAGTTTACGGACCGTATTGCACTTTACGGTCCGTATTTTGCAATATACGACCACTGGGCAGTTTTGCCAACTTTCAATTTTTCTTATTTCTCGACTTTTCATTCTAATCATCCACATCCCTTTACATACATTTCCCATGAAACATTATACACTCGCACTCCTCGCACACCTCGTTAGTTCATTTACTTGCGTACCAACGGGAAATTTTCCGAGGTGTAACATTATCACTTTCTTATCTTAGCAATTTGTAGTGCCAACTTAAGTCATCATATAAGACTTAGGTTGGTCTTTAGATTAATTTCTGCATGCTTATTAGCCATTTTGGCATTCTTTGTAAAGACTCTTTAATTTGTGCTTTGAGAAAATTTATAAAATCAGCCCTAGGCTCACAAGCCTAGTGGAATTTATTAAAAAAAAAAAAAAACTGAAAAGGGTCAAATATACCCCAGTACTATGAGGAAAAGTCTAAATATACTCCTCGTTATACTTTCGGTCCAAATATACTCCAGTTGTTATACTGTTGGTTCACATATGCCCCTCTCCATTAAAGTTATCCAAGGTAGACATCCAATCCTATGTGGCACTGACATTTGATAAGGGAATATCACGTAGCATGCCACCTCAACACCCCTAACCTATTTTACCCCTTTCCTCTATTTGTTCTTCTACCTTTAAAATTTCCTTTTCCTTCACCACTGTTGCCAAGACACGGCTACAAAAATGGAATTTGCATAATTCAGCTGCTATCAATCAACTGCTTTGTGGAATATTTTCGTTGTTGTCTGATTTATCTTCGTTCAAGGTTAACAATTGTTAGCTTCCGTGTGACACCCTATTATTCGATCCCAACAAGTGGTAGCGCCAATGGTTCAACGAGGTTGAAGACCGGTTCAAGATAAAGCAGTTCAAGTTGCAACCAATTCAACGATAATGAAAGTTTTTGTCCAAAAAAAAAAAGGAGATATCTAGAGTACTACACGTGGATACAATTTTCAATTATATTTTCAACAATCCTGCTGCATATTTTAAAATAAAAATTAGTTTTAACTCATGCTTACTTTAATGCATGAGCTCCAATTTTCAACTCATGCTTACTTTTAACGTATGAGCTCAAATTTTCAACCCTTACTTATTTTAAACGCTTGGGCTAATTTCAACTCATGTTCACTTTTAACGCATGGGCTCTACTTTCAACATGTGCTCACTTTTAAAGCACAAGGCTCAAATTTGCAACATACCTATTTCTAACTATGACAAGCAGCAATGATGAAGATTATGTGAAGAAGGAATATGAATATTATTTTGCCAGAAAATTCAGGCTAAGGGGAGATTTGTTAGGGATTGCCCTGAATTTTCTACCTTATTTGGATTCTACACCATAATTGTGTTTTATTTCAAAAATGTTTTCTTGATGGAAAAGATCTCTTCTATATTTGAATAATCCTTTCTTGGAGGAAAAGTTTCGGACTTCTATAAATTGAAGATCTGTCTCTCACACAAAAAACACAAAAAAGCATCCACAATGTAGTCATTAAAAGAGTTTCGTTTAGGGGGAGATTATTCTCTCATAGTTTTAATGTTTTTTTTTTTTATATTAGTTTTTCCAATATGTAGGTCACTTGACCAAATCATATTATAACATTATGCCCTTTTAGTATATTTTTGTTGTTGTCTGATTTATCATCGTTTAAGGTTTGCAATTGTTATCTTCCATGACGCCCTAGTATTTAGATACTGTAGACACGTAATTTTTACCCTCCTCGGGTGTTTCACCTTATGGTGTCTAAATATTTCTTTTAATTTTACTTTTTTTTGAAGTGTCGATTTTATTCTAGTTTATTTTTATTTTTAGTTGCTTATTTGCGAGAATAAAATAATAATAATAATAATAATTTACTATTTTTAGAGTACAAGTTTGGTGTTTTAAAGAAAGAAAAGTTACAAAAAATGCTTTATGGGTTTTAGTTTTGCTTAATTAGTTATATATTTTAGATAGTATGTTTTTTTTTGGTTATCTAGAAATAGTCATTAAATATTTTTGTTTTACATTAACACAAAGGGAAAAAGGAAAAAGATGATAAAAGTGGGGAAGATATTTCCCTAGACTAGGGGAAAATGCACACAGCACACATAATACATGACGGAGGATATTATTAAAAAAAAAAAAGGGAAAAGACGTCATATGGGGAGTAGGGGTGTTCAAACGAGACCGAAAAACCGATTCGAACCGATAAACCAAGTCAAACCGATTTAATAAACAGAAAACCGGCTCGGTTTGGTTTGGTTTGGTTTTAGATTTTTAAAAACCGATAACATTTGGTTTGGTTTGGTTTGGTGTTACCCATAAAGAAAACCGAACTAAACCGAACCGATAAATATGTACATATTTAAAATATTATATATATATATATTTATATATGTTAATTAAACTTTATCTATTTTTTAACTTCTTCATAATTTAGGACCATTCGAAGAAAAAAGTCTAGCCCATGTTCCCCAAGCCCATTTACGTTTAAAGTAAAATAAAAAACGCTTATTGAATAGTTAACATAAATAATTTTTTCCCTCGTTAGATTTTCAGTTCCCTCTTATTTCCTCCCAAACCCTGTAGACCTCTATTCTGCTCTCACAATAACAATTAAGTACAAGAAGCTTTAATCCCTGTAAGTTTGTAACTTTTTCTTCCCTTTTCTTTTTTGGTTACTTTTTGTATATTCCCTACTTTTTGTTTGTGTAATTATTTTTGTGTCTTTGAAGGTTTACTTGAATGAATTGCTTCTCTAGTCTTTCATCTTGTATGTGTTTTTTATTTTATTTCTCTGTTATTTTAGATTTTTCTCCACTGATTTAGGTTTTTTCTGTTGATTTAGTTTTTATCTAATGATTTTGGATTTCTCTATTTATTTAGATTTTCAGATACTTTTTTTCAGATGGAAACTACAACTACTCAAAAAGAGGTGGAGCCAGTGGAGGTAACCAACAAAGTATCTCCAACTACTTTGCTGGAACCTGAGCTTGACGGTGATAAAACTCGTGATATTACTCCCAATCATGCTAAAAAGCGGAAACAAACAACTCTTTGCGACCCTGATCGTAGCCCTGTGAGTAGTGACAGGAGAACATCCGGCGTTTGGAAACACTATTCTGAATATCTTGATAAATGGGGTAAGAAAAGGGCGAAATGTAACTACTGTATTAGTAACTTTGCTTCTGAAAGTACGAATGGGACCTCAACGCTATGGAGACATTTAAATGAGGTTTGTCCTAATTCCCCTCTTAGAATTATTGACAGAAATCAATCAAGAATCAAGGTAGTTAAAAAAGGGGAACAAGCATATAGTACATGTACTGTAGAAAAGGTCGTGATTAACGTCAATGAGATTAGGAGAGCCATCGCTGAGTTTGTCATTATTGACGAACAACCTTTTAAAGTTGTTGAAGGGGAAGGTTTTAGGAGATTAATGGCAGTTGCTTTGCCTAATTTTCAATTACCTTCTCGCTTGACTGTTGCTAGACAATGTTTGAAAATATATCAAGAGGAGAAAGAAAAGCTTAAAAAGCTTATTCATAATCAACGTGTATGTGTTACTAGTGATACGTGGACATTACTTCAAAATCTAACTTATATGGTTGTCACTGCCCATTGGATCGATGATGAGTGGAATCTGAAAAAGAAAATTCTCAACTTTTTCCAAACATCAGATCATAAGGGTGAGACAATTGCTAAGGGGATTGAGGCGTGCTTATTTGATTGGGAAATTGAGAACATATTCATAGTGACCTTAGATAATTCAACTGCTAATGATTTTGCAATTAAACACTTGAAGAGAAGAATTGAGGATTGGAAAGGAGACATCGTAGGAAATGAGTTATTACATGTTAGATGTAATGCTCATATTCTAAATTTTATCGTGAAAGAAGGAATCGATGAACAAAATGAGTCTATTTCTCGCGTAAGAAATGCTATCAAATATGTTAAGTCCTCAGCTGGAAGGTTTGATTCCTTTAAGTCGTTTGTCGAGAAGGTTAAGATTGACACTCATGGTCTTTTGACTTTAGATATTGAGACTAGGTAGAACTCCACATATATGATGCTAGATACAGCTGTAAAATTTGAAAAGGCATTTTCAAGAATGTATGATGATGATCACAAGTACCTCAAGTATTGTTTAGAAACAAATAATGTGGGAGGGCATCCATCGATAGATGATTGGAAGAATGTTAAAGTTTTCATTAAGTTCCTTGAGATTTTCTACCAGGTAACTTTGAAATTCTCAGGAACTTTATATGTTACTTCCAATTCTTTCTTCCATGATATCTTTAATCTTCAAAAGATAATTTGCAAATATGTTCGTAGTGAAATTCTATTTTGAGTGGCATGGCTAAAAAAATGGAGCTTAAATTTAACAAATACAGGGTACTTTTGAAAGTATGAACAAGTTATTATTCATTGCTGTTGTTTTGGATCCTCGATACAAGTTGAAATATGTGGAATATCTGTTTAAAAACTCTTATGGTTGTTTGGTGGGAGCCGAAAAATCAAAAAAAGTGATGGATACTTTGAGTCGCTTGTATGATTACTACATGAGTTCTTTTTGTGGGACTCATACTGATAAAATTGGTGGTGAAACAAGCTTGAATGATGAAATTGATACCATGCATAGTGATGAGATGTGGCAATCACAATGGGAGAAATATTTGGCAGATGAAGACAATACTGAAAATAAATCAGAACTTGAGAAGTACTTGGTAGATGATTTGGAAAAGACCAAAGAGTTAGATATTTTGGCTTGGTGGAAAGTTTCTTCGGCTAGATATCCAATTATTTCTAAGATGGCAAGAGATGTTCTTTCTATTCCTATTTCTACTGTTGCTTCTGAATCAGCTTTTAGCACCGGTGGTCGGATTCTTGACTCGTATCGAAGTTCTTTATCTCCAAAGACAGTAGAAGCTCTTATTTGCACTCAACAATGGTTAAGATCAACTTCCAAAGAATGCAAGCTTGAAGATCGTTTAGAAGAAATTCAGAAACTTGAGATAGTTGAAAAAGGTAAATTTACACATTTAACTCTTTATGAATATGTCTTTTATGTTTTAAAAGGTTTTAACGCCTACTTTGTTAAAAAAAAATTCTTTCTTTTTTCAGAATATGCTGGCACAACCTTGAGCATTGATTAGTTTGGATGTTGCAATTGAAATTCGTAGTGCAACTGTTTTGCTCTTTAGTAGTTAATTTTCAGGTTTTTGCTGCTACTTCACCAGAAGTACTTTTGGATTATGCTATTGACTTGTTTTTTGTATTTAATCACACTTTTATGCAAGCAATTAAGTGATCTTTCTCTGGTGACAGTTGGGTATATGGTTCTTTTGTGTTGACCATTCGGAGGACTGTTTAAAGACCTTGTTATTTTGCTCAACTTGATTAATGAAAAAGTAATGTATATAATTAACCTTTTATGGGCTAGCCTTCTTAATTTTGTTGCTGTGGAGGTTGTACTACTCGTAGTTTGTACCAGAAGATTATTCTGGTCTTAAAGGTCCTTCATTGAATGAACTATATGAGTCAGGTGCAATGCTTGGTACTCTTGATGGAAAAGTAATGGTTTTGGCTGGAAAAACAGTTGGTGGTGGATCTGCTGTAAACTAGTCTGCATCTATTAAAACTCCAAATGATGTTCTCAGTGACTAGTCTGTGAATCACAAGATTTCATGGTTTGGAACTTCTGAATATTAGTCTGCTATGGATGCAGTATGCAAACGGATTGGTGTAACAGAGAATTGCTCCGGGGAAGGATTTCAGAACCATGTATTACGAAAAGGGTGCGAAAATCTTGGTTTGAAAGTGGAGAAAATACCAAGAAATTGTTCAGAGAATCATTATTGTGGTTCTTGTGGTTATGGTTGTAAAACAGGAGACAAGAAAGAGACTGATTCCACTTGGCTAGTTGATGCTATTAATGCAGGCGCCGTTATTTTGATTGGATGCACTGCAGAAAGGTTCATACTGGAAGACAACATGGATGGGAAGATGAGAAAAAGATGCTTTGGGGGTAATTGCTACTACTGAAAGCAAGCAGATTACTAAGAAGCTACATATTGAAGCTCCAACCATGATTTCTTCCTGTGGATCTCTCTTCACACCTCCCTTACTGCTTTCCAATGGACTGCAGAACAAGAACATCGGGACAAACCTCCATCTCCACCCTGTTCTTTTGGCGTGGGTATATTTCCCCGAATCCATGTCTGAAATTAAAGGCAAGAATTATGATGGAGGAATAATTACATCCCTTCATAAGATGGTGCCTGAAGAAGCAAATGTACAGGCCATTATAAAATATATTATTACAACCCGTAAAAACCGAACCGAACCGATAAAATCGACAAAACCGAAACCGATAGAATTTATACTACACTGGTTTGGTTTGGTTTGAATATTAAAAAGCCTTAATTGGTTTGGTTTGGTTTTAACCATAAACCGAGTCAAACCGGACCATGAACACCCCTAATGGGGAGCATCTTTTCGGTTACATAGCACACACAAGATAGAAGGGGTAGGGGGGCCCACATTTTTATTTTTTGTTTTGTTTTGTTTTCAAAAAATAGAATATATATGTACACATATCACACAATACTCACCAGAGAACAAATAGAGAGATAGAGACGGACCCCAAACAAAAAATATCATCATCATCGTCCTTCATTTTTTGACCGTCGGACCACCGAGACCACCACCCCTCACCGTTACAACACAAAAACAGTCCATCATTTTCCATCCAAACACTACCCTTAATCACTTCCATTAACGCCACCCTCACACACCCCCCAAAACGCACTTCCAAAATCACCACTGTATCCCCAACAACCCACCTGTTCACCACTATCTGACCAATTCCACCACCCCTAAACCATTAAAATCGACCATCTCCACCCCATACCGCCGTCCACCTCTAACCTGCCATCTCTCACCACATCTCCACACCATAACCAACATCGTAACCCATTCTTTTCCACCACCAGAAACAACATTAAATCACCTCTCAAACACCCGACTCGAACACGCCAACGTCCCCTATTTTTGTTTTTTTTTTCCGATTAATATCGAACCCGCCTCCTTCACAACTGAAAATTATTGAGTTTGACGTGTTGGGCTTTAGATCTGAAACGAAAAAAAAGGGTAACAGACTACTGTTTTGGTCAGTTGAGGTCTCGGTCGAGAATTTTGATCCGTGTTTTCCGGTTGGGCATTGTTTCGTTCGAAGTTTGAATTTCAGATTTGCTGGTTTAGCATTAAGGTCCATTTCTAATCTTTATTCCATCTTTAATTAATGGATCTCTCCTTATTGATGCGGTGATTGAAATATTGGTTTGATGTTTTTTTTTTTGGGTGTGATTACAATGGTGAAACTCGTTTTGAATGGTTTGTTTTGTTTTAATTTTGGGTTTAAAGGAATCATTTGATACTTGAATACATTTTAATTACGAAAAATTAAGTATATCACTATGTATACTCGAGTTTAGCAAATAGGCTATTAATAAAAACGGATCAATGAAAGTTAAATTGAAATGGGTCAAGGGGGCGTACCTAAGAAGTTGAATTTGGACTAAATGTAATTTAGGGGTAATTGTGTAATTATCCGTTTCGTCGATACTATGAATTTCGAGAAAATTCGCAACTTCGGCTCTTTAAAAATGTCTTCGACGCAGTCATACTTCTGGAAATCGCTAACTTGATCGAACCGTCGTGCGTGTTGCGTGAGAGTATTGAAGTTGGGCCACCAAGCCCAGTGGAACCGCCACATCGACTAGAATGCCGCTACAGCGGTGGCGTTGTAGCGGTGGGCTCACCGCCGAAGCAGTTAGGTGAATTGGTCAAGGAACCGCCACAGCAGTTCCTACGCCGCCTTAGCGGTGCCGCCGAAGCGATTCTATGACCGCTATAGTAGTGACGTATAGTGATTTTCCCTATTTAAGAGTTCATTTAGGGATATGACCCCATTTTCTCAAAACCCTAAAGTTCAGCCGTCCCTCAAGCCTTTTTGGGAGCTCAAATTCATATCTTCTTGGGAATGGTAATCTTCGTAACTTCTTCTAATGTAACAACCCATTTTGTCGTTACAGTGATTCTTCCATTTTTGCCCTCGTTGACCAGTTCCTAAGTCTCGTTAGAACTATTTTGACCCGAGAAGATATTTGGCATAACTTCCTAGGCATCGTTTTGGGCTTTGGAATGTTTTCTAGAAAAATTTGGCTTTAAGCGAAAATCGTTTGACTGGGAGTTTACTTTTGGGTGAACGGATTTCATTCGAAGATCCATCGATTCCGAGAGGTTCATAGACTGATTTATGACGCATTGGTGGGACTGGTTAGACTCCCAATGCACTCGGGTGCATTTTGAGACTTGGTTTGAGAATGGTTATTGAGGTTTGGGAGTTGACTTAGTCAATGGTATCTCCGTTGGAAAATCCGAGGTCACGAGTGCATTCGTAGCATGTTTTTACATGTGGATGCATATTTCGTTTGTTGAAATCGAACTTCGGATGATTATCGAAATCGGGTTGGAAAGTTGATTTTTGGACGCTCGGGAGTTGACTTAGTCAAAGGTATCTCCGTTGGGAATTTTGAGTGTGTGAATGAGTTCGTGGCACGTTTTTACCTATATCTACATATTTGGTTTGTCAAAATCGGGTTCCGGATAAGCTTTCGGAGTTCCAAGGTGAAAAACCGAAATATCGGGTCATCTGGTGTCTGGTGACCGCTACAGCGGACCCTTTACTGCTTGGGCGGTAATGATACAGTGTCCTTGGGATCTCTGCAGAGGTTTGACCGCTGTAACGGTAGTGGTTTCCGCTGCGGCGGTTCCGCTAAAAACTGATGACGGGTCCAATATAAAAACCCTCATATCTCCCTCATTTTAAGTCCAAATGAGGTGATTCAAAATTCAAAATTCAAGGAAATTTCATGAGGAATCCAATGGTGCCATCCAATCAGAATTTTGAGGTAATATTGGCATGAAAATAGAGGAAAAACAGAGACTATATCGGATTTGGACCTCATTTAGGATACCTTCTCTCTTGGAAGCTTGGGGATGAATGGATTCTTGATTATTTCTCAAGATTATTCATATGGGTAAGGTTTAAATCTCATTATTAGTAGTTTCCATTAATTAATCCATCATTTTGGTTTTGTAAAACCCTTCCTCTTCCAAAAATCTCTATGCAAAACATAGGGTTCTTCAACCCAAATTTGGGGTTTTTCATGAAAGAGTTCTAAAAATGAATTGGCTTCCTAGATTGTGAATTAATGATGTTAGTGTTGATATTTATTCTGGATAATGATATATTTAGGCTTGTTAACCAATATTCTTCCATTCTAGAGTTGAAATTCTTAAATCAAAGTTAGGGTTCTTAGACCAAAATTTGGAGGTTTTCATATAAATGATAATTTTAAGAATTAATTGAGTAATCCTATGATTAAAGTAATGGGATTTTCCCTTTTGGTATTGAATTTGGTATTTTGGTCATAAAATTTTCGTTTTGCCCTTGAGACCCGTTTTTCCTAAATTAAGGGTTGGAATTTGACTCGAATAGAAAGTATCCAATATGGGTATCATTATTCATGGTTTCTTACATGGAATTCACATGTGATATAGTTTGGTTATTTGGAGACGCTTCGAAAGAAAAGGTAACGTGTGGGTGCGTGGCACCTGTTCGGCTGCCAGGTAGGTTATGGCTTCCCTTTCGGTAAACTCCAGTTAGTTTCATATATTCGTGTATTAGAAGGAATGGATAATGCATGTATAGGAATTGGAGATTTGGGATGGAATCTTAGGATGGTATTGTTGTGTGATTTGTGTGTTCGGGCTTGTAGCCTGTAGATTCCTTAGGTTGTTTAATATGGTTTTCCGTTAATATCGGTGGATATATGTGACTTGGAAGTAGCGGATGAAACCTATTGTTATGTATAATGATGAGAAATTCCCATAATATGTGATTACTGTGTTATGCCATTACTAGTGAACCTAGTTGATAGATGGGAGGATAAAATACACTAACGATTATGATTGAGTTCTGAAAAGAGTTGTGATGAATGATTGTGAGTGCAAGGTGAGATTACTTGTTCTAAGCTAATAGGCTGATTTAAGGAAGTGGTAACAATGTAAATTGACCTGTTGTGTGTTGGGACTAGCTACCCTGTTGTGTTGTGCTTGACAATTCTATTATGTTGGCTCGACGCCATGAGTTGTTGATAAAGATTAGATCCTATTATCCGTCTTGGTTCGGATATATTGTTGGCATACCCACTATTGGTATTGTGATATAGATACATTGTTGGCATACCCACTGTTGGTATTGTGATATTGATATATTGTTGGCGTACCCATTGTTGGTATTGTGATATGATACATCGTTGGCGTACCCCATTATTGGTACTTGTGACATTGAACTTGGTGGTTGATGTTGACATATGCATTGCATACATTCTCTCATATTCATGATGCATGGCCGATACCCGGTGATGATCCGGTATCGTTGATTGAGTGAAACTGGTATTTTGATAAACTCTTTTACTTGAGTGATTGTGAAGAGGCCGATGTCCGAAGATCCATTCCGGAATCGTTGATTATATGAAATTGGTATTTGACAAACTCTTTTACTTGAGTGATTGTGAGAAGGACAATGTCCGAGGTTCAATTCCGAAATCGTTGACATATGCACTACATACATTCTCTCATATTCACGATGCATAGCCGATACCCGGTGATGATCCGGTATGGTTGATTGAGTGAAACTGGTATTTTGATAAACGTTTTTGAGTGACTGTGAGGAGGTCGATGTCCGATGGTTATATTCGGGCATCGTTATTGCATGGCCAATTCCGATGTTATCCCGGAATCATTTGTTAGTGCATGGACTCCGCGGGTCCCCTAGAGTGGTGCTGGTGAGACTCCCCCTGTGAGTATTTAGCCAGGGTCCCGTCTGTCTGTTTGACAAAGATCCGAGACGAGTGTCACTCATACTTCACGAGTCATACTGGGTTGTGCTACCGAGACGTCGATATTTCTGTCCGGAGTACATGTGTACACCTCATGTGCATGGCATGGCATTGCATCCATACATCTTACATTGCATTGATACCTCTTGCATTGCATTGCATTATGGCTTGTTTGAGATGATTTGGTGTTTACTTGTGATGATTGGATTAGATTGATTTATTCAGACTTGGCACATTCGGGATTAGATGCTTACTTAGGCAATGACGTGTACTTGGATCTGGATTTATTGATTGAACTTGTTGAGGTATCCTGTAGACCGTCCGTAAGATTAGTATATGTTTGGTATCTATGTGATGTAGGTAACGAGTGTCTTAATGATGAGTTGACTACTAGACTAAAACGATCGAATTAATGTTATGTGAGTTTCGATATCGTTCGAGCTTGACTAGTGAATTATTAGAGTGAAATTAATGCTTAACGGTATTGATAGACAGTGTGTGGTAGATAGTTGTATGACTTGATTGGGTTGTTATCATGTTTATCTGTGAATTCTTTTACTGATATGTGTTACTAGCCATTGCCAGCCTATGATACTTACTCAGTACGCGTGGTTTGTACTGATATTGCACTTGCTACACCCCTTTTGGGATGTAGATTTGTTTCAGGTGATTGATCGAAGCATACGTGGAAATACGCGGTGTTTATCTGGAAGACCTCCTCTCATTTCATTTCGGGACGGAGATTGAGTCTTAGAATGTAGTGGTAATCTGAAATCATTAGTCGCTCTTGTACTAGTCTAGACCAGGTCATGGGAAGTGGATCGAGTTTGTATGTGTTACATCATTGTATTTTTATTAAATCTTGAGTTCATTGAATATATTATGAAGTTTCCGCTGAATTTCTAAGTATCGATTGATTTAAATGAATCACCTTTACTTAATTGATGTGAAATCAATGAGAGGGTTCGCCTACCGGGGTGGGAAAGGTAGGTGCCGGCGCGACCCCGAATTGGGTCGTGACATCTAATCCGTTCTTTCACATAGCTAGTTGTTTCTAAGGTCTTCACCTAGAAAGCTAATAAAAATGGGTATCACCAATTCCTAGACTTAGAAGGATGAATGGTTAGCATGTTCTTAATATGGATTATATTGATTTAATCTCTCATGTTCATCACCCTAGAATGGTTACAAACTTAGATTCTCATCTTCTTCTTAAATTTGTAAATGGGTTTCTTCTATGAATCTTGAAAATGGGTTTTCTAAAAGATAGAGTTAAAAATGGCGACTTTACCTAGCTAGTAGCTTAAGTGGTTGACTTTAATCATGACTGGAGATTAATAACTCACCTAGCTTTGATTATGAGTTGGGAAAGAGATTATTTATTGATAAAGGCCTAGCAAATCTAGAGGTAGTCTAAATTTCCAATTTTCTTTATCAATCCAAATCTCGTATAAGTGCTCTAATGGTGATTCCTATTCTTGGGTCTCATGATTGTCTCAATTTCCTTCGTGCGGGTTACGGCTTGATGAATGAATTGAAGATCAACGGATGTTCGTGGCACCCGCTCGGCCTCGAGGTAGGTTACAGCTTTCTTTCTTGGTAGACTCCGGTTAGATTTACATATTCATGTATTCTTAGAATACATGTATAGGAATTGGAGATTGGGATGGATTATTAGGATGGTACTTTTATGCGATTGTGTGTTCGGGCTTGTGGCCTGTAGATTCCCTTTGGTTCTTGTGTTGGTTTTCCCTTGAGTATTGGTGGATTTTATGTGACTTGGAAGATTAGTTGTTCGGTACTTGGTATACTATGTTCCTTGATGAATAGTTCCTATATGATGGGTATAATATGTCATATGCTATTTATTAGTGAATCTTATTTGGTATTGAAATGGATAAAATGTGCCAAAGAACGTGGAATGATTCTAGGCCGGATGTCTAGTGGTAATCTTATAGGTAGAAAGTGTATTCATCATGTATCAATGTCGTTAGGCAGAAAAAGAATGAGGTAATATTGTTATGTGACTTGTTCGTGTGGGTTATTGGGGACTATTGATATAACCTGTTTATGATGTTGTAGTATCTTACTTGTTGAGGTTTGATGCGAGGATAACATTTTATTATGGCTGATTGTGTAGCTTTTTGCATGATATTGTTGGTGTGCCCATGCTTGGTACTTGTGATATGGATCTGATTATTGACATTGAAATCATACATTCCATGCATTCTCATCCTTCATGATATACTGTTGATATACTGATGATACTTGAGGAAACACTGTGATGAGCCGGGGCTCAGTTGGATGAGAGTGGCGTGAGGACCGATATCCAATGGTTGTCCCGGAATTGAGGTTGTATGGTAGCGATTCCCGAGGTTTGTGTCGAGATAGTGAGGTAGCGGTATCCAGGTTGTTGCCGGATCGTGAGGTACATGGACTCCGCGAGTCCCCCATGGATTGTGCTACCGAGACGTCGATACTTTTTTCCGGAGTACATATGTACACAGCATTGCATTGTATATACATTTCATACATTAGTGCATTGCATTGCACTATGGCTTCTATTGTGATATTCTTGTGATGTTTTTATGATGTATGGAATTCAGATTGAGAATTTGAGACTTGACACAGTTGGGCTTAGTTGCTATAACCATAGGCCATGATCTTGGATTACCATGTCTATTGTTCGTTGGATTAATTGTATATGTTGTTTTCCTAAAATTAGGTGAATAACGGATACCAAAATGATGGAATGACTTCCGATACTAAGATTGAATATCATAATGGTAGTTAACTTGTGATACTTGTGTGAAATGTCTATTGTACTGTAAGGAGATAAAAGTGAGTATAATGTAAGTTAGGTAAACGGATTACTAGGGAAGTGTTAGTGGGAATAAGAATCCTGTTGTTGTGACGAGCGGTAGGTAATGTGCGTTGATGACCTAGTTTTACTTACCGTGCTTATTTGTGAACTCTTTTACTGATATGTTCTTCTTACCATTGTCGGCCTATGATGCTTACCAGTACTAGTGTTGTATTGATACTACTCTTGCTACATCCCTTTTGGGGTGTAGAGTTTTTCAGGTTATTGATTGTTGAAGTGTTCGGAATATGCACGGTGCCTATCTCGAAGGCCTTCATCCACTTCATTCCGGGATGGTCTTAGAGTTATTATTGTATTCCAGTTTCATATTAGTCGCTCTTGTACTAGTCTAGACCAGGTCATGGGGAAGGAAATGAGTCTTGTATATATTTAATTGTTGTAATCACTTCCGCTAATTTGTTTGAATATATTGGTTTGATTTTCGCTGTTAATTATATTATATCTTGAAGCAATGAATTTCGTTCTTTACTTGGAAATGTTTTATTTTGGTTGAGGGTTCGCCTACCGAGGTGGTAATGGTAGGTGCCCGCGCAATCCTAAATTGAGTTTAAGTCTCGTTATTAATTTCAATTTTTGATTACCTGATTCGCTAGTGATATTTTTCGTCGTTGAACATTTTGGGTAGGAAAGCTTTAGGCCTTTTGATTGTTTGTGTGCCTTTTACTCGTTTTTTGATGCTATGTATTCATTCTCAGGTGGGATGGCCCGAAAGAAATTAATGTAAAAATCGAGGCTGTTCGTGGAGAAGACCCCGTAATGTCGAGGGTAGCTTAGAATAGTTTAGCATAGGATAGTATAGGTTTATTTTCTTGCATTTTTCTTTTATTTCGAGTTATAATAATTTAGACTTTATTTTTTTGAGCTCTTTTGTGCGCGTGCTTTTTTGTTGTTTGAGATTACCTTATTGAGTCTCTATTTAAGCCAATACGAATTAATTAAAGTGACCGTGCTAAAATCACGGGACTCGAGGGATGCCTCACACCTTCCCCTCGGTCAACATAATTTCTTAACCGGAATCTCTGTCGCTGATCAGTTTTTAGAGTCAAACTTGTTTTTAAAGGGATATTGATTTTACGGTGACTTGGCACACCAAAACTCAATATCAGGTGGCGACTCTTTTTCTCTAAATGAAATCCCTTTTCGAAGCACAAAATTCATCACTTTTGATTTGAAAACCCTTTTGAACTTAACATATATAATCATTTTTGTGGGAAAAAAGGGATGCTACAGCTCCGACGACTCCACTAGGGACCTTTAGAATTTGAGCTTTTCGAAATGACTCGTATTGGCTTAGTTAGAAAATCTCGGGTGAACACTTTGTTTGGTTAATCATTTGGCCTTATTTGCTAGTTGCTTGAGTGTATTTGTTTACCGCGTTTCATTACTTGTTACCGCTTTATATCTGGCATCATTTGCATAACCCCCCAATTCTTTCTGCAACAAGTTTCGGAGTACGTTGTAAGCATACACGACCTTTTCGAGAGTCATCCAAATTTTTAGGGAGGGGGCCTTTTAAGTGTGGAGTAGGCGAAAAGAAAAGCAGCCGTTATCGACCACGTGCCTCCTCGAACAGCCTTTGCTAGTAAGCCCCAACTTAGGTCAGCCTTTAGGACACTACTATTTGCATCATGTCATTTGGACCAAGCAGGACCCGATCCTTGGTATCGTGTTCCTTTGTAGGAGACTTACCCCAAAATAATGTCAAACTGGGATGGCAGCCCAAAAAGGCATTAATCATCCCTATGTGCTACTTGTTGCATTTTGAGGGTAAAAAGGTCATGTAGCGGACTGATTTGGTGAGAAGTGTTTGAAAAGAAAAATGAGAAAATGAGAAGACTTGAAAGTAGTAAGTGGATGTTGAGATGAAATTTCATAGCTTTAGGAATTTTAGTGTCTTTTAGAAAAGAAAAAAAGAAGAAGAGATTTTTCCCTTTCTTTCATTTATTAGAAAAAGAAAAGAAAAAAAAAGGAGAGATTTTCTTATTTCTATGCATCTTGTTCAAAAAATAAAATTCCAAAAAGATTTTACTTTCGTTATTTCTCAAGTGTTGTTTGGTTTTAGTCTCTTTGGTACATGTCGTAGTTAAAAACCCCAAAAAGATTTTTATTTTTGTTTTATTCCATGTTTTTGAAAAAAGGAAAAAAAGAAGAAGAAGAGAAATAGTTGTTCTTTTCGAGTCAAGGGTCCGTTTTTCAAAGTGTCCTTAACAGTCTAATCGGCACGAACTACGCACACCTGATTCCCGTCACTCGGGGCGACAATATGTAGGCAGTCCATATTGGGTTCGGTGATCCTTATTCAAAAAAAAAAGACGAAAGAGAACGAGTGAACCGAGAGGTGTGGAAATGAAAAATGAAAGAGAGGAAGGCCAAATCAAGCGGGAATTAGGATGATGCCAAAATGACATTGTTACCCTTAGAATCATTCTAGAATTGATAATTCTGAATATGGCATAAAATATCCTAACCCACTTGTCTTTCATTCATGATGTTTGAAAAGGTGGTTGGTTTGTGGTTTTAAAGCTGGCAACTCATCCTTATAACACAAGGTCAAAAACCAAAATGGGAATGGAAACCAATGAGGACACTGTGTTGGTTGATGCAAGTGCTCAACCACAGTTGGTTAGCCAAAATTCGGGGTTAGCTGAAGAAGTAAGAATGCTAAAACGACACATGGCAAACATGTATCGGGCTTGGACAACTGGTCAGGCACAACCTCCACCACCTCCTGACTTCCCAAACATTTCCCCTACTATGCCAACCTCAACCCAAGTTTCGCTTACTGTGTCAGGTGATCCATCTAACAGTGAGCCCATGTTTAAAACCCCTGATACTCAGCCCCATACTTCATAACCGACTTTCAAAGTCTTTGATCCGTACCTTCCCTTTGAGCCTCCCGTTAACAATGAAAATCTTACTAGTACCGCGGAAGATGAGGAAATGACTAGAAAAATGAAAAGTTTGGAGCAATCTATAAGAAACTTGCAAGGTCAAGATGGTCATAAGAGTGTTTCATACAAAGACTTATGCAGGGTTCTTAATGTTCACTTGCCCCTCGGTTTTAAGACTCCACAGTTTGACAAGTTTGATAGGCATGGTGATCCTTTGGCCCACTTGAAGAGGTATTGCAATCAATTAAGAGGAGCTGGAGGTAAGGACAAAATGCTTATGGCCTACTTTAGTGAGAGTTTAACAGGAATAGCCTCGGATTGGTGTACCGATCAGGATATCATTAAATGGCATACTTGGGATGATATGGCTCAAGAGTTTGTGCAACAATTTCAGTATAACTTGGATATTTCTCCAAATAAAATATCCATGATCAAGTTGCAAAAGAAATCTACAAAACGTTTCAGGGAGTTCCCCATTAGGTGGACAGAGCAGGCTGCTAGAGTAAGGCCTCCAAAGGCAGAAGGCAAGGTTTTAGAGACTTTTATCCAAGCTCAAGATAAAGAATATTATCAGCACATGCTTCCTGCCTTGGGCAAATCATTTGTTGAAGCCATCAAAATGGGGGAGATGATAGAAGATGGGATTAGAATAGGACGTATTGTGAGTTTTGCTACCCTTAAATCCACCACACATGCAATTCAAGGTGGGTCAAGAAATTTTAGGATAAAGAGGGATGGCAATGAAGATGTTGCAATGGTTGTATCTGGCCAACGTCAAAGTACGAAGGGCCGCCATCGTTAATATACTCAGCCTCAACGTCAATCACCAAATTACACACAATGGCAAGCACTAACACCACAAAACTCTCATCCGTCTCCACAAAATTTCCAAGCACTATATAATCCCTGACAAAGGCAGGAGTACGGAAGGAGACAGAGGCCAAGGGATAGTTTCACACCAATTGGAGAGTCTTATACGAGCTTGTTCTAGAAATTGAGACATTTGGGCATGATCACTCCTCTCCTCGGGTATACTCCTGACCCGCATTCAAAAAGTTTTGATCCCACCGTCCGATATGCATATCATTCTGATATCCAGGGGCATAGTACTGAAGATTGTCGCACTTTGAAAAGAGAAATAGAAAGAAAGATTCAAGAAAAACTGATTGTGGTGCAGGACAATGACACTCCAAGGGTCACACATAATCCTTTGCCGGTACATGATAATGCATACTTCGTGGGAATGACCGAGGCAGCCAAAGGGACCCTTGTGGAGGGTAATGTATTTGATATTGGTGAAGTTTCTAATAGGGTCGAGACACAACTTAGTGGCTAAGGTGTCAAGCTCAGCAATCGGGAAAAGTCACTCCTCTCCCCACTTGGAAGGAGTATTGGTAGTTTGTTTTGACGTTCTTTCTGTTATCCGGATTATTCAGGATTGTAATTTGAATTTTACTTTGCTTGTTTTAATATTCAAACCCTTCCATCCTTTTGTTTAATGAAAAAAAAAGTTTTTATTTTTGTCAAAATTTTAATTCATTTTGTTTAGTTTTTCTTCTGTACAGTTTGTTTCAGGTTGGTTCTAGTGACATGGCATGCATGCGGTTTTTTTGGTCAGATCTAAAAACTCGGTCTAGTTAGGGGACAAATGCACTGAAAATGGAAAATTGTGAAGAATAATATTTGAGGAAATGAGCAAAGACAAGTATGAAAGAGAAGTGAGGACAATATCCAACAATGCATTTGTTGTGAAGAGATATCATACGATTTTCATTTCTCATTCTCAAATTGCATGCTTTGTACTAGACATTTTTAAGGATTGGTATGACGATGGCATTTCACTTTGCTATCTAAATGTTGTGTCACCCTTTGCTACCCCTATTGAGCCTTAGTTTTTTTTTTTTCATACCCCTCTTTTGGAATCAAAATAGAATCAGAAAAGAGCATAAAAAAATGGAGAAGGACAACGAAAAGAAAAAAAAAGAAGGAAAAAAAAATCACACAACAAAAAAAGAAGAAGAGAAAAGAACAGAAAACAAAAAAACGAGTCTTGAAATACGTTTGACCTAATTCTTATCTCAGCAGGATACGTTTTTTGGGGCTCGGTCCAACCAAAGAAAATCCAAAATTCCTCATTTCAAAGAAACTGGGACAGAAGTTATTTTTCCTTTTGAGTCGATTCTAAAAGTTATAAGTCTCACCTTCATTAGTTTTTGTGTTGTATTCGAGCCTCCACGCCACCCTTTCTTTCCAACCCTATCCAAAAGCTACGTTACCACCAAAGAAAAGACCTTCAAATCAATTATTGAGAATGTCAAGGCTGAGCAAGCCATGAGTATAAGACATTTGCATCACTAGCATCACCTGTTGCATTAGCATAAGGAAAGTGGAAGAAAAAATGAAAATGAGAGAGTCTTACTGGTGAAAACCCTCACGGGCACCGTAAGGCGATGGTGAGTTGAGAGAATTGAAAATGAGAGAGTCTTATTTGTGAAAACCCTCACGGGCACCATAAGGCGATGGTGAGTTGAGAGAATTGAAAATGAGAGAGTCTTATTGGTGAAACCCTCACGGGCACTGTAAGGCAATGGTGAGTTGGGAGAATTGAAAATGAGAGAGGCTTGTTAGTGAAAACCTTTCGGGAGCCACTAGTTGAATGAGGTCCTTGATTTTGACGCAGTTGTTTGGGTGCAGAAATTCGGTTTCGAAGTCAAAGGGTTAGTAAGAGCTTATGAATAGTTCGGATGGACAAATTAGACTTATTAAACCAGAATGCATGTCATAATAATTGGAACTAGCCACCATATTCAGGTAAGTTTCCCTTTTTCTTTTCGTTCCTGAAGAGGACATCATTTTGTTAACTTTTATTTTTATTTTTTATATTTATCTTTTTATTCTTCTTTTCGTCATTTGGATTTCATGTTTTTTCTTGAGTCAGTCTGTATCAAGACAAGTGAGAAAGGAATACAAAACCTGCTACCAGTTTTCCAATTACTAAGCAAAACATCTTGGTTAGCACATGAAGGTAACACGATTCAGTTGGAGTAACGTACTCAATCAACTACCTGCAGTAGATAGATTCTGGATTCATGAAAATACAAGGTTAAGTAGGGTTTTGAATTAATGGGCATCACTAAACAAGAGATGTTATTTTGGTTTAAAGTTACTCGGAGCCACTTTCGAGTCAGTAATACAGTGAGTCAATAGAAAGCAATAACTGTCTAAAAGCAGAATCAAATAGGATGAGTGCAAGAGCAATTGCCTTCACAGCCAAGCCACAAACCAAGCACAAAGTTTTAAAACTCACAAAATTTTCTTTGTTTGACACAGGGCCAGAAATTTTGTTCGGTAACTGTAGGTACATTCTGAAGAATGCAAGGCACAAGTATTGTCAGAATCAAAATCAGGACCCTCCTGGATAATGGGATTTAATTTATTAGGACCCTCCTGGATAATGGGATTTAATTCATCAGGACCCTCCTGGAAAATGGGATTTTGTTATGAGGACCCTCCTTGAAAATGGGAATTACTTTATTGGGACCCTCCTGGAAAATGAGAATTAATTTATCAGGACCTTCCTGGAAAATGGGGACTTACGTTATCAGGACCCTCCTGGAAAATGGGAATTAATTTATCAGGACCCTTCTGGAAAATGGGAATTTAGTTTATCAGGACCCTCCTGGAAAATGGGATTTAGTTTATCAGCCCCCCCCCCCCCCCCCCGGAAAATGGGAATCAATTTATCAGGACCCTCCTGGAAAATGGGATTTAGTTTATCAGGACCCTCCTGGAAAATAGGATTTAGTTGATCAGGAACTTCCTGAAAAATGGGATTTAAGTTATTAGGACCCTCCTGAAAAATGGGATTCAGTTTATCAGGACCCTCCTGAAAAATGGGATTTAATTTATCAGGACTCTCGTGAAAAATGGGACTTAGTCAACAGGACCCTCCTGGATAATGACATTTGCCTTTACTCCTAGAATACGCACTTCCCATTTAGAGTTTTGTTAGTTTCACCCCTAGGACACGCACTTCCAAGTTGGAGCATTTGATTTTACTTTCATAATTGAATTATTTTACATATAGTTTATAATTTTGCTAACACTCACAAAAAAAAAAAATTCCTGGTGCAAACTGGGACGGAAAAATTTTGTAAGTGTTGTTGTTTTTGATAATTTACAGGACCCACCTGAAGAATGGGAAAGCAAGTCAGGACCCGCCTGAAGAATGGGAAGCAAGTCAGGCTTGCCTGAAAAATGGGGACGTCTGTCAATTTCAAGTTCAGGAGCCCACCTAGAGAATAGGGATGACTTTCAATTTTAAGTTCAGAAACCAGCATGAAGAATCAAGTCAAGATTCATGAGAAGCTGCATAGATATGATCTTGTACTTGTATTTTCTTTTTAACTTTTATTTTTATTTTTATGTAATAACAGGAGCCGCAGACCGAAACCTCGACAGGACCTCATTCGACTCCCCAACTCATTATGTCTCGTCACCCTGCTTTCCTCTTGAACTACATGAGATCTGATTCCCTTATAACCCGGGATATGTAAGATGTCTAAGACCAGGGCTCGATCACATTTTTGTTTTGTTCCTTTCTCTTCCTCCAAATATTGGTCGGGTCCAAATTTGTCTCATTGTCTACGTCTTTGTCTGAGAACTCTTCGGGCCCCCAACCAAAGAGGGACAGGCTGTAGATACGTAATTTTGACCCTCCCTGGGTGTGTCACCTTATAGTGTCTAAATATTTCTTTTAATTTTACTTTTTTTTTGAAGTGTCAAATTTATTCTAGTTTATTTTTATTTTTAGTAGCTTATTTGCGAGAATAATATATATATATATATATATATATATATATATATATATATATATATATACTATTTTTAGAGTACAAGTTTGGTGTTTTAAAGAAAGAAAAGTTACAAAAAATGCTTTATGGGTTTTAATTTTGGTTAGTTAGTTATTTATTTTAGATAGTTTTTTTTTTGTTATCTAGAAATAGTCATTAAATATTTTTGTTTTAAAAGGGGAAAATGGAAAAGAGGACAAAAAGGGGGAAGATATTTCCCTAGATTTGAGCTTTCTTAAAAAATAAATAAAAAAAAGTGGACACATGACTATGGGAAAATGCACACAGCACACACAATGCATGATGGAGGATATTATTAAAAAAAGAGAAAAAACATCATTTAACCTTTGAACTTGGCACGAAAACTCACTTTAGCAACTAAACTTAAGTTGTATTTATATACCCCCCTTAACAACTTTCATTTCAATTATTTTCCACCCTAAAAAAATAATACCACTCTCACAATGTGAGGTGTATTACACTCGCGCCACGTCAATGCCACATCATTGCCACGTCGTTGCCACATCATTGCCATGTCAAAATTACCAACACTTCATTTTTATTTTTATTTTTAAATTATTTTTTCTCTTTCTCTTTCTTCTTCTTTCTCCTCATCCTCACCCTACTTTTATCAACCACTACGCTGCTGCTACTGCCACCGCTGCCGCCGCCGCAAAAAAAAAATCATTATTATTATCAGTTCAAATTTAACGAACTGCCCTTCAAAAAAAAAAAATCATCACCATTCTTCATTTCTTCTGGGATATAAAAGAAAGGGAAATGCACCATCCATCACACACTGATTAATACGTCTAAAAGAAGACATGAATGAACGAATATCATTCTATGAAGAATAAAAGACTAAAAATAAATAAATTATTTCCTTGTGTAAAAGCCAAAAGCGAAAACAGTGGAGTATATATTTTGAGAAAGTTAACTTTTCCTAAATTTCTGGAAATTACCAAACAGACCCACCACCACCACCATCATCTCCCCACCAAATTTCATCAAATTTTTTCTCAAATTAGTCCCACTTACACTCAAATTCGTCCAAATTGATTGTTATTGTTGGCCATCATTAGTTTGGACGAAATGCCCTTAAAAGAAAAAAAATCACCACCACCATCTTTAACCCACATCCACAACCACCACCATCATCTCCTCCAACCAATTTCATCCAACTCCTTCTCAAATTAGTCCCACTTACACTTAAATTCGTCCAAATTGGTTGTTTTGGTTGTTATTGTTGGCCATTATTAGTATTATTATTAGTAAACCCATTTCTTCCATAACTTTATTTTTGAAAGAAAATCAAAATCAGGAAACCAAAAAATGGTGAAAATGAAAAGAAAAGAAAAGAATGATGAGAATATAGAGAGAAAGAGGGATTTGTGAAGAAGAAGCAGCAGTTGGGGGGGGGGGGGGGGGGGGGGCTGTGGAGTGGGAAGAAGATGGTGGGTGGGGTTGTGGAGTGGAAGGGGGATTGTGAAGAAGATGGTTTTTATTTTTATTTTATTTTTTAATTGTATAACCTTTATTTTATTTCTTAATTTATAATAATATATATATATATATATATATATATATATATATATATATATATATATATATATATATATATGAGCGGGTCCACTTTTTTTTGTTTTTCACTCTCTTAATTTTTTTTTTTTTTGTTTTTTTTGCCACGTCAGCATTTGGGGTGGAAAATAATTGAAACGTAAGTTGTTAAGGGGGGTAAATAAATAGAAGTTAAGTTTAGTTTCTAAACTGAATTTTCGTGCCAAGTTCAGGAGTTAAACACATGTCTTTTCTCTTAAAAAAAAGAAAGAAGGAAAAAGACATCACATGGGGAGCATCTTTTCTGTTACATAGCACACAAAATAGAAGGGGTGGGGGGCCCACATTTTTTTTTTGTTATATTTTCAAAAAATAGAAAATATATATAGACATATCACACAATACACACCAGAGAACAGATAGAGATATAGAGACGGACCCTAAACAAAAAAATATCATCATCATCGTCCTTCATTTTTTGACCGATGGACCACCGAGACCACCACCCCCGTCACCACCCCACTTCACCGATACAACACAAAAATAGTCCACCATTTTCCGTCCAAACACTACCTTAATCACCACCGTACCCCCAACATCCTATCTGTTCACCACTATCTGACCCTTTCCACCACCCCTAAACTATTAAAACCGACCATCTCCACCCTACAACGCCGTCCACCTCTAACCCGCCACCTCTCACCATATCTCCACACCATAACCAGCACCCTAACCCATCCTTTTCCACCACCAGAAACACCATTAAAACACCCCTCAACTACCCAACCCGAACACCCCAACGTCTCCTATTTTTGTTTTCTTTTCTGACGAATACCGAACCCGCCTCCTTCACAACTGAACATTGTTGAGTTTGAGGTGTTGGGCTTTAGATCTGAAACAAAAAAAAAGGGTAACAGACTGCTATTTTGGTCAGTTGAGGTCTCGGTCGAGATTTTCGATCCGCGTTTTACGGTCGGGCATTGTTTCGTTCAAAGTTTGAATTTCGGATTCGCTAGTTTAGCATTGAGGTCCATTTCTAATCTTTATTCCATCTTTAATTAATGGATCTCTCCTTATTGATGCGGTGATTGAAATATTGGTTTGATGCTTGTTTTTTTTTTTGGGTGTGATTACAATGGTGAAACTCGTTTTGAATGGTCTGTTTTGTTTTAATTTTGGGTTTAAAGGAATCATCTGATACTTGAATACCTTTTAATTACGAAAAATTAATTATATCACTATTTATACTCGAGTTTAGCAAATAGGCTATCAATAAAAACGGATCAATGAAAGTTAAATTGAAATGGGTCACGGGGGCGTACCTAAGAAGTTGAATTTGGACTAAATGTAATTTAGGGGTAATTGAGTTTAAGTCTCCTTATTAATTTTATTTTTTTATTACCTGATTCGCTAGTGATATTTTTTCAAATGTTTTCTTGCTATGGTGGAAAGACAGTTTCATAAAAGGGTGAAATGCATGAGGTCTGATAATGTTTTTGGAGTTAAGGACAGGTTCACCAGAAGCTACTTTTTTAAATGATCAAGGAATTTTGCATCAAAGATC
Source organism: Lycium barbarum (assembly GCF_019175385.1). Classification (NCBI taxonomy): domain Eukaryota; kingdom Viridiplantae; phylum Streptophyta; class Magnoliopsida; order Solanales; family Solanaceae; genus Lycium; species Lycium barbarum. The sequence continues at coordinate 67,227,349 of NC_083348.1, read as the reverse complement.
TTGTGTTGCCACCCCACAACAAAATGGGGTGGTAGAAAGGAAACATAGACACTTATTGGAAATTGCTAGAGGTGTATATTTTCAATCCAAAGTCCCTATATCCTTTTAGGGAGAGTGTGTTTTAATGGCTACTCACTTGATGAGAGTGTGTTTTAACAGCTACTCTCTTGATAAATATCTTACCATCTAGTGTGTTAAAAGGGAAAACACCTTATGAAGTCATTTTTGGTCATACACCTTCTTACCAGTCTTTAAAAACCTTTGGTTGCCTATGCTACTCCTCTCCCTTGTCTCAGGGAAGGGGTAAGTTTGATCCTAGAGCAGTTAGTTGTATTTTTTTGGGCTATCCACAACATCAGAAAGGGTACAAAGTAATGGACTTGAAAACAAGGAAAGTGTTTGTTTCCAGGGATGTCCATTTTCATGAAACTCAATTTCCCTTTGCCTCATCTAGTTCATCATCTAATCAGTCCTTTCCTTTTTCTTTCCCTACCTTCTATTCAGATGATGACAATCAAGAACAACCACATATTTCTCCTCAGCCTCTTAACCCTCATACATCACCTCAAACTCCAATACACTCACCCCCTATTGCTAAGCCTGCTCCATAAGAACCTGTCCTCTTAGTTCCAAATATATTTCCTCCACAAGTCACTGTTGTTCCAATTCCTCCACAAGAACATTATCCTCCACAAGAACCTATTCCTCCTACCAGAAGAACAAAAAGGATTTCACATAGACCTACCTACTTAAATGACTTCATATGTAACACTGTTCTCCTCACTAACCTTACAAATTCCTGTTTTGTCTATCCTAGCACTGTTACAGCTTTTTCCTTTAATGCCTTGTCCCTCAACAATAAACACATGTTGGAATCTCTTAGTCTAATTTTTGAACCTCAAAGTTACTCTCAAGCAAATTTGCATCCAGGATGGCAAGCAGCTATGGATGTAGAGATACAAGCTCTTCACCTTAATCAGACGTGGGACGCTGTCATACTACCTAAGGGCAAGAAAGCTTTACCTTGTAAGTGGGTTTACAAGATCAAGCACAATTCAGATGGCTCTATAGAAAGACTAAAAGCTAGGTTGGTTGTGAGAAGGAATATGCAAAAACATGGCATAGATTACAATGAAACTTTTTCACCTGTTATGAAGATGACCACAATCAGGTGTTTGTTGGCAGTAGCAGTAAAGAAGAGTTGGTGTGTCTCACAACTGGATGTGAACAATGCATTTTTGCATGGGACTTTAGATGAAGAAGTATTCATGAAATTCCTGGCAGTATTAACTCCTCCTACGCCTAATCATGTGTGTCTTCTCAAGAAATCTTTGTATGGTCTAAAGCAAGCTTCCCGACAGTGGTATGCTCGGCTTACTGGTGCACTTAGTTATAAAGGATACACTTATTCATTGAACGATTATTCTCTATTTTTCAAAAGGTCTGGGGATCTTATTTCTATATTGGCAGTATACGTTGATGACAGTTTATTGACAGGAAATGACATTGCAGAGATCACTAACATTAAGCAATTCCTCGATTCAGAATTTAAAGTTAAAGACTTGGGTGAAATTAATTATTTCCTAGGTATGGAAATTATGCGAGAAAAACAAGGTTTCATAGTAAGCCAACGGAAATTTACCTTGGATTTACTCGAGGAATTCGATTGCGACCACATTCCTAAAGTCTGTTCTCCACTTGACCCAACAATTAAATTACAAGCAGATTCAGATGTTTTATTGGATGATCCTACAATATTTAGACATTTAATTGGGAAATTAAACTACTTGACACATACTCGCCCAGATTTGGCTTTTCCAGTTTTGAAACTCAATCAATTTATGCAAAGACTATGTCCTTCACACTTCTCCGCAGCTCTCCGAGTTTTGCGATATCTCCAATTAGACCCAGGACAAGGTATTTTGTTGTCTTCTGATCCATCATTTTCGCTTTTGGCATTTTGCGATGCCGACTAGGCTTCTTGCTCGGACTCTCGGCGCTCTGTCAGTGGTTTTTACATAACTCTTGGACGATCTCCAATTTCATGGAAATCGAAGAAGCAAGCTTCGATTTCCCTCTCCTCGACTGAAGCCAAATACTAATCGATGCGAAAAGTCACCGCTGAAATTACTTGGCTTGTGCGATTACTTGAAGATATCTCTGCTCCACCGTCAACTCCAGTTCCTATTCACTTTGACAGCCAAGTGACAATCCACGTCGCTCGTAACCCCATCTTCCATGAAAGGACGAAGCACGTGGAGCTCGACTGTCATTTTGTGAGACAGGAGTACATTTCTGGGCTCATTACTTTGAAGTTCGTTCCATCTGACAATCAACTCGCCGATCTATTTACCAAACCTCTCATAGGTGCTTCTCACCAGAGTATAATGTCCAAGTTGGGGGTTCTTTCTCTCCCCTCCAACTTGAGGGGGGATGTTGACGATGAGAAGCCCAATTTTATTTCATCTTCCATGGCTACTTCAATCAGCTTGAGGAAGAAGAAGAGAAGAAAGGAAAATGGTGAATTTGGGATTTTCCGACAAGATGAAATGAGTTCGATTATTCCTAAGATCCCCAATTTCACTTCATTCACAGATAGGACACGTGGACAACATCAGGACCATCCAACCCCTTCATGATAGATGCAATATGGTCTGTTGGATGGGTTTTTAATAACAGCTGATGACAGCTATGTGAGAGCACGTGAATGGCACAAGGAGGGAATAAAATTAGTTAGTGATCAGTGTACACAATTTAAGATTGGTACAAGTGTACAGTGCAGATTTTTCTTTTTAGTAATTTTCTTTATTTTCTTGTACAAAATACATGTATGAAGAGAAGCATTGATGATCAATAAAATTACATAGAGAATTCTTCAATCTCACTGTCACATTTCTATCAAGGTTTATGTGTTTTCGATGATCTGGACCTTAATTGTTGTTGGGGCTGGCGGCATAGAAGGTGAAGGGAAAAGAGAAGAAAGAAAAAATTGGAAAAAGAAGAAAAAAATATTATATTAATTGATTCACGCACTTACCACCGGGTTGAAAATCACTCTTTGTGCCACATCAGCTTTAGTGTTTAATAGACACGCTTCCACTCAAGTTGGAGTGTCAAATAGGAACAAACTTTAGTTGAGGTGCCAAAATGAAAAATACTGCCAAGTTTAAGGGGTTATCTATGTATTTGGGCAAATATAATCACAACTTTAGTTTCATTCTTGTGAAAGTATGTAGTATGATAAATTAATATCGAAAAGCAATTAGTAGGTTCTTCTAAACCAGAAACTCTTCCTTTAGCATTAACACATGAAGCTTCAGCCGTATGATCTTTGTAACTAAGATTCACATCTTCAAGTGTTATGCCACTGCATGGATTAGTTTTGGTACAATCAAATTTCACTGCAACTGTTGTGGCATGATGTTCCATGTATGTCTTGATATGTCACATCACTTATCTTTATGCCCGAGCCCTAAATAAAGGAAATGAATAACATAATTAGATTAAGGAAAGGGAACATAATTTTATCACTAATCTTCTCATTATCGCAATAAATTAATTAATTTGTTCAACCAATACCTGATGAGGACAACTTTCATGATTAGGGCAGTAATTTTGATCTATGATTGGGTTTTTAACATTAACCATAATAATATGCTGAAAGAGAACATCTCTACTAAAGCCACTGGCCTTGCCCAAGTTCTCATTCTCACACCATTCGTTGTTCCAGTGAAAGTCACAGTCTTAATTGTCACATTTTGGACTCCCGGCTCTTGCAATTTCCAGCATAAGCTTCCAATGCTGCAATAACATCAAGTTTTGGACATACATTTTAGACGAAATGGTAAACCAATAAAAATGAAAATCAATGTTGGGCTTAACGGTCCAAAGATACTTTTAACATGATGTGATATTGTCCCCTTTGGGCCAAACCTACACGGTTTTCCCTAAAAGGCATCACATCATTAAGAGTATCCAACTCCTTATAAGTAGCTCCTTTTTCTTTTCAGCTACTAATGTGGTACTTTGTTCGCACACCCAACAATCTCCCCCTCGAACTAAGTTCCACATGACTCATTACGGGTCAGAGATTCAACGTGTCAATGTGCTACCCACATCATCAGAGTATTTACGGCCACCGAAGCCCAAAGGCTGTGTATGCGTCTTCAAAGCTACGGGTAAAAGTTGTAAACCGGCCCATAGACGGGAAAAGGCACTAAGCCGGGCCCCACGCCACACTCCGCCATCTTCATACTTGTCCCGCCAAACCATTGGCTCTGATACCAGTTGTTGGCTCAAATGGTCCAAAGATACTCTTAACATGATATGATATTGTCCACTTTGGGCCAAGCCCACACAGTTTTCTCCAAAAGGTTTTACATCATTAAGAGTATCCAACTCCTTATAAGTAGTTCCTTTTTCTTTTCAGCTACCAATATGATACTTTGTTCGCACACCCAACAATCAACTTATTAAAAAGAAATCTCTCTTTAAAAAAAAAAAAAAGAATTTCATGTTATATGTTCCAAACCTTATCCCATGGCCAGGGCCACAAGCAATGCCTTCGATCCATAGGTTAGAATTTTCAGGGCCAATAGAGATACAATCATCTCCAGTACCAATATGTGAGTTGATAATGCTAACTCCTGATGATAATTTTATATGATTCCATCAGTGTTGGGTCTATTTCCTGGAGCTAGCACCTTCATTCCTTGTAGCTTCACGTTACGACATCCATCTATCAAAATATGAGAAAATAGTCAAAATACCCCCCAACGTTTGACCAAAATCCCAACTACACACCTAACTTTTGCGGGGGTCCTATTACCCCCCTGGACAAAGTTTTTCAGTATCAAAATGTCCTTTTTTTGCTGATGTGATAGTCCAATATGACAACTCCCAATTTAGGACATGCGCTTGTCTACACGCGCCTAGCCCACGTGCCACATCATCATCGTCTTCATTAGGAGTTGAAAAAAAAATCACACCAAATCAACTCAAAGAATCTCCAACCAAGCAACAAGTAGCAACTCCAAACAAGCAACTTCCAATCATATTTTCTTTAACAAGATTATATTTTTCAACCTTGGGTTTTTTTTTCCAGATTTTTCGTTTTTTTTTTTCCTTCAGTTTTTTTTTTTTTTTTTTTTTGAATTTGATTTGGGAAAACAGTGATTATAATCCAAACAAACCCAAAAGTGAAAGGAAGCTTCCTAACACCAAGTAGAACAAAGTTCATCAATTAATTTGATCAAAGAATCAAGAATTTAAAGAAACCCACTTGGTGTTCTTCATAGCTTTCTCCACAATGGAGTTTAATTTTCTCCCCAAATCAACTCAAAGAATCTCCAACCAAGCAACAAGTAGCAACTCCAAACAAGCAACTTCCAATCAGATTTTCTTTAACAAGATTAGATTTTTCAACTTTGGTTTTTTTTTTTCCAGATTTTTCTTTTTTTTTTCGTCAGATGTTTTTTTTTGAATTTGATTTGGAAAAACAGTGATTATAATCCAAACAAACCCAAATATGAAAGGAAGCTTCCTAACACCAAGTAGAACAAAGTTTATCCATTAATTTGAACAAACAATCAAGAATTTAAAGAAACCCACTTGGTGTTCTTCATAGCTTTCTCCACAATGGAGTTTAATTTTCTCCCCAAATCAACTCAAAAAATCTCCAACCAAGCAACAAGTAGCAACGGAGTTTAATTTATGAATTTATAATGGGTATTATTTTGACAAAAAAAATGGAGATGGGTATTAAATAAGATGAAGAAGAAGATGAAGTAGCCTAAAAATGGAGGGAGTTCAAAATTAATCTATGTGGCATCTATGTGGCAGCTGAGTTGGCGCTCCAAAACACGTCAGATGCTGTTTTTTAAAGGCTGTCACGTGCCACTGGGCGGTGCATTCACGCTCTTGTCCACATCAGCAAAAAAGAGGCATTTTGATACTGAAAAAATTTGTCCAGGGGGGTAATAGGACCCCCGCAAAGGTTAGGTGTATAGTTGGGATTTTGGTCAAATGTTGGGGGGTATTTTGAGTATTTTCTCATCAAAATATTGAACATTTGGCTATTTTGTGCAGTTACTCCACTCATTATGATGTTGTTTGAGTTGTAAAAAGCCAATTCCTGCACCAAAATTTAATGTAAAATTGAAAAAAGATTATTGTGTTCACATAAAAGAAAAAAGAAAGTGCTAGGATATAATATTCAATTATTTTTTGGCACTACGAATTGAATATGTGTGGTATTGATCATAAAAATGAATTTCGTGTCTAACTCATCAATTATAAAAGCCTAATACACTACTAAAAAAACAGTGAAATTCGACCAAAATTTTCGACCACACGCGGTTGAAAAAGGCCAATTTTCGACCGCAAGGCATGGTCGCTAACAGCTAAGGTGAAATTTTTTCTGACCTCACGTGGTCGAAAATTTTCGACCACACGCGGTCGAAATAAGTTTTCTACCTAAATTAGGAAAATAATTTTTTCGACCACCTGAAAAAGTTATTTATATTTAAATATTAATACAATATTTCGACCGCACGCGGTCGAAAATATTGTTTTATACAAATATTATTTAAAGTTTGCGACCTCTTCTGGTTGAAATATGATAGAATATAAATATAATAAAAAATATTTTTAGAATTTCGACCGCATGTGATCGAAATTTAGCAATATTGTTGCCAGATTTCGACCTCATGAGGTCAAAATTCAAAATGTTTCCCAGATTTTTGACCTCATGCGATCGAAATTCTAATTTCTGAGTACAATTTTGACCTTATGAGGTCGAAAATTATCATTATCTGGGTGGATTTTTTACCTCATGAGGTCGAAAATCTGGAAAAATAAATTCCAGCATTCAGCTGCTTTTACAGCAGCCCACCTGCCAATCACATTCATCAACCAAATCAACAATGCAATTCATCAAATTACTTCTACAATCATAAACTTCACATTCTACAATCAAATTCAACCTCAAGTTTCAATTTAAAGTACTTCTAAATATCCTCAAAACTACATTCAAACACTTAAACATCGTAAAGTTAAACAACCATAAACTACTTTCTACATCGTAAAGTTAAACATCCATAAACTACTTCCTACAATCAAATTCACCTTCAAAAGTACAACTAATTCGAATTAAAACTATCATCAAATATCATATACATATCCAAGAAAACATATCAATATTATAATCCAAAAGTATACGAATCAAAAAAGTCAACGTTGAGTGTTAGAGACATGATCCGATTCCTCCCCACTATCCTCATCAATAAGAGCATGAACTACGTTGGCTTGTGACCTACGTCGTCTACTGGGCTGTGACCTACAAGCATCCCCGGGACACGGGGGAATATGAGAGGGCCCCGAGTTGAGTAAGCTGTCAATTTGGGCCTACATATGCAACATCCTTGCCTCCGTGGCACTAAGTGTACTTGTTAGTTGACTAACTTTCAGCTTCATTTCTTGGTACTCCTTAGGATCCACTGCCCCTTCAGAAGTAGTACCTACACCTTGAAGGAACGCCGAAAATTGACGACATGCTCGATTAGGCATCCCATAAACTGTCTCATATCTTGTCGGGGGAGCTACCTTCTCCATCCACTCCTGAGCAATTATCTCGTTAGTCATCGACGTCCCGACTGGCTGACTGGCACAATAGTTCAACTTGTGTTGTTGAAACTCGGTCTGAAATTGAAGGATGCAATGTTAGTAGGTAAATTTAGTTCAAACAAAAGTAGTTATTATTGTTAGTTAGTGACTTACATAGGTTTGCTGAGACATAGGCTCAATCCATTGGTCCGTTCCATTGGCGTTCTTCGCCTTCCTCGTGTGAGTAATCTTGAAGACTTCATCTTGAGGTACTTCCTGACCCCTCTCGAGCGTCTACAAATAAATCAAGATTAACAACTAATTTCATATCCAAATGAGCCACAAGTAAAAATGAAATATGGGAGATATTACTATGTTAAAAATGAAATATGGGAGCCACAAGTAGTCGTTTTATGTTGTATTACACTCGTTTTGAACATCTTGTATTAAACACGTCTTGTATGTTTGTGAAGTGTAATGAAATTTCATCTCATAGGACTGTCTTGGACATCCATATTATATGGTCTTTTTTGTTGATCCTTACACAACAATTACACTAATTCAAGCGAGGGTTAGAGTAAAGAATCTACAAAAAATGTTATCTACATTCCATATATGTTTTTATTTTTTATTTTAAACTGATCATAGTATTTCCAACAACTTCAAGTGCCAAAATCTTGCTTTTTGAATATAAAATCAAACTTGACTTTATAACCAAAAAAATTTTGCTATAAACTTTGTGCATGAGGTCAATGAAAGAATCCATTGCCCCTTCAGAAACATTGTTATCTGCTTTGATACTCAACAATCTAACGGCGACAGACAATTGAGAGTGTGGACTCCCATCTTTTAAGGGCCGGCTAGCTTGATTTAACTTTGCATAAAAACGTTTGGCCTCTTCATTGGGAGGTTCTTCAACATGGCCACCAGATTCAAAATCCGAATGCATGCCATATGCATCCTGAACCATGTCATGCATTCTAGAATTTTGGACATTACGTTCTACCCCCCTACTACTTTCACCGACGAAGAAGTTCTGAGATCTACCAAAATTGTTGTGTGTTTCCCCATGACTAGTCCACACTGTACAATTACTTTTAAAGCTTTTTTCGTACAGATGAAGCGTAACAATCTCTGGGGTCTCGTAATTCATACATTCACATTTAACACAAGGACACCTAACCACACCATGAGCAGTAAAATCCTCAAGTGACTTTGCGTATTTAACAAAAGCATAGACACCGGCTATAAATTCATCCCTCATCCCTAATGGATCATCATAAGATCTATTGTACATCCAACTACGAGATTCCATCTACATAAATAGCACAACGTTTGAACTTGTTAAACCAATACTTAGTTTATATGTTATTAGTAAAAGACTCACCAACCATAATTACCATAATTCTCAAACAGGGCATCATAATTACCAAAAAAAGATCAAAGAACAATGAAGAATTCACATTCAAGCTAAGCACCATTTAACTAGTAATTGCTTAAACAAACAAATCACATAATTGCTAATTAGGCCAATAGTGGACTAACATATCCACTAAACAAATCCATGCAACTAACAATTAAACTACTCAAGCCACATGATTAGGAATCAAGCTTAGTCAAACACATAACTAAGAGGTAACACACATAATAGTGCAGAAATTAAAAAAGAGGAGAAGATTAACTGTTAACTAGCTTCATCACTCTAAATTCCTCACATCCGACCAAAATTTTCAAACTATACACCATTATTCATTTTCAAAAGGAAGCATTAATTTCCATAGGCAAGGAACGCCCTTGCTGTCAATCTAGAGCATGTTCATATTTTGGACCACTGAAAACTATATAATGCATGACATAATTAGTGATTACTTAAGACTATATACCTAAAACCAGTACTTTTTATTCTTGTTGAAGCTTGAAACTTTCTTGAAGCACCCTCCTTTGTTAATTTGAAATATCTGGTATATTTTTAGTACCAACAAATTGGTTTTTGCTTTATGTAATGTATCTGAAAATTTTCACAAAAGCAAAGTAAATAAGTAAATAAACACATAGAGTAAATATATCAACAACAACTCTAAATGAATAAGTCATCTTTCAAAAGTATTTTCCGAAAAAAATATTATCATCGTACCAAACACAACCCTAATTCTGACCAATTTTTGTGCACTATCTATTCCAACTCTATTTTTAAACTTAAACCTTCACTAAGGGGTGGGAGTGATGGGAAATTAGGTTTAGTTTTGGTATAAAATATTTGGGAGGGGAAGACGATTGAAGTTGGGGGAGTATATTAAATTTTCAAGTTTATTATTTTGACCGCGTGCGGTCGAAATATGCTTCTCTTTTTTTTTTTTAATTAATTGTTTTATTTATATAATTTAATTTTTTATAAAATGTTTTTTTTTACAATTTATTATTTGTAAAAAAAAGGTTTCGACCTCATGTGGTTGAAATTTTATTTCATGTTTAAATATCGACCGCGTGAGGTCGAAATCCAGAAAAAAAAAATTAAATTTTGAAAATTTCGACCTCATGTGGTCGATTTTATTTTGACCAAAAAGTGTGGTCGAAAATTTTTGGTCGATTTTCCCTATTTGTTTTAGTAGTGATACTCATGAGGTGAGAATTCAAGACATACGGTTATATGAGGAGGGAAAGTTTTAAGATGTCCAACCAATGGGAGTCTTAACCCCCCCCCCCCCCCCCCCCAAATGCTCAGGATTTAATACAACATAAGGCATATATAGCTATGAATTTAATACCTAGTAATAGCCACAAAAAATTGAATTTAATAGCTATCTACAAACTCGTAAAATTTAATTGACAAAGTTATGCTATGATTGCTAACCATCGTGGCAATAATTACCCAAATAGCTACATTAAAATTTTGTAGCTGATCATAAGTTTTTACCACGAAACAGAAGTTACTGTAGAAATAGTCACCTTTTAGCCACAATAAATTATTTGAAATAAAATGTTGTAGCTAAATAGATGTTTTTGCTTCAAGTATAAAAAATTGTGGCAATAGCGAAATGATATAGCCACAGATCTTTTGCTATACTAAAATTTCGTGGATAATCATTAATTGTTGCCACAAGTTGAAATTTATTGAAGCAATAGTAACCTTTTAGCCACAATAAATTATTTGAAACTAAATGTTGTAGCTAATTAGATACTTTTGTTTCAAGGTATAAAAAATTGTGGCAATAGTTAAATCATATAGGCAAAGATCTTTTGCTATTGTAAAATTTCGTAGCTAATCATTAATTTTTGCCACAGATTGAAACTTATTACAGCAATACTAATCTTTTATCCACAAAAAGTTATTTTAAAAAATATTGTAGCTAAACAATTATTTTTGCTTTGAGTAAAATCTGTGGCAATAGTCGCCATAATATCTATAATTATTTATACTGACAAAATGATATAGCCATGGGTTTATTGTTGTGATAAAATTTCGTAGCTAATCATTATTTTTTTACTACGAGTTGAATTTGGTATAGCAATAGTAATCTTTTAGCCAAATTAAATTATTTGAAACAAAATTTTGTAGCTAAATGAATATTTGTTTTTTTAGTTATATTTGAGAAAAAGTGAAAATAATTTGCTTAATATTACAATTCTTTATCATGATATAATGAATAACCACAAACTTAGAGTGACAATAAACTTCCATAAATTGCTATAATTTTTTCTGTACACATGAGGTTACCATTGCAATAATAGTATTTAAACCAAAATAAATTAACTTTAATAAATTACTAATATGTTTGCACCGGCTACGAAAATCATGATAACAGATGGTCTAACTAGGATAAGTTATGAAAAGAAATTAAATATAAAAGTTAGATTTTTCCTAAAAGATAGAAAAGTTATTGTATATAGATTAAAGAATCAGTTAACATTCAAATCAAAATAATAAAATGAAAAAAGTAATCTTCATCAATAGATCATTTGTATACCTATTTGTAGGGTGTTCGTGGATCGGTTTGGGTCGGTTTTTGATTAAGATTATAATAAAACCAATCTGGTCGATTATTAAAACCAAATCAAATCAAGTATACTACAAATTCATCGGTTTGATTATTTGGTTCGACTTGGTTCGATTTCCGCTTATAAGAAATCTAATGTGATTTCTCTCTCTAATTTTTTTTCTTACTATTGGAAAAGACTCTTCCATTTTTTTCCAAGTTATAATCTGTTATTACTCTTTTATTGTGGGAGCTATAATTTTCTTGGATTATGGAGAGAATATCTTAAGATCCATAAGCTTTAATCAAGTAAAGTTTATAAAAAATACAATATTTTGGATTAAAGGCGCAAGAACCGCACGAAAGTCGTTGCTTCTTAGGACATATCTATTTTCTTGCATAGCCTGTTAATTTTCTTCCTGTTGAATGTCGTCGATACGATAAATTGAATTACCTTATTATAAGTTCAGATTCATGAATGCCTTTTAAGAAATGGGCTTAAGGTGTAAAATTCATTAGCCTATTAGAGATAAAGAAATGTTTCATGAAAAAGTAAATAAAGTATTTAAAATTGTTTGTAACAATTAATATATTGTATATGTATAATTATACAAATTGTGTATATAATTTTTCGATTTGGTTTTATTTTTTCTTCGGCTCTCTTTTAATAAATCCAAACCAAATAAAATATTATCGATGTTTTAAAATTAAAAACCAAACCTAAACAATTCTCGGTTTATTTAATCGATTTTGTTCGATTTTAGTCTTGATCGATTATTAACCAAATTGTAAATACCCTGCCTACTTGTAACCTCAAACTTATATTTTATTATAAGTTGTTTTTTATGTTAATTATATAATTTATGTCACATTAATTTTTATGGTTATAGTGATATTTATGTATATTTGGTATTTTATTATTTTTCAAATAGAGTAATTAATTTTGTGTAATCACCTAATTTCAAAAAGTATATATTCATATTGAAGATTTAATAGTTGTAGTTGATTTTTTTCCATTTACTTAATGATAATTATATATTCAATAATTATTCTTTTCATAGGTAATTTTCTTTATCATAATCGCTACTTATAGTACATAATTTATATGTAAGACAAGTAAAAGAAAGCTAAAATATATAAAATAAAAAAGGAAAAGGAAAGAAACAGGCGTATTGGCCAAACAATAAACTCCTAAAACCTAAAGTTCATTCTTCTAATTACTTCCTCTCCCTCTCCAGCCGCAACCCCCCCCCCCCCCCCCCCCCCCACTTTTAAATTCCTTTCTTCAATCATCAGCAGCGAATAATTCTCGAAAAAGAACAAGAAAGACAAAGATGTCAACCCCACGACATATATATATTAACGGTATGTTCATGATGTTATATTTTAGGGTTTTTAAATCTCCTTACACCTATGTAACTTAAGTTTTTGGGTTCAATTTTTGCGGATATTGTGCATTTATAGTGAATGTGGATTTAAATATTTTATAGTTGTAATATATTGAGAGGAACCACAGTTTATCAAGTTTAAGAATGAGGCGACATTACAACAAGTTTAAGAATGAGGCGACATTACAAAATTGAAATTTCACATATATATCTATCATAGCGGATAGTATTTTCGATACAGATCATATATGTGTGTGCGTATAAAACACTTCATTTGTCTAATGGCTTTAATTGTAAGAACCTTAAAGTTGAACCATCAAATTTAGTTCTCTGATTCACTTCATTACACTTATACGGTTCAACCTTACGATTAGGGGTGTACATGGACCGGGTTGGTTCGGATTTTTTAAACACCAAACCAAACCAATTGCGTCGGGTTTTAAAATTTATACACCAAACCAAACCAATAAAATTCGGGTTTTTCAACCTCGGGTTTTCTCGGGTTGTTCGGTTTTCTCGGGTTTTTCAACCTCGGGTTTTCTCGGGTTGTTCGGTTTTCTCGGGTTTTTCGGGTTTTTTTCGGAATATTCTTGATACAAAACATATAACTTTTACTTCAAATATTTCTTTAGCCCTACTAAGATACAATTATATAATTAAGGTGTTTCTTAAGAAAATAACACAAAATGTGAGAAGAGTGATGACATTGTATTAAAATATTCAACAAAAGCTAATATAATCGGTTAAAATAAATATTGCTAATTAACAAGCCATAAAAGAAAATGACCATAATCTGAAAATACTAAGTCATGCTAAAATAAGTATTAATTATATGACAAAGAAAAAAAAAACTTAAGTTATGTATTTTTACTCTCTAAATCAATTATGCAAAACTAAAGAATAGATATCCAACATTATTGTCATTTCTAGTAGTAAATTGAATTTCTTTTGTTAGGATTAGTGTTGAGTTGGTTTTGGTTTGGACTTTATTTGAGTTACTACCATTCATAGGATATAAAACTTATTGACATTCAAAATTCTAAGTTCAAGCTTGAATAATATGATAATAGATAAAAAAATTACGAAAAAATTTAAGAAATATTTATAAATTACTTTACAAATAAATATTTTTATGTATAAAATATTTTAAAAATTGAATACATGTAATGTCGGGTTGGTTTGGTTCGGTTTGACTTTTTTTAGCTAAAACCAAACCAAACCAATTATGGTCGGTTTTTTTTTTCCAACATCAAACCAAGTCAAACCAAACCACTAGTCGGGTTTTTTTCTCGGTTTGACTCGGTTTATCGGTTTGGTGCGGTTTTTCGGTTTACTTTGTACACCCCTACTTACGATCCTTAATTTTTGGTTAAAATTAAGGTTCTTACTTCAATTGCAAGCCTACTTAATCGATCAAAATTCACACTTCTTTTGTGTTTTGCATTTTCCGTTTTGTGATGTGTTAAAGTTTTGCTAAAAGAATTATCAAGGCATATTTATTCTCTTCTTGAAATTCTATTAATATTTTCACTAATCAAATTTGCATCTTTGTAGTAAATAATTTGTACCTATTAAGAATATTTAGATGATCAGTTGTTTTTGCTTCCTTATGTTAAAATACTTTACTATTGATAGGTAATTTTTCTAGAATTGGAGCAGAAGTGACAAGCTAAATTGACGTCGATCAAGCTAAGGTGTAGTTTGAGACCGTGGGAGGAGAAAAAGGAGAAGATTATGCGGCTTTGGATATCAAACGAGATGGTGTCAAGAAAAATTGTGTATTGTGAATGTTTTGAAATTGAAATATACAATTATGTGTAACTCGGAATCTGTTTTGGTATATAAAATATTTTGATTCTTAGCTACATTATAATGTTCTTGCTTTTCAATTTGTAACAATAATTTTTTTGAATTTGCAGTTAAAGGTATATATAATTGCCACGTAACAATAAATTTTTGAAATCGCAGCTAAATGTATATATAATATCCACGTAACAAGAACATGAAAATTCGCAGGTAATTCAGTTCCTGCGGATTTTCCTGCCAAAAGAAATCCGAAGGAAAAACCTTCTTGAGTAATTATTACCTGTGGATTTTCAAATCCCCAAGAAAATTTACCTATGGATTTTAAAATTCCCAGGTAAGCTACGTGGGGATTTTAATCCGCATGTTAATTACTTGCGGATTTTCAAATCACCAAGAAAATTTACCTACGGATTTTAAAATTCCCAAGTAAGTTACGTGGGGATTTTAATCTGCATGTTAATTACTTGCGGATTTTCTGCAAATAAAAAATAAAAATTTCCAAAATTATTTTTGTAGAAATACGTAAATATAGGAATTTACCGCATGAAAATTCCCCCATGTAATTCGGTAGGACATTTTAGGCAGTATTAACAATCGTATTTTAGAAAACATTACAGGTTCTCCCTCTCACCCAACTTCTTTATTACCAAATATGCCCATCCAAACCCACAAAATCACCAGGTCCGCTAATATCCTTGGCGACAAGGATTTAATTAAGGCTTCCCTGCCAATGCTCAACTGTGATGTTGCCGTGCCACTCTTCACGCGTGCTGTTACGCGGCGCCTTCCTGAGACTTCTTGGAAGGGCGACGTAAGGCTAAGCAACCGAAGATTCCAAAGTTGTTGTCCGCCAACCGGGGTCCCCTCCGCACGCTAGACGAGACTGTCAGTGCCGTGCGGGAAAACCAATGTCAAGAGCACTTGAAAGAACAGAAAAGTGAATTGAGAATGAGAAAGAAAGAGAGCTTGTTTGCATTAATGAAAATTGATTACAATGAGAGCAAGCGGTGTCAAGGGGGAGAGACACCAGTACAGAGAATTGATTGCTTGCTTGAAAGTTTTGATTGCTTGATCCCCCCTAATAATGCTTTAAAAATAAAAACCCAAGTCATAGAACTAGACATGGTTTTGCTAGAGAAACACAACCAAAAATACATAAAGTAAACTACTCTATAATTACAACAAAAGAGACCTAACTAGAGCAGGTCCATGTGCACCCTCGGTCGGGGCACTGTCATGCGCGCAGGGCACGGTGCGCGCGCACTGGGGCGCGGGCGCTAGGCGCTGGGCGCTGGCACTGTAGCTGGGCTGCACTGACACTGGGCGCTGGGCACGCGTTGGGGCACGGCCAGCACAGGGGCGCGCGCGAGGGACATTGATGGGGCGACATAGGCAGAAGCAACCTTGTCACTTGGGGCGTCCGAGACCACGGGGCCGTCCATGGCACTAGGCGCTGAGAGGCTTGCCATGGCGCCATGGGGCGCGCCCAAGGGGTCATGGGGCATAGCTGGAAAGCCGCCCATGACATTCTCCCCCACCTGAGTTGGCGACGTCCTCGGCGCCTTGTTTGCAAGATAGTCATCGATCAGGTGCTTGTAGGCTTTGAGGCTGGTGCCCCTCTCCCATGTATTCTCTTCGGCATCACATCCCAACCATTTCACCAGGAACTCTTGGTGATCTTTTCTTGAGGCATGTATGACTCGATCGTTGAGGATGGCTTCTACTATCCTTTTTCCGGTTGCTTGTGGGCCTCGAATACTGGGTATTGTGAGCTGGCTGCGTGAAGGGTCTTCTGTGTCTTCTCGAAAAGGCTTTAGAAGACTGACATGGAACACAGGATGAATCGTCCACCAAGCTGGGGTATCCACCCGGTATGCTACCTTCCCAATGCGCCTCTCAATGGACAGAGGGCCAATGTATTTTTGCAACAGGCGGGGGTCATGGACCCCTGCAAATAGGTATCTCTTTGGGATCTTCACCATCACCTTGTCCCCAACCTGATATTCCACAAAGCGGCGATTTTGATCTGCATGCCTCTTCATCCGCTTTTGTGCCTTCACTAGATAGCTCCGCACTATCTCTAAATTCTGCTTCCATTCTTTCGAGAAGCTAGCTGCTCGTGGAGATTTGGCCATGTTTGGGGCATTCACAGTGTGTGGGAGTAGCGGTTGCTGCCCGGTAACAATTTCAAAAGCGCTCCTGTTTGTGCTAGAGCTCTTTTGTGAGTTGAAACACAGTTGGGCCGCATCCAACAACTTCACCCAATTCTTCTGCGAACCGGTGACAAAGTGCCGCAAGTATTCCTCCAACATGCCATTGAACCGCTCCGTCTGACCATCGGATTGCGGGTGAAAACTCGAGCTGTGACTCAATTTAGACCCCAAGCACTTAAAGAGCTGGGTCCAAAAGTTGCTGGTGAAGTGAGAGTCGCGGTCACTAACAATATCTTTGGGCAGACCCCAATATTTGACAACATGGGTGAAGAAGAGTCGAGCTGTCTCCTCTGCTGATATATACTTGGGTGCTGCAATGAAGGTGGCATATTTAGAAAACCGATCAACCACGACCAAGATAGTCGTGAGATCTCCGACCTTGGGCAAGCCGGTGATGAAATCCAATGAGACGCTTTCCCAAGGCCTCTTTGGGACCGGCAATGGCTCCAACAAGCCCGCTTGTGTCAAGCGATCAGACTTGTCTTTCTGGCATACTAGGCAAGTCTTCACATACTGAGCGACATCATCTGCCATCTGGGGCCAATAATATGCACGGCGTAGCAGTGCCATGGTACGTTCTTCTCCTGGGTGGCCTGCCCATAGAGTATCGTGACATTCCATTAGGAGAGTTCTCCGCAAATCTCCTCCTTTAGGAACATAAAGGCGGTTTCCTTTTGCCTTCAAGAACCCGTCCTCCATGTATAACTGGCGAGTTCTTCCTTGACCTGCTAGGTCGACCAAATACTGTGCCGAAGGGTCTTTGGTGAGAAGATCCTGGATTTGATCTTTTATGGTGGTAGCTACTTCGCTCCCCCTGAGGGTGGCGAGCAAGCATACCGATGCTAGATCGGCCCTTCGGCTCAGTGTATCCGCAACATGGTTGGTCTTCCCACTTCGGTATTCCAGATTGAAGTGAAATTCCGCTAGGAGTTCCTGCCATCTGGCCTGGCGGCCATTAAGGCTTGGCTGGGTCATGAAGTGACTGACAGCCGTGTTATCCGTCTTCACCACGAATGGGGATCCCAGAAGATAGTGCCTCCAAAGGCACAAGCAGTGGACGACAGCCAATAATTCTTTCTCGTGAGCCGCATAGCGCCGTTCTGCATCTTTCAACTTTCGACTCTCGTAGGCCACCGGGTGCCCCTCTTGTAGCAAGACTCCGCCCAAGGCGTAATCGGAGGCATCCGTTTCCACCTCGAAGGGTTTGGTCAAGTCGGGCAAGGCCAAGACAGGGCTACTAGACATAGCCGCTTTTAGTGAGTTGAAAGCGTCTGCTCTCTTTGGCGACCAGTCCCAAGGTGTGATCTTCTTGAGGAGTTCTGTCAGTGGTAATGCAATGAGGGAGTAGTTCTTGACGAACCGCCAATAAAAGTTGCATAGGCCAGGGAACGCCCTCAAGGCATGGATATCCTTGGGTGGTGGCCAGTCTGTGACAGCCTTGATCTTTTGTTGGTCCTTCTTGATGCGAACTTCTTCAACAACATGCCCGAGGAAGTCAATCTGTTTTTGGGCAAAAGAGCATTTGGACAGCTTTACGTACAATTCATGCTCTCGCAACCGAGTTAGGACTTTCCTCAGGTGCTCCAGGTGTTCGCCTAACGTTTTGCTGTACACCACAATGTCGTCCAGGTATACTACCACAAATTCATCAATGTATTCTCGAAAGACCTGGTTCATTAGGGTGCAAAACGTGGCCGGAGCATTGGTCAAGCCGAACGGCATGACCAGGAAGTCGAACGAGCCATATCTGGTTACACATGTCGTCTTGGACTCGTCTCCTTCAGCAATGCGGACTTGCCAATAACCTGTCCTCAGGTCTACTTTGGTGAACACTGTGGCGCCGCCCAGTCTATCAAACAAGTTCGTCATTAGTGGTATGGGATACTTGTTCTTCACGGTGATCTTGTTGAGAGCTCGATAGTCAACACAGAGCCTTAGGGTACCATCATGTTTCTTTTGGAATAGTACAGGTGACCCATAAGGTGATTTGGAGGGCACGATGATCCCCGTGTCCAGCATCTCCGTCAATTGTCTCCGAAGCTCGGTGAGTTCGGGTTGTGACATTCTGTAGGGTGCGCGGGCAGGTGGCTTCGCGCCAGGCACCAATTCAATTTCATGATCGACCGTCCGCCTAGGCGGGAGTCGCTTCGGCATGTCTTGTGGCATGACATCCTCAAACTCCTTCATGAGCTCCTTCACAGGCGTTGGAATGGGGCCTGAAGAAGACTCAATCTCTTCAATGCAAAGGGTAGCCAGGAACGTGGGTTCTTGTCGATGGACCCCCTTCTTCAGTTGCAATACAGAGATATTTCCTGATGCCATCTTTATGGTTGTGCACGGGACCATGCAAGGTTTGGCCCCGTTTGCTCCCATCATCAGAAACATGTCCGCATAGGGTATGGGGATGATGTTAGTTTGCCTCATGAATTCCAACCCCACTATCAAATCGAAATCGTCAATGATCACTACTCGCAAGTCGAACTTGCCTTCATAAGGACCCATTTTTACCGGCACTCCTTTGGCTATTCCGCCCACCAGTTGGGGTGGCGAGTTGATAGCTTTGAGACGACCCTTACCCTTTCCAACAACTAGGCCAAGGCGTTCTACTTCTGTGGTGGCCAGGTAGTTGTGCGTAGCACCTGTGTCTATCATGGCCTTAATAGGCTTGCCATTTACTCTCAAGTCGACAAACATCAGGGTCTTCTCCTTTCTGGGAGGAGGCCCGTTGCCTGCCTTTGCCTTTCCCTTCTTGGCAGTTGAGCTTGGGTCTTTCTTTTTGTATATGCCGGCACTGGTGCCTTCTACAGTGTTGGAAATGGAACAAACAAGTGCATTGAAGGCACCTATTGGTTCTGTCTGATCCGCATCATCCTCATCATCATCCGTCCCATCATCCAAAATTCGATGGGCGTTCATCTGTGCCTGTGGGCATTCATTGTTCCAATGTGGTCCGCCGCAATGGCGACATCCTGAGGGGGGCTTCCGCTCCCGATCATTATTATGAGATGCAGCACTATTGCTGCCTGAGGAAGAACCTTTTGATTTGGTTGCACTACGATCTCCCCCACTTCTGCTGGGGCTGGCATTGTAGGATTGGCCCCCTTTGAATCCCCCACGGGCTTGAGGTTTATCCTTTCGAGCATCCACTTGATAGTCACTGAGGCATTCCGCAGCTTGGATGGCCTTGGGCAAGGTATCCACCCTCTGTCTTTGTATTTCCATGCGGGCATAGGGTTTCAAGCCTTCCATGAACGTGAAAAGTTTGTCCTTGTCGCCCATGTCCCTTATGTTCAGCATGAGGGCAGAGAACTCGCGGACATAATCTCGGACTGACTTCGTTTGCCTGAGTTCCCGAAGTTTCCTCCGTGCATTATACTCGACGTTCTCGGGGAAGAACTGTAAGCGGATGGCTGCTTTTAGTTCTTCCCATGTCTCAAGAGCATCCTCGCCCGCTTTTATGGCTTCATATTTAACACGCCACCAGAGTTTGGCGTCGCCTTGTAGATACATGGCAGCAGTTGCGACCTTCTTGGGCTCTTCCAGTTCACCCACAGCGTCAAAGTACTGCTCGATGTCAAAGATAAAATTTTCCACTTCTTTGGCATTTCGAGAACCCTGGTAGGGCTTTGGTTCAGGAATCTTGAGTTTCTGGGGTGCCAGGGCAATGTTTGCCGCGCCCCCGATGGGATTACCCCCTTCTCGGAGTAGGCCTTGTAAGGCAGCATTGACAACATTGAGCTGATTAGTCAAATTGTCGATGGTTACTTGCATGGCAGTCAGCCTATCTGCCTCCTGAGTCTTATGGGCTAGGTCCTCATCTCTTTGTGTGGCGGCCGCCTGTGCGGCTGCATCAGTGTCAGTAGTAATGTTTACAATGTCTTGTTCGGCCTGCCGCATCCTGCGGTCCAGGTCCTCCACCCTTTCAGTCACGGGTCGAAATCTGTTGACCGTCGTTTCCAAAATCAAGAGGCGGTCTCCATGGTTCACCATGGTCAGAAAATGATGACAATAGCAACGTGTTCCCTCGTCCGATGTCGAGCCTAAGCTCTGATACCAACTGTTACGCGGCGCCTTCCTGAGACTTCTTGGAAGGGCGACGTAAGGCTAAGCAACCGAAGATTCCAAAGTTGCTGTCCGCCAACCGGGGTCCCCTCCGCACGCTAGACGAGACTGTCAGTGCCATGCGGGAAAACCAATGTCAAGAGCACTTGAGAGAACAGAAAAGTGAATTGAGAATGAGAAAGAAAGAAAGCTTGTTTGCATTAATGAAAATTGATTACAATGAGAGCAAGCGGTGTCGAGGGGGAGAGACACCAGTACAGAGAATTGATTGCTTGCTTGAAATTTTTGATTGCTTGATCCCCCCTAATAATGCTTTAAAAATAAAAACCCAAGTCATAGAACTAGACATGGTTTTGCTAGAGAAACACAACCAAAAATACATAAAGTAAACTACTCTATAATTACAACAAAAGAGACCTAACTAGAGCAGGTCCATGTGCACCCTCGGTCGGGGCACTGTCATGCGCGCAGGGCACGGTGCGCGCGCGCACTGGGGCGCGGGCGCTGGCACTGTAGCTGGGCTGCACTGACACTGGGCGCTGGGCACGCGTTGGGGCACGGCCAGCACAGGGGCGCGCGCGAGGGACATTGATGGGGCGACATAGGCAGAAGCAACCTTGTCACTTGGGGCGTCCGAGACCACGGGGCCATCCATGACGCTAGGCGCTGAGAGGCTTGCCATGGCGCCATGGGGTGCGCCCAAGGGGTCATGGGGCATGGCTGGAAAGCCGCCCATGACAGTGCTTATGTTTAATAAGGTGTGGAACTTTTATGTTCCTAATCGATGTGGCTTCTTTTTGTCTACTACCCTCATTTTTTTCCCTATTTGCATTTACTCAATAAGTTATTCTGTATTAAATTAATACTTCCACCATTCACAATAAAATTAAACAATTCAAGTGAGAGAAAGTGAATTAAATTATAACTAAACAATGCTATTTTCAGTTATTTTCAATTTACATTGGCACAATAAATTCATTCTAAATACACGTGGACAATATAAATTAGTTAAATTATTTTGATCAAATTACTTAAATAATGTTACAAGTTAACCGAGAAGATGTTTTATAATAAAATTATTTGGTCACTTGATACTTAATATTAGCACTAATATTTACACATTAATACTCCCTCCGTCTCATTTTATATGAAGGCATTTGACATGGCACGAAATTTAAGAAATAAATAAATATTTTTAAAACTTGTGGTCTAAAACAAACCATATAAATTTGTATTGCTAGAAATCATTTCATTAAAGCAAAAAGTTAATTTTAAAGTTAAATTTTTACTAAATATAGAAATGTGTCATTCTTTTTTGGACTGACTATAAAAAAGGTGTCATATAAGTTGGGACGGCGGGAGTACTAATCATTAAGTAACATACTACAGTTAAATTACACCATTTTTAGCACTTGTGAAGAAATAACGTATACACCTATACAATGTTGGATCAATTGAATGTCTGATGTGATCGTATATTTGCTTTGTCATATTTTTTACACCAACAATATTAAATTCTTAATTTTAAATATAATAAGATTTATGACAATTACTTTTGTCACTCCCTCAAATTTAAGTGGGCTTAGTTTTCTTTTGAAACTAAAAGTGTGCCTCTGTTTAATTTAGTAAGTTTTCAATCAAACATCCTACATTATCAGTTTAAGATAATAACATTAAATTAAAGAGATTTTGGTACATTACACATGTTATGTTTAAAATCATGAGATTCTAAAGTCTCTCTTTATTATATTACTTATTTACGTGCTTAGTCAAATTAAGACACTTAAAATTAAAACGGATTAAGTATTGGATTTGTACTCGGCCATCATGTGTAATGAAATGTAATATTCAATCTCAATAAATATAATATCATTAACTATATGGGAGGAATATTAAAATATATAGTATTATATTTAAAATATAAAATAAAAAAAATAAAAATTACATTTAAAATAGTACACCTATTATAAATAAATTTAAAATATATACAGGAGATATAAATTGTATTAAAAATGATTTTGGTATACAGACCCCAGATAGATCCTCAATAAATAATCCATAACAAAATCGCGGCAACAATCTCCAAATAATTCCCTTGGTGATAAAATTCTTAGATAAATTCCAAGGAAATAATCCCAGCTAAAATCGTAACAACAAAGACAACCCTCAAGAAATAATCCCAGTTAAATCCGACAAAAACGATAAAACCGATGGGAAAACAAAAACCGAGTAATCATAGGAAATAAAATTCCCGGATAAATACCCAAGAAATAATTTCAACTAAAATCACAGCAACCAAATTCCCAAATAATTCCCTAGGTATAAAATCCTCAAGTAAATCCCCACGAAATAATTCCTAGGTAAATCTGCAGCAACAAAATCCCTAAGTAATTCCCTAAGTAACGAAATCCCCAGATAAATTCTCAAGAAATAATCCCCAGGTAAATCGGCAGCAACAAAATCCCCAAGTAATTCTCTAAGTAACGAAATACCCAGATAAATTCCCAAGAAATAATCCCCAGGTAAATCGTCAGCAACAAAATCCCCAAGTAATTCCCTAGGTAATAAAATTCCCAGGTAAATTCCTAAGAAATAATCCCCAGGTAAATGCCCAAGTACTGCTACATGGGGAATTTCTTGCGAATTCACAAAGGAAATAATTTTTTTATATTTTTGATCTTTTACTTTCGGAATTACCTGCGAAATGATACTTGGGGATTACTTTTCTCAAATAAATCCTCATGAAAATTTTTGGCGCTAAATTGCACCAAATTTACCTGCAAATTTATCTGGGGAAATTATATCCACAGATAAATATACAAGAATTTAGGAATTTTTAGATTTCCGTATGAAAATCGGCAGGAATTATCCGCGGAAAAAATCCCCAGGTAAAATTCCCATGTAATTCGAGTGTTTCTGGTAGTGAGTTTCACTTTCCATAGTAAAATCAAGAAAAACTTAGCGATGGTTCCATACATTTCATGGCAAAATGTATGGCTTCTTAGCTACAATATGAAAATATTTGTGGCAAATACTTCAATTTATAGCTATGAAAGTTTTAATTCATAGCTAAATACGAGTACTATTGCCACGAGATTAACCTATATAAATAGCCACAAAATTTGAGTTTGCGTGGCAAATAAATTAAATCTTTTGCTACAATATAATATTTTGTGGCAACAATAAGAAGATAGCTACAACTTTTATGTGTCATGGCAAAAGAATAAAATTATTTGCTATAAGTATATATTCCGTGGCAATTTTTTTTTATCATCACAGCTACAAAAAAAAAATATCATAGCAATAAGTATCGATCCTTAGCCACGGACTATGTAAAGTCCATAACTAACCTTTAGCTACGATACATTTTGCTACGAATGCTACGGAAGAAAAATTTGTGGCTAAAGTGTTTAGTCACGGAAAATTTCATGTTTAGCTACGTTGTATTTCGTAGCTATATATGTGTAATGTTGTAGTGATATGTGGAGTGTGGATTGGGGTCCAACATCGGTAAACTAAGAAATTAGGGTGAAGCTGGGCTTGATACCATGATAATAAGGAATTGAGTTTGAGCCTAACTCAATCTCAAAAATTAGCTCATGAGGTAAAGATTGTCCAAAAACATATAAGGAGGTCCATTTTTAAATCCCTAACCGATGTGAAATCTAACAGGTACGACCAAAATAATTTTTTCAGAATTATTTTTCATGAGGAATAAATTTTATCCTGATTTTGGTTTTTCAAAAATATTTTTTACTCACTAATCAAACGCGAAAAAAAATACTTTTCATGAAAAGCTTAACGTACCATCTTTCCCTTGGGGCGATTCTTGCCAGAGGTCTCTCAACCCAAAGACGAGCACCTTGACCATCAAAGGTTCCACGATCGATAGAAACTCCGGTGACTTTTTCAAACTTTATCCAATTTCCGGCATTGCCAATCACATTATAATCAGATGGAGCTAAGAGAGTCCCATCAATGCGTATAGTGATAGCCTTGCTGTTGCATGCTTGGCCATTAAAGTATGCTTTAATTTGCGAATCAAGTAATTTCCAGGTGGCACGTAAGTAGTGGACGGGCTAGTAGAAGCACAGGCTGCTGCCCATGCACTCAAAAAGGCTTTTGATGAATCAGTTTCTCTATTGGATTCAGCTCCATATATAATTTTGGACATTGTACGTGGTATTTGCTGCTAATGATAAGTTGAAGAGGAAGATGAAGAAAAGTGGGAAAATTGCTAAAGTACTCATTTCGCTAAGGGGAAATTGCTACAAAGATTTTGGAGGGTTTCAAATGATTAATCAAATGGAGGTGATGAGGAATTGTAGTGCAGCGGGATATTTATAGGCTTTGGGTGATTTGAATGTCAGTATCACTGTTGAACTTCAGGAATATGAGCTAAAAGAAGTAAAGATTTTTCATAGTTGCTATTAGACAGATTTAGACTTCAAAAAAAGTTAGGTTTTTCTTCCAATTTGGGAATTGGGAAAATAAGACTTCAGATAACTATCCAACATATGCAACCACATGAGAAAATATACCAATTGTTGGCACCTTAATTATTTCAATTAGGAGAAAACTGAGGGTAAAAAGTTCAATCAGATCGATGACTAGCTTATGTTTCTTATCCATTTGAATATTAATTGAATGTTTTGTAGTGTTAGCTAGCGATGTCCATAGTTGTGTTCTGGTATGTAAACATTGAAAAATAATGCGCATAACGCTTTGCAGCCTTCCTCTTCCCATTTAAAATTAAAAAAACTTGTCCAAGAGACTCATGGAGTTGTTGCTTCCAATATTTGATAGTACTATATATTATATAGTAGAACTTTTATCTAGTGCTTTCTGTAGCCAATTTTCGGCAATAACATCACATGCATGGAATTACTTAATTACGATTGAATAAGGAACTAATTAAGTCAAAAACAGATTAGGTAGATACTATTACAAGTTCGAATTGATTTATCCTAAGTTGACTATTTTTACGGATAAGGAGCTTATTCGTGGTTGTATCATTTTAATTTGGTCTATAGGGAAGTATAGGCTACTAGGTATTTGGGAGCTATAGTTGAGATTAAGCAAAATATGACATGGTTAATTGACATATAATAGCATGCCTCTCGTGCATGGGATTAAACACATGTTGAAGTTGTTATTAAATCTGTATTGCAAAGAATACTTTGAACCAGTATGTTAGACTAATTCCTGAAACAGAAAACAGAATCTGTCCAGTTTTGGCAAAACAGTAGAAAACGAAATTAACAGAAACTGAAAAATATAATGAACAGTATATGGAAAACCAAATCAAGCCCACTGAATTTACAGTGTGTCCTTAAGGAAATTATTCCCCTCAATGTACCCGAGGTTTTGGAATCTTTCCTCCCAGGATAGAACGATTTACTCACCAAAATAGCGGTACAGCAAATTCAGGTGACTACGAATCACTCGAAGGTAGTATATCACACGAGAGTTTTTAAGAAGTGCAGAGAAAGAAGAAGATAAATATCAGAAAATTTCATAAGTAAAAATTCTGAGGATCAACAGAAATATATAGCTTGTTTGGGAAAAGGTTTGCAACTTTTCAGAAAAATTCCGTTGAAAAAACGGAGGGAAATGTTTTAAATTAATCCGGGAAAGAAAGAAAACGGGTCGGGTCGCGGGTCAGGATCTTTAATTAATTAATTAAATAATAATTAATTAAATAATTAAAATTAAAGAAAATTTGGTCCAAAAAGATTATCAATCAATCAGATCATTTGACCAAATCCAAATCCAAACCGAAGCCGAGCCGAGCGACGATGACGGCGGGAGGAGAGACCCTCTTCTTGACCCTTTAGCAACACGAAGGATCTACTTTTAAGTAGGAGAACTTTTCTTTCCACCACCTATGAGGGACAAATGCTTATTTCATAAAGCAAGAGGGAACAACTCATTTTTCCCTCCATTTATTTTCCCTCCATTTCCCATTCAACCTATCAATTAAACCCAACAATCCCCCACATGAATGGGGAATGGCTATAAGATAAAGGAATGCACGGACAAGTGTGTGATATACAAGCGAAGATTAATTGCATCTGGATAAGTAGGTTTCCCTTTGAACTTTCCGTAGTGAACTTATATCGGATATACTCGATCAATCGGTAGATGTGATATCTTTGAACCGTCGAACTTTATTGTATAACTAGACAACATAAGTCACACAATTAACCCTCAACCATCTATGGTTCTCACGGTTGTGTTCGTTTCATCCATGAACACCGCCTGGTTTCATGAATGCATAGAGAATGGGCCTTTACCATCATTCCCCTTGAAGCGGCTTATACTTCACACTCACATAGGTGATTTCTAAACGTGTAGTCCTATAGACACACTATCTGGTCATGTTCTGCCAGACTTAGATAATCATTAAAAAAACTTTAATGCTTTATTAACTCATTAAAAAGCCTTAAGGTTTTATCCTTGTTTCTGAACATTGTCATCATCACGAGAATGGGTTGAGTTATTTGATAATGTTGAACCGTCATTCATAACTTTGTTTGATCTCTTTGAACCTAGTTCTTGGGATCTCCAGTCTACTAGGTAGAGTTACCGCCATGATGACTTGTCCTAGGCCTTAACCCCATTCCCCTTGATGATCTTTTAACAGCCTCTCTAGATAGGCCTTTTGTTAGCGGATCCAATACGTTATCTCTTGACTTTACGTAGTCAATAGTGATAACACCACTAGAGAGTAGTTGTCTAACGGTATTGTGTCGCCGTCGAATGTGACGCGATTTTCCGTTATACATAATGCTCCCTGCTCTACCTATTGTCGCTTGGCTATCACAATGTATACATATAGGTGCCAAAGATTTGGGCCAAAATGGAATATCTTCCAAGAAATTTTAGAGCCATTCAACTTCTTCACCGGCCTTGTCTAAAGCTATAAATTCAGATTCCATTATAGAGCGGGCGATGCATGTCTGTTTTGATGATTTCCAAGACACTGCTTCTCCACCAACGGTGAAAACATATCCACTCGTGGATTTAACTTCAGATGATCCGGTGATCCAGTTTGCATCACTATATCCCTCAATTACTGCGGGATATTTATTATAATGCAAAACATAGTTTTGGGTGTGTTTCAAATACCCCAAGACTCGTTTCATTGCCATCCAATGAGTTTGATTGGGATTACTCGTGAATCGACTCAGCTTGCTAATAACACATGCTATATCTGGTCGTGTACAATTCATAATATACATCAAACTTCCCAAAACTTGTACATAGTCCAATTGTGAGTCACTTTCACCTTCCTTCTTTTGAAGTGCAAAACTTACATCAATTGGAGTCTTTGCAACATTGAAATTTAAATACTTAAACTTGTTAAGTACCTTTTCAATATAATGTGACTGTGATAATGCTAGACCTTGTGGAGTTTTATGGATCCTAATTCCTAAGATCAAATCAGCAACCCCTAAGTCTTTCATGTCAAATTTGCTAGCGAGCATACACTTCGTAGCATTTACATCGGCAATATCTCTACTCATTATCAATATGTCATCAACATATAAACAAACAATGATTTCATGATTTGGAGTATTTTTAATGTAAACACATTTGTCACACTCATTAATCTTAAATCCATTTGCTAACATTGTTTGGTCAAATTTCGCATGCCATTGTTTGGGTGCTTGTTTAAGTCCATAAAGTGACTTAACAAGTTTGCACACTTTTCTTTCTTTACCAGGAACCACAAAACCCTCAGGTTGTTCCATGTAAATTTCTTCCTCCAATTCTCTATTTAAGAAAGCTGTCTTGACATCCATTTGATGGATTTCAAGACCATCTACGGCTGCCAGTGCCACT
Organism: Lycium barbarum; assembly: GCF_019175385.1. Classification (NCBI taxonomy): domain Eukaryota; kingdom Viridiplantae; phylum Streptophyta; class Magnoliopsida; order Solanales; family Solanaceae; genus Lycium; species Lycium barbarum. The sequence continues at coordinate 67,198,456 of NC_083348.1, read as the reverse complement.
AACACCCGAATAGATGTTATCCTTGTTACCGGCGAATATGTGTCAAAGTAATCAAGGCCTTCTTTTTGTCTATAACCTTTTACCACAAGTCTTGCCTTATATTTGTCAATAGTGCCATCAGCTTTCATTTTCTTTTTAAAAATCCATTTTGATCCTAAAGGTTTATTTCCAGGAGGAAGATCAACCAATTCCCATGTATGGTTGTTCAAAATTGATTTAATCTCACTATTGACTGTCTCTTTCCAAAATGCTGAATCAGAAGAAGACATTGTTGCTTTAAATGTTTGAGGCTCATTTTCAAGAATGAATGTCACAAAATCTGGTCCAAAGGAAGTAGATATCCTTTGACGTTTGCTACGCCTTGGATCCTCTTCACTTGGTTTACTTTCCTTTGGTTCTTCTCGCAGCCGTTTAGATCTTTCACTTGACGACTCACATTCAGTTTTATACGGATAAATGTTTTCAAAGAATTCAGCATTAGCTGATTCAATTACCGTATTAACATGAATTTTGGGATTGTACGATTTGTGAACCAAAAACCGACAAGCTTTACTGGTTGTAGCATAGCCAATAAAAACACAATCCACAGTTTTTGGTCCGAATTTTACCCTTTTGGGCAAAGAAACTTGGACCTTTGCTAAACACCCCCATACTTTGAGTTATTTCAAGTTGGGTTTTCTTCCTTTCCATAGTTCATATGGAATAGATTGTGTTTTGCTGTGGGGCACCCTGTTGAGTATTCGATTAGTTGTAAGGATAGCTTCCCCCCACAAGTTCTACGGTAAACCGGAACTTATTAATAAAGCATTCATCATTTCCTTTAATGTTCGATTTTTCCTTTCCGCAATTCCATTTGATTGTGGTGTATAGGGGGCAATAGTTTGATGAATAATTCCATATTATAAACATATCTCTGCAAAAGGAGATTCGTATTCTCCACCCCTATCACTTCTAATCATTTTTATCTTTTTATTCAATTGATTTTCCACTTCGTTCTTGTATTGCTTAAATGCATCAATTGCTTCATCCTTACAATTAAGCAAATACACATAACAATATTGAGTGCAATCGTCAATAAAAGTTATAAAATACTTTTTCCCACCGCGTGATGGTATTGATTTCATATCACATATATCTGTGTGGATTAAGTCTAAAGGATTTGAACTCCTATCAATAGACTTATATGGATGTTTAACAAACTTAGATTCAACACAGATTTCACATTTTGATTTATTACACTCGAATTTAGGCAATACTTCTAAATTAATCAATTTTCGCAAGGTTTTGTAGTTGACATGTCCTAAACGAACATGCCATAAATCATTTGACTCCAATAAGTAAGACGAAGCTGAATTCTTATTAATACTGTCAACAACCATTACATTGAGTTTGAAAAGGCCCTCGGTGAGGTAGCCCTTTCCTATGAACATATCATTCTTACTTATTACAATTTTCTCACTAACCAGCTGATGTGCCGTGAATTTCGGTACATTTTATGCCTTTGTCACTAGAAGTGTTTCTTGTTTTTAAGTGTTTTTACATCGTTTCTTATGTTATTTTGGTGTTTTGTAGGGTTGGTTGACTAAGGAACGGAAATGATAAGAAATGCTGAAAAACGAACAACTTGGAGCAAAAGGAAGGTCCGTAACTCGAGTTACGGTCCGTAACATGATCTGTACCAGAGAGGAAGATCCAGATACGTGCCGGTATAAAGGATGGTCTGTAACTCATGTTACAGGCCATAACGTGTACCGTAAGCTGAAGGAAATTTCCAGTAAAATGCCTAAGTAGTGTCACATGTTACGCCCATAAGGACGGTTCGTAACTCAGGTTACGGGGTGTAACGTCATGGCGTAACGCATTGACCACTGAACACTGAGGCCATGATCCGCTGGAAGATACGGACCGTAACTTGTCGCAAGAAGCCGTAATGGTTGACCTATATCAAGCTAACAAAGGACGAAACCGAAGGACGGATTGTAACCTGTGTTACGGTCCGTAACGATGCCGCGAAAGGGTATTTTTGTCCAGAAATTTGGCGCAATTTTTGGCCCTATAAATACTTAAAGTTAGGGTTTTAATTCATATTCTGATTTTTTTGGGAGCATTAACTTTAAGTCTTGAATATTTGTGAAGTGGTTGGAGCATTTAAAGCACCAACTTCACCTTCATTCCATATTGTATTAGCATTGTAAGTATATTATGTTAACTTTTAAGCTTTCTTTGTTAACCAAAATGATGAGTAGCTAAGTTTAATTCTAAGGTTGTGGATCCCATGATAGGTATTATGTGAATGGGTTTCTACTATTGATATATGCATAATGGTTGTTGGTATTTATTCTATCTTTGTGCGTTAGCGTTGGGTAATGATTGCAAGCATTAGCCTAAGCCATTATACTAACTTTTCTTGGGAAAGAGAGTCAGTATTGATAAGATTGAATAACAATGACTCGGGGCGTTAACCCTCATTTAATAGACTAACTTAGGGATAAGAACAAGTCTAATTGGCATTATTGGTCGCTCTTCGATTTCAACTCTTTTACATTTGGAAAAATCATAAAGAGGAAATACGGCCTAACTGTTGGGAAACATTAGGAAGTCTTTAAGAGATCAAGTGCATACTCTTAGAACAACCATTAGAAGTATATCACATTGAAACCTGGAGCATAATATCTAATCAAAATGGGGAACACAACCTTAGTCTCTCTCTCTCGCAGTAAGTACAATTCAAGTCAAGGTATTCAATTACATTACACAACAAATATTTCAAACTATTCGGAATAGGATTAAAGCCTTTAAAGACTAGTATCGCATACAATTAGTACCCTTTTCTCTTCATATTCCCTGTGGGATTCGACCCCAACCTTGTTTGGGTTATTATATTTGACAACGACCACTTTACGCCACTCATAGGTGTAATTTGAGCGTATCAAATTTTGGTGCCGTCGCCGGGGAATACGGTTTTGAAATTACTAATTGTTGTGTACTCTTCTTTAAAACTTTTTCTATTCCATCACACTTTGTTTGCTGTTGTGGTGAACCAGGTGAACATGGCAGGAAGACAGAATCGATATCAAGGAAACCAAGGTGGACTCCAAGTGAACCCACCTGCACCAGAAGAGGCCGAAGATGAGCATATATTTGCGGAATTCATCAATGAAGCTGATTATGCTTCTGCTGTGGTCCCTCCTAGGACTGGAAATGCTACTTTCAAAATTGATAGTTCTATCTATCAGCTGCTGAAACTTGAAGGTTATTTTCGAAATTCTTTGGAGGATTGTCCACTCCGACATTTGAAGAACTTCCTTCACGTGTGTGCTCAACAATCCCAATGTGTTGTTTCTGCTGATGCACTTCGGTTACAGGTCTTCAAATATACCTTGGCTGGCCAAGCAAGGGAATGGTATGAAAAGCTTCCCAGCAATTCTATTCATACTTGGAGCGAGCTAGCCAATACATTTATGAAGAAGTGGTTCCCACCGAGCAAAAAGGCTGAACTTCGAGATAAAATCTTTGAGTTCAAACAGCTCCCGGGGGAACAATTATATTCAGCATGGGAGCGGCTCAAGTACTATCTAGCTCAATCTCCAACTCACGGGTTTCCGGATGCTATTCTCACCGAGAAATTCTACAAGGGCTTAGATACAATGAATCAGATTGTTGTCAATACTGCCGCAGGAGGATGCTTCATGGACAAGTCATTTATCGACATCACCCGTTTGCTTGATAAACTCACCACCCACAATCAAGCTTGGCATTCAACTGATAGTGAGAGTCTCTCTTATGGTAGTCCATCACTAGCTGTTGTTGCAAAAGAAAACCATGAGAGAGATCATGCCTTTGCTCAATTGCAAACCACGGTGGATCTATTAACAAAGAAGTTGGCAGAAAAAGATGCACAAGGGGTAAATGGTGTTGAAGAGTTACCACCTCATCCACAGGGGATGTATCAAGTCCCTGAGGGGATGTACCAAGATGAGCATCAACATTATGAAGATGCTAATTATGTCAACAACTCGCAAGGGGGCTATCAAAGGCAAAATTATCAAGGTCCGGGCCATCACCTTTGGCAAAAGCCTTAACACCAATTTTAAGGGAACAATTATAGCAGAAATGATCAGGGAAATCCAAATCAAGGGAATTACAATAATAACAATTATGGAAACAAGAGCTCAAACCCCTACATTCCACTAAGAAGGCAAGCATCAAGCTCCCAACAGTGGAGAGACAATTCAGCTAGCAACTCTGCTAGCAATGCTGCTCATGGTTCTGCGGAGCTGAAAAGTATGATGCAGAAAATGCCAATGAATCAGGACAGAACTGAGAGCACAATCAAGGGAATGTCTCAGGTTCAACTATCTCATTTAGCTGCCATTCAGAAACTTGAATCGCAATTCAGAAACCTTTCCAGAGAAGTGCATACTCCTCAACGTGGACAACTACCAAGTGATACAGTTCCAAATCCGAAAGGTAATGGGGTAAACTCTGTGGAGCATGTAGCTGCTATTAGCACCCGAAGTGGGAAAATACTTCAAGGTGCTGATAAAAAGGTGATTGATCTCGATCCAATTGTTAAAGAAGAGGCACAACCTGATGTATCTGATGTTATTGTAGAGGAAGAAACAGAGGAGGAAGTCCCTATTATAGCTGAAGAGGAGCAAAATCTTGATAATCTCAAGGCACAAGGAGAAAAACATGAAAAGGGGAAGGCAAAAGCTTTTGGCGCTCTACGCCCTTTGACTCAAATGTTCAAATCTTCACCGCTTTTTCCTCAAAGGCTAGTGAGGAAAACAGAATATGATAGGTGTTTGCGATTTTATGATCAACTCAAGCAATTGACGATGAACATTCCTTTCATGGACGCTGTCCAAGAAATGCCTGGGTTTGCTAAGTATTTGAAGGATCTCTTAACAAAGAAGAAGAAGCCATTGAAACATGATACTGTGGGTATCACTCATCGCGTCAGTGCTATTATTTCCAAGGCCACAGTGCAAAAAAGGGAAGATCTTGGAGCATTCACCATTCCATGTGCCATAGGGCAGCAGGATTTTGCCAAGGCGTTGTGTGATAACAGAGCTAGCATAAATATTATGTCCCTTGAGATTTTCAAGAGATCAGGATTAGGGATACCAAGGCCAACTACCATGAGGTTGCAGATGCTGATAGGTCGATAAAAAGGCCAGTTGGGGTAGTTGATGATGTGCTTGTTCAAATTGGGGAATTCCTACTGTCGGCAGATTTCGTGATTCTTGATTGTGTTGTTGATCAAGAAATTCCTATTATTCTGGGGAGACCTTTCCTTGCTACAGGGAGGGCTCTTATGGATTCAGAGAAGAATGAAATCAAGTTCCGGGTGAATGATGAGGAGGTGACTTTTCTCGCCAGCAAGGGTATGAAATTCCCTAGTCTTTATCACAGTATTTCAGTCATTAATTCTTTTGATGTGGTGGATGAAGCGGTAGAATTCAAGATGGAGGAAGAATGCTTGGGTGAAGCACTATCGACCATTTTGGTAAATTTTGATGCAGAAGAAATGGAGGGATATATTGAGACGGTGAATTCACTCACCGGTCTGGGTCTTACTCTTATAAGCCCCAAGAAATTGTCTCTTGATTTAGAGAAGCGAACAACTCCTCCAGCAAAACCGTCAATTATTGAGCCACCGAAGTTGGAGCTCAAGCAACTTCCATCCCATCTTAGATATGAGTTTCTTGGAGCAAATGCCACTCTTCCAGTTATTGTGTCATCACTTCTGAATGAGGGCCAAACTCATAGACTCATCGCAGTTTTGAAAAAATATTTGAGAGCTTTGGGTTGGACTATTGCAGACATCTGGGGGATTCCCTCCAGAATTTGCAAGCACCGAATTCAGTTGGAAGAGGAAAGTTCACCAAGTGTTGAGCATCAGAGAAGATTGAATCCACCGATGCAAAGGGTGGTAAAGAAAGAGATTATTAAGTGGCTAGATGCTGGGGTGGTTTACCCGATTGCCAACAGTCCATGGGTAAGTCTAGTCCAGTGTATGCCAAAGAAAGAGGGCATCAGTGTTGTCCCTAATTCTAAAAATGAGTTGATTCCTACAAGAACTGTCACCGGTTGGAGAGTGTGTATGGACTACAGAAAGCTGAACACTACATCTTGCAAGGATCATTTCCCGATGCCCTTTATTGATCAAATGCTTGATTGGCTAGCTGGAAGGTCTTATTATTGTTTCTTGGATGGGTACTCAGGTTACAACTAAATCAACATTGCATTGGAAGACTAAGAAAAGACTACTTTCACTTGTCCCTATGGGACATTCGCTTTCAGCCGAATGCCATTTGGTCTTTGCAATGCCCCAGCTACTTTCCAACGATGCATGATGTCCATATTCTCTGACATGGTTGAAAACTTTCTTGAAGTCTTCATGGATGACTTCTCTGTAGTGGGAGATTCATTCAATGAATGTTTAGACCATCTTGATCGGGTGCTACAAAGGTGTGAGGAGACAAACCTCGTTCTCAACTGGGAAAAGTGACATTTTATGGTAAAGGAGGGAATTGTCCTTGACCATAAGATTTCCGAAAGAGGGATTGAGGTTGACCAAGCTAAAATCGATGTGATTTCAAAACTCCCTCCACCCATCTCCGTAAAAGGGGTTCGGAGTTTCTTGGGGCACGCCGGATTCTATAGAAGATTTATCAAAGACTTCTCCAAAATTGCAAACCCAATGTGCAAACTCTTGGAAAAGGAGTCCAAATTCAATTTTGATAAGAAGTGCATCAAGGCTTTCGACGAGTTGAAGTTAAAATTGACCTCAGCCCCTATTGTTGTGTCCCCGGATTGGTCGTTGCCCTTTGAATTAATGTGTTATGTCAGTGGTCTTGCAATTGGCGATGTGCTTGGTCAGTGGCTCAACAAAATCTTGCACCTAATTTATTATGCCAGCAAAACACTAAATGGAACTCAACTGAACTATACAGTAACGGAGCAGGAACTACTTGCTATTGTTTATGCCTTTGAAAAGTTTTGGGCTTATTTATTGGGTGCCAAGGTAGTGGTTCACACTGACCATGCTGCCCTGCGGTACTTAATGGCTAAAAAGGATGCTAAGCCTCGGTTGATAAGATGGGTGTTGTTGCTACAAGAATTTGACTTTGAAGTCAAAGATCGAAAAGGGTCAGAAAATCAAGTAGCTGACCATCTCTCCAGACTTGAAGCACTAGGGAGACCGATTGATGTGCTGGATATTGATGACACTTTTCCGGATGAAAGAGTCTTGGCAGTCTCCAATGATGTGGCACCATGGTATGCCGATATTGCCAATTATTTGGTAACTGGCATTGTTCCTAAAGATTTGAAAGCATATCAAAAGAAGAAATTCTTGAGAGATTGCCGACAGTATTATTGGGATGAGCCTTACTTATTCAGGACTTGTGCAGACAATATGATCAGAAGATGTGTGGCTGAATCTAAGGTGATGGATATTTTGAAGGCTTGTCATGATTCTCCGGTTGGTGGGCATCACAGTGGAAATAGAACTGCAGCCAAGGTGCTAGAGTGTGGCTACTATTGGCCATCCTTCTATCGTGATGCGAATATGTTGGCACGTTCTTGTGATAAATGTCAATGCCAGGGCACAATAGGTCGGAAGCATGAAATACCGATGAATTTTGTGCTTGAGGTGGAGCTCTTTGATGTGTGGGGCATTGATTTTATGGGGCCCTTCGTGAGCTCATATGTCCTGAAATATATTCTTGTTGCGGTGGATTATGTCTCCAAGTGGGTGGAGGCGGTGGCCTTGCCTAACAATGATGGTAGGAGAGTCACTGCCTTTCTAAAAAATAACATCTTTACTAGATTTGGCACTTCTAGAGCTATTATTAGTGATGGTGGTTCTCATTTCTGCAACAAACCATTCGCTAATCTTCTTGAAAAATATGGCGTGCATCACAGGGTTGCCATTCCATATCATCCTCAGACGAGTGGTCAGGTTGAAGTCTCCAACAGAGAGATAAAAAGCATCTTGGCAAAGACGGTCAATGTGAATCACACTGACTGGTCCAAAAAGTTAGATGATGCTCTATGGGCATATCGCACGGCGTTCAAAACACCTATTTGGACTTCACCGTATAAGTTGGTATTTGGGAAGGCATGTCATTTGCCTATTGAGCTTGAGGATAAGGCCCTTTGGGCATTGAAAAAGTTGAACATGGATTGGCATGAAGCAACAAAGCTGAGGTTGTTTCAAATCAACGAGATGGATGAATTTAGGTACAATGCCTATGAAAGTGCAACACTGTACAAGGAAAAGATGAAATACTATTATAACTCGAAGATCCTCAAAAGGGATTTTCAGCCAAAGGACTTGGTCTTGTTGTACAATTCGCGCCTAAAGTTCTTTCCGGGCAAGCTAAAGTCTCGATGGTCCGGTCCGTTTGAAATTGTAAGTGTTTCCCCAAATGGAAGTGTCATTGAGGTGAAAACCGAGGATGGCACTCGGACTTTTAAAGTGAATGCACAAAGAGTAAAGCACTGCCATTGGTGCATTGATGACGGTAAAGTGGTTGATAGGTATCGTTTGAAATACGGTTCCTGAACTGGAAATTGAGGTATCACGTCGAGCCGTGACGTTAAACCAAGTGTTGTGTGGGAGGCAACCCACATTTACTGCTCTATAAGTACTTTAAATTTCATATTTCCTTTGTTTTCTTTTATGTTTTTGATGTTTGTTGATGTGGTAGGATTCTGAGGACTGAAGAGGCCAAAAGAAAGTAAGTGCTAAAGTTTGCAAGGAAAGGACGCTCCACGTTACGGCCCATAACACATGTTATGGTCTGTATAATAGAGCGTAACAAGATTAAAAAATGCAGAAATCACTGAAGGATGAGGGAAAAGTGTTACGGTCTGAGTTACGGACCGTCGAATCGCGTTACGGACCATAACACATGAGCGTAACCTTGACAGCAATCTGGGCAACCATTGGAAAAATTGCACCCGTTACGCCAGGTAATACGGACCATAACACGAGTTACGGTCCGTCGGCTGTATTGCCATGTCATTTATGAAAAATGAAAACGGGGTCGTTTGGTTGATTGTAACACAAGTTACGTCTCGTACCTCATGTTACAGTCCGTAACTCTAAGCATAATGGTCGGGCATGTTTAAATACATCACCCGGCGGTTACACTTCCAATTCAAACGACGCTTCCCCTCTTTTTAACCCCCCCTCTCCCTCATAACCTCCCTCATCCTCTCTTCATCTCCCCTTCACCATCTCTCCATCATTACTTTACCATAGTTGTTGTTTTTCTCGACAAAATCCATCGCTGTTTTGCTTTAGTCTAGAGTTTCATCCAAGCATCGCCCACGATCAGGTATGACAATGTGTTGACTCTCTCTGGTCTTTCATCTATCGATAGGATTGGTATGATCTTCCATGATTAAATTCGTATACAATGCCATGTAGTTATGATTTTGAATCCCCATTGAATAATTGCGCGGGATTTAACAATGGTGGTGTCACACCCCATTTTAACCGGGGTTAAATTAGGAGTACAACATTTTGGTGATTCCTATTTGTTTTATTTTAAGGAGTCGCCACCTAATTAATTTAACGGTGAATTAGGACACCTAGATGTTAACTAAGGTAAAGTTAAAACCAAACCTTCGTTAATAGTCTGCTTAACCAATGTGATTCTAGGTAAGGGCTCTATATTATCCTAAAGGGAAGGGGTTAGGCATCCTTTAGAATCCGTTAACTTACGGTTATCTGACCAAACTTAGGTTAATTAATTTAGATTAAATATAATGCTTAAATCTTAAGAAAATAGGTTGTAAATGTTATTAAGGTTTGAAAGGAAAAACATAGTGATGTTATTTAAACTAAATGTTATTAAGCTTATAAAACTTATAAATGTTATTAAGCTTTAAACAAAACTTTTATTTTAAAAATGAAATTTGCATTTGTATATGGATAGAAGCCTTTTAAGAGAAAACCTAGCCAATTTAACTTGGAATAAAATGACATTATATGAATATAGTGGTATAGGAAATCTAGACTTGTTATGAATAGAATGCAAGAGGAGGTGAATTTTTTCTTTTTCTTTTTATTAACCTATTTACCTATATTCGGCTAGGAATATGCATAATTGAATCAATCATGAAAATAATATTTATAAAATATACTTGAGTTTATATTTGCGTATTAGTGACGCTTTAGAAAATGTATATGATAGTAAGAATAAAATATGATTCCATTAACTCAAAATGCATCGTTATGCTATTTGCAAATTAATAAGTAAAATAAATATTAGATGTCATAAATAGTTTTGACATAAGAAAAATGAAGCTTATGGAATTAACTGGTCTTTCTTAAGTTAACTACCCTTTCACTAAAAACTAAGTCTCATATTAATCTAGTCAGGTTCATTGGGCTAAGGAAACAAACAAGTAAAGTGTTAGTAGCGCAAATACAAATCAAATACATGAAATGAAATAAAGGAGCAAATGATATTAAAACGGGCTCAGCCCACTTTAGGACTGGTGAGAAACTGTTCACGCTATTGGGCTTTAGCCCAGAATTTCCGTTTCTTTTGTTTTGCTGCGGACTGGCTGGACGCGGAAAAGATTTCGTTAGGCTTTTAGCCCAACACCGGATGTGGAAGAAGAACGAGCCCCCTCGGACTCGTATATGATGGTCATGCATAAAAACGAAAGAGAACGAGAATTAGTATACGATCAATAAATGATGTTAGACATATGAAATATAGACTTGAAAACAGATTAGCGGATTGTGTATATATTATGTATACTTAAGTATACTTCCGGTATACATATTCATAACTGTTTCAAATAAAGATATACCAGCAGCATACGTAATATACATAAACCAACTGAAATATACTTGCAGCAATGCACAGAATTCAAACAACAGCAAGTGATAATATAGGCTACGCACAAGACCTGCTAATTCATGTTCACTTGCATAAAAATGCATATGACCAGACTGAAACGTATTCCCAATATTCAACAATTTGAAGAACTTCAAATCAGAAATTTCGCATACATAACACATGCATAATTTAAAAGAAAGTGGGCTGCCCACACATAACATATACCTAGTCTGAACATGGCAGGTCTGTGATATTCAAACATTTACTGAATTCAGGAGAGGTATTCATGGTATTCAGGCATGTTCCAGTTCATATTCTTTATACTAACAAAGCAAGACACCAATAGTTATAGCAAAAGCATCTCTGCCCGCGGTTTAGAGTGACAGCAAACATCGTTGCCACTCAGTTCACATCATACGATCAATTTCTCATTTATCATGAACACATAAAGAGGAAAGCGGAATACTGAGGCAGAGACATAACACGGA